>NC_071353.1:33771166-34086583 GCF_943734655.1 Sabethes cyaneus
TAATTCAAAGAAATACTAATTTTCTCCAAATACAATTAATGATAATACCCATAAATCAAATATGATAAAGAGTGATCACACATATGACTCTGAAACGAAAGTAGGATAAGACTGTCCAGAACTCACCGGGGGGGTAGAATGGCCTACCCAGCAAACCACAAATCGTATAATAATATGTGAAAATCATCTTAAATATCGCTAAACAAACTCGAAATCGTACATAAAGCTTAATAAAGCGTACCCTAGTTTACATTTATTCGTACAAAATGATAGTAACTGATTCACATACGATTTTTGTCACAGAATTTTATAGCATTATGGAACTAATCATGTTGAGTCGGATTTCATCGTAAACAAATACTTATGAATGTAAATTGTTTTCATATAATTTACAGTACGTATATGGCCTCCAAAACAGTGCGCATATGCTGGTTTCGTACATCGAATGCGATTTTTCTAGATATATATCGGTACATATATCATATTTGCTACTTTGATATACGTACGAAAATGTTTGCTGGGTATGCTATTAATTGCTTAAAAACGCGAAAACTATTTGGTAAAATTATGAATGCGCATTTTATTTTGGTGTAAAACCAGCTAATTCATAATTGTGTAGAATGTAAAAGCAGCAAACAAAGCCACATCCAATAAAATCAAGCGATTATCCGCGATCTCATTCCACATGTAAGAAATCACGGTTTTCTCTTAAGCTTTTACCGCTAGTCGGTATACAAATTTCATAATAAATACAGTCTATCTAATTGATATACTGTCATACTCGATGGTTCGTCACAAAAACGGCATTAACTATGCATATTTTTCACATATATTGCAAAAAACTTCAAAATAAAAATAAAATATTTTTAATTTGCAGTACATCTTTTGTTTCGGATTATTCATTAAAAATGTAGCAATATTATGTATTATATAGGAGTTAGAATTTGCCTTAAACCTAATTGTGCATTGTTTAACTTACAATATTTCATCACACATCAGTTGGAGAAAAGTAGATGATTAAATTTTATTGCCAATTATGTTGAGATATGAACCCATTGTATCCCAGCAAACAAGCGTATGTATCAGGTATCAGGTATCAGCATCTTTGGCTCGAGCAGCACGTTCCTCACAATCATGTGGAAGATTTGTGCCTTGCCCATCTTGCCCGTGTCATCATTTACCTGATGAGGACGGGAAGGAAAACAGGAGGAATAGGAAGGGGTGGATGAGGAATTTGGGCAAACACTAACATATATATACCAAGAGATTTTTGTACCCCCGAGGGGATACTGCAATCCTTGGTAGTTAACTTATCAAAAGTACACCCCCTGGGGGGTATACTCATGATAAATAAGAGCTTATAGCTCAATACCGCTTTCTAATCTAATCTAATCTAATCTCACACTAACGCAGCCAATTCTTGAAGGCATCCTGGAAAATGACGATTACTTGAATCAATCATTTTTCTTGTCAACGGCCAGGCCAACTGCGCAGCATGTACCGCAGAGAGAATTCCAAGGAATCAAGTGGAACCAGAAAAAATACCTAATTCCATTAAACTCCTTGAAATCAAGGGGAAGGAAGGAAGCGTGGACCTCCCGTACCAAACGCTTCCCATATACATAGATAATGATTTATTTACAGTCGTAGGGAGTATCTTTGCTAATAAAGGTTAAGTGATACTCCGGACCCTCAGGGATGAACTAATGGCATTTAGACCAGAAGCCAGGCTGCAATTGGCCAAGGATATAGCGCCTTATTTCGCTCTCTGAAAATAGATTAGTTTGCCAAAAATATTAGTTTAAATCATATAATACTTGAAAATAAAGTCATGTGGTTTAATGGTTGCCTAAAACTACATTTGTAAGGTTAGGAACTGAAAACCGCACGACCCCGCACCTCCTAGCTTGGCTACTCAATTATACAAATTGAAGTATTTCCAGGTATGGCCACGTGGAGGCGCTAGGTAGGGGCTTGGGATGGCTAGAGCTATATTGGGCGCTTTTTCCTAGTTGCCTTCCCCATTTCATACCCTTATAGCTCAATACCGCTTTCGGTAAGAAACATCAAAATGTCTCGTAATTTTAGTTTCCTAAAATCCGATTCATTTAAGACGTAGGATCCAAAGATCCTATGACGCAATTGTGCTACTGCAGGACAGTTGCAAATTACGTGATATGGTGTACCGTAGTCGGATTCACATAAATTACAATGAAACGATTCAGCTCGCTGAATCGTAGCCATATGATAATTTAGTCTGCAGTGACCAGTCAGTGATCTGACAAGAATACTGCAATTTACCTTTGAGTGTTGCAAAAGAAATTTCGCAACCTTCTCACACGGCTTAACAATGAAACTTTTCGTTTGACGACAAGTTTCAAGATTTTCCCAATAACGTACATGTTCAGATGAAAACCAAGATCGAATCTTTTGTTTTATCCAACATGCCGCAATTGATAAAGCAGGTTCCGGTCCGAAAACCGACTTTTCTGCTCCAGATCTTGCTAATTCATCAGCCCATTCATTTCCGGTTATACCAGAATGGCCAGGAACCCAAACCAGATGAACGGCATTTAGAATGCTTAGTTCTTCTAATTGGGTGTGGCAGGCGATGACTGTTTTAGATTTAGAATTAGCCGCACAAAGGGCTTTTTTAGCGGCTTGACTGTCAGAACAGAAGTAGATAATCTTGCCTATCAGTTCTTTCTGAAGTGCAAACTGAGCTCCGCACATAATTGCAAAGATTTCAGCTTGAAAAACGGTGCAGTAACTACCCAACGAATAGGATTCCTCCAATTCCAGCTCACGGCAGTAAACACCAGCACCCGCGCGACCTTCGTACAAGGAACCATCGGTATAACAGACCACATAGTCGGAAATTTTCCTTTCCATATAGCCTGACATCCAATCCTCTCTAGGAGGAAAGTCACTTGAGAAAGTCCTATACGGGAAAGTACGCATGAGCGTTACATCGCTAGGAGCAAGGGCAAACTTGTCCTCAGCAACAATTTGCGACCACAATCGAGTATGACCAGTGGAACCGTCCACAGACTGCCAAAGGCCAATCGCGTGTAGTTGATAAGCACATATTAGTGCCTCTTGCTTCAGGTGGAAGTGAAGAGGTTTAATATTGAAAATAGCGTCTAGGGCGGCAGTAGGAGTTGTAGTAAATGCACCAGACATTGCCATTAAACACATCCTTTGAAGATGGTTTAGCTTTGTCTGGACAGTCACAACTTCCCCTCTCTGCCACCATACAAGACAATTGGTCTGACAACGACCGTGTATAACCAGTGTATGTATTTGGGTTTAAGCCCCCAAGAATTGCCAATTGCTCGTCTACATTGCCCAAAGGCCATGCACGCTTTTTTAATTCGGAAATCAATATTTGTGGATCAGTCAAGCTTGGAGTTGAGTATCAACCCCACGTACTTCACTTCGTTCACAACATCAACCTCCGAATCGTAAAAGCGCAGAGCGCGAGCTCCATTGGTCTTGAAAATAAGACGATAGATGTTTTGCTCGGATTTACCAAAAGTGCAGTTTCTTGGCACCACGTTTCCACGACGCGTAGTGTCAAATAATGTGCTTATGCACTTTCCAACTACTAGGATGAGATAGTCATCCGCAAAACCATATGACGGATAGCCTAGACCATTGAGTTTCCTCAATAGGCCATCCGCCACAAGGTTCCATAAAAGAGGCGAGAGAACGCCACCTTGTGGACATCCACAAACACTTTGCTTCCAAATGCTTGCTTGCCGTAAGGACGAAAAAAGCAATCGGTTACTAAGCATTTGTTCATTTGTTCGATGACTCAATCGTCGGTTCGGATCCTTGAAATTTCGTCGCCAGTTCCTCCTCAAAGAGTTCCCAGTCAGAAAATCTCGGATTGCGAAATGTTGCAGCGTTCAAGGAGACACCCAAATGATCAAAATATATAAAGCAATGATCAGATATTGGTGTCTCATTTGAAACATGCCATTGTGCCAACTCATGACTGATCCTGTTAGAGCAGAGTGTTATATCTAACACTTCCTCTCTACCAGCTCGTATGAAAGTTGGACAATTGCCAATGTTGAGTATTCCAAGGTTGGTACTACTCAAATATTCAAATTAGCTGCCCCAAATGATGTGATGGGCATTGGCATCACTGCCTACAATGAGCGGAAGCCCATTAGATTGGCAGTATCTCACCACATTTCTGAAATCGTCGCTGGGAGACGGTTCATCGTGTGGTAAGTATGCAGAACAGTAGACATAGCGCCTATGGACATCATCCACGACGAGTTCTACTGTGACTGCACAAATATCTCGAGTAGTCAACTCAGAGATAAGGCATGCACTTATTGACCTATGCAACAATATACATGCCCTGGGCATCAAACGAGGATTTGTCATACCAGTTTTGCTGAAAACAGCAAAGTTCTGGTTTCCAATATCCGTCGAATGAAAGTACCCCTTGCGAAAATATGGCTCCTGAACCAATGCGATGGTGACAGAGCCATTAAAAAGTTTTTCGCATAAAAACAAATTTGCTGCCCGTTTGTGTTGAAGATTTATTTGTGCGACTCTAACTATTTGACTAGCGGAGTATATGCACAAACAATCTCCAACACAGATCAGACAGCAAATTGTAAGCGAAGCCAATTAAGTTGGCCAGAACGCACTTGGCGTAAAACCGATAAGGGAAATTGGGCAGGACTACTATGCTGTTCCCACGAAACACAAGGGACAACAAAGATCGACCGTACCAGAGCCCCGCATGGCACAGTAGGGACAAGATGCCCAAAGCACTCCGTTCGCGACTGGCATGTTTTCACCCCTCCAGCCATTCAGTCATCGGCACGGAGATAGACCTTGACTTAGGGGCACCTGATTTGCCGACTCCCGGCACGATCAGGTCCTGTGGCTCAATTTTTGCCCAAACGTACAATTCGGCACCAACCGCCAAAGGGCGTAAGTGCAGATTGTGTAAAACAGACCGATTAAGAGTCTCTCTCTCTCTGTGCTAAGCCAGCTGAGAAAATCTCTCCCGGTGTGCTCACACCCCGCAGCCGCGCCCTCCGAAAAGCCTGCGCCGAACTGCATGATTAGGTAGCCAGAAACCACACGGCGAGTGTTCCACCTTCTCTGTCTGCATACGACAACCAAGGTTGCGTACCACCAGGTGCGCAATTTTGGCTACCGTACCCCAGCCGGCACCTCGTCGAGGTAGAGATAGGAGTTAGAAAACAGAGGTGATATATTTGCACATGTTCACTCATTTGCCAGCCACAAAATCTATAACGAACGCTTCCGCCATTTCGGAAGCCTAGTTTTAGGAGTTTATACAACACGTAATTGAATGTAAATTTTTTGGTTGCGTTTAACGCCTAGCCGAGCAAACTTGGTGCGTTTTGTCCACGGGCTTTGGCGTTCTGCCTCACATAATGATTTTGACTCTTGCCAAAAATCGTCAAAACTAAAAAAAAAATACTGGTTTGTTAGGAAATTTCACCAGGAGTAAGTGTAAAAAAGATCCCAAAGTCTTCTAGAAGTTGAAAAACGTGGAACAAACACGCCGTTGCTCTGCAAAATGATGTTTTGCTTAAGCGGTGCATTCTGCACCACTTTACCCTATAACACTGGCTTCGGTGATAAAACTACGGACTTTCCCCAGCAACCTGCAGCCAGCAGCCCGGCAAGGCTGAACAATGGTTCTTTATTCTTAACTAGCTGACCCAACAAACTTCGTATTGCCACAAATTAAACTATGTTGTACCATTGGCGGAACTTGCGCTCATTTCTAGGGGGGGCTATAGCCCCGGCATTTTTTTCGACTATTTTATTGGTCGGCCAAGTCAATTTTTCTAGGGGGGGAGGGGGGTTAAATCTCTCCTGTACATAAATCGTGAATCCCGGATGGCCTTTGTCACAATCTCGAGTTTTGCAAGTATCTGAGGAGTTCATGGGTGTTTTATTATACAAATTTTCCTCACAGTAAATTAGAAAACAACTCCCCCCATTGCTTTGCCTGATAAAATAAAGCGTATAGCATTTAAATATTCGCCATCATTGCCAACCATTTCGCCGAATACCATTTTGCGGAACACCAATTCTGGGTTGACCATAACACGGAATATAGAGTTTCGCAGAATACCATTTCGCGAAAAACCTCACGCGGGATGTGCTATTTCACGAAAAATCTTTTCGTGAAAAGTACCATTTCGCAGGGGTGACCCAACTGAAGGAAAGTAATAGAGGTCAGTAGATCTAGGAAAATAAATAAACTTAGATAGAGGTGATCTCCACGGGAGGCTGCCCCCACCCCCGCTGTCGCGGCCTGTATCCATCTTGCCCTGAATCATCTAATGTTACTATTGATAGTTTTTGGTGGTCTTGTTATTGACTAATGTTTTATGAAAAAGTCTAAAATTTCTCGAGTTCGATTAGTTTTTAAGTTACGCAAAAATTTCTGTTTTATTTGTATGAGAGTCCTTATCCCCCTACCACAGGGAGGGTCTCAAACCATTATAAAAAAATTCCTTCCTCCAAAACCCCCCACGTTCCAAATTTGTTTCCATTTGCTTGATTAGTTCTCTAGTTATGAGGATATTTGTATTTCATTTGTATAGAAGCCCCCCAACTATTGAAGGGGAGAGGGGTCATAATTCCCTCCTAAAGAGGGGAGGGGTCTCAATTCACCATAGAAAAAAATTTGCCTACAAAAACTGCTTGATTAGTTTTTTTTGTTAACCCTCCACTGACCCCCACACCAAAGAGCTCAGAAAGAGCCCCCTGGTAGTGGACACTTACAAAACAAAATATTAAAAGAAAAACGCGGAGATTTAATTAACAACAATTAACAACGAAGTGAGAACCCAGTGAGTTCTTGAGTTTTGCAGAAATTTGTGTTTCAACCTCTACATGCAAATTTTCAGGCCGATTGGTTCAGTAGTTTTCGATTCTATAAGGAACTTCCCGACAGACAAACAGACAGACAGACAGAAATCCATTTTTATAGGTAGTTATAGATTACATTTGTATTTACACAGCACTGCTGAATTTCAATGAAAAAAAAAATACGCAAATTATGTCGGAGTCTCTCGACTATAACCGTACTCTCAGCAATCCGCTTCCGATCAATGATCGAACAAAAGTCTAACTTTATACATAAAGTGGATGAAATTCACTTCATATGAGTGCGAAATCCATTACACTTGGAGTTACCGAAATTAGTTTACTTAAATAATTCACTCATATAAATTTATACTATACTAAGTTCACATTAATAGTGCATCCCTTAGTAAGATGTATAAATAATATTTGCGAGGCGAGTGATCGAAATTCTCTATAGTAATAGCTGCAAACCCGCTAAACCGTGTTGAACGTGAAATAAGCTACGATCACTAATTGAATCGTTTGCTTGAGAAACCCCACATACGCTTTTGACTTGACACAATTGTAGGAAAACAACAAAAAACTGATTTTCTAGAGATATTTTCAATCCGAACTAAACGGGATTTGTGATGGAATCAACCTTTTTCCAGAATTTGAAAACTTTTAAAAACTCATGTCGAATGGCGCTTGTGGAGTTTCTCAAACAAACGATTCAATTGCTAGTTATATTCGTTTCAATTAAATAATTGTGCTTTATAGGAGGTTATACTTCCATATTGAAACAAAAACTATGTAAAACCTTCATATATAACGGGTGGCAACTAAAATTTTGGAATTTTTTTCACAAGCTGTCAAAAAAAGACAAAGATATATGAAGAAGATCTGATTTCCCGAAATTAAAGATACATTACCCATTGTTGTAAAAAAATTATTATACATTTGAAAACGGTCTGTAATAGGCTGTTCGGCGAAGCTTTCGTTTGACGTCGAAACAAGAGCGTTGTACGGCCGTCATGTCAACTTTGCGAATGCATCTATTGAATCTACCAATCAACTGTTTGCAATTCGTGACTCTCCAATTATTTTTGTACAACAAGGAACTCAAAATCCCGAAGAAATCTTCGATTGGGCGCACTGAGACAGATTTTACGGGTCGTGGTTTTTGGGTAAAAATTGAATCGAATGGGTATTCAGGAACGATTGTGTTTTTTGGCGTAATGCGATGATGCTGTGTTCGGCCAAAACACGTATTGTCCATCTGGATGATGTTTTTGTAGAAACGGGATCAAAATTTTCTTCAAACATTCGTCTGGTGCATCTTAGGGACGATTCAAATATGACGTCCACCAAATTTCTGCTTTTTTAGACCCCCCCTCCCCCCTCTGTCCGATTGTGTCACAAAACTCAACCTCCCCCCCCCACTTTGGACGTCACGCAAACTCAAAAAAAATGTAAAAGCGTGTTGAAAGTAAAAAGAGGTTTATAAAAATAGCTTAACCTTTTAAGAGTTAGTGTATAATTAATAAAGATATAGAAAATAACAATTAATAACAAATAATAACTGCGAACAAGGGCTCTAACAATATTCAATTGCAAATTGTTACACATCAATGAAGAAATGAAGCTTTGGTTTCAATTGAAGTAGCACGGCTCCGCTTCAAAACAAGCTTCAATCTGCATCAGCGAAGCAGGTTTTATTACATCATGACGATAGCTTTTAGAGTTCATTGTACTTTTCTATCCAATATTTAGTAAAAAGCTAGAATCTTTGATTGGAAATGAACTAAAATTGATTTACATAAGTCCTTCAATGTAACGCGTGATCTATCTAGTTAACATTGACAAATTGTACCTGACTTTCAAGCGCCGTCAGCTGGAACAATAAGCTCGAAATCGAAATAAATCGATGAGTGATGAATGACTGAGAAACATATTTTTGCTACCTTTTGATGAAAATGCAGTTTTTTTTACGGATGTCACATTTGCCTAGACCCCCTCCCCCCCTTTGTCACAACCTGTCACAAAATTGACACCCCCCTCCCCCCATAAGTAATGGACATCATTATTGAATGATCCATTAATTGATAGCCAAACCAGAGGGCTTGTTGTTGAAGAAACGAGAAAGAGAACGATGTCCTTCTGCGCCCATCATTTTGGCTGGTCTTCCACTTCCTTGCTTGCGAATAGTTGTTGGGCATCTTAGGATATGGTAAACAGTCGAAACCGCAACAGATTTGCTTTTTAAATGTTGTACCGTACACTTTTTGCCGAGATTTCTGTTGCAGTTGATAGAAATGTACAACGCGGTTCCGAAAGGCTTCTTGTTTCGACGCCATTTTTAGCAAAACTGAGCAAGCATTAACAAAACAAAAAATATTGACAAAAAGAGGGAAGATAGAGCTAACACATACATACTCTCATTTCTCTTTGAGCTCGTGTGTTGTCGAGCATAAGGGCCGCGAAAAAATTCCAAAATTTTAGCAGCCACCCGTTATATTTTCCACTACAGAGTGATTATCGTCCCCCGTGCACGCATCGTTTCGGGTAAGAACTATGCTAACAGAATCTGTGTTTTTCTGCCTACCCGGAACATTGTTCGTTTGTATTCATTCGTTGCATCTTATTTGCGGTCAAAGGAAACTAGAATGCAACCGGGCACTTTCAATTCCCTTTGTTGGATGAAGTATCACGAATGCCCCAGTGTCTCGAAACAAAAAGAAAGATAAAGGAAAATTTAGCAATTTATTCTTGATTATATTCTCTCTAATCTAGTCAAAAGTGTTGAAATAGAATACAGTTTGGATGCTATGAGATTTGACTTGGAATAAAACTAGCATCAGTGATCTCTTCAATTTTATGGATGCGAAAAATCTAGATATTAAATCGCATTGGCAATACTATTGAGCGGGAGTGCTCTGATAGAAGATACTAGATCTGACCCAGATGAATAGTAAAGTGCACGTAGTTTGTTTGAGTTTTACTTTTTCTTGATTCTCTTTGTAGTACGCTGTAAGCATTGCATGTGCATTACGTTTTCCTTTGCCTGTCCATTACCCTCAGCACTAGCAATACTAAATCTTCGTGACTTTTCTAGCATTCATGTATTGCGCGTCTTTCTTTCTGATTGACTGTCCGGCTGTGTGACAAACTGTGTTAAAGCTAACAGCAACAGTGCGATAGTTTCCGTTTCCTATTCTTGCTGCTCGGTTTGCGGGAGGGACGCGAGAATAAAACGCACCAGAGAAAAACAAATCCACTAAATTGACTTTCACTTTTCTTTTTTGCTTTGCCGCTGCCGTCACCACGATCGCACCGTCACTCGCCGAAATTACATATAAACAACGGAAATTTAATTACACGTCCGGCACACGACGTTCACTTTGTTAATAAATTGCGATGGTGATGACTACGGCGATGACGACGACGACGACGACGACCTTGCCTGCTGATGATGGCGTCCGTGCGACTGTGCTCGGGGACGGGATAATATAAATGATGCAACCAACAATGGACCGCCAAACGTCTTGATACCACCAGGTGGAACCTCAACCCGACCGACCAAAGGCTGGCGAGCGGAGCACAAAGCGGCCAGGACGCTGGGAATCATCATGGGAGTGTTTCTGCTCTGCTGGTTGCCGTTCTTTTTATGGTAAGTAGATGGACAAATTGTTCCTCCTTTGTAATGGTAATATTTATTGGCAGTGTCTCGAAAAATCTATATAAATTATTAACAAGATTATTCGAACGTTTCGTCCGAAATAAAGTTAGAAATTCACTGACACAGCACACAGTTCGTTGCCAATCAACATAGTAGCACAAGTTTCCATGTTTATTAGCAAAAATCAGCTACCGGAAACTCGATTAGCTCCAATGGGAAGCCACCAACTGCGGATGGGATGATGTTCATCAATAGAGAACGTTTTTTGCACTTTAATGAAAAGATTCAATCAATCAATTTTGCCATCACACCTAATCGAACTGGATAGCAATAAAAAAAAGCTTACTGACAGATTCACGCGTTCATACTATTACTGACGGTGAACGATCCTTTCAAATTGATGGAGTTCCTAACACAGAGAAAAATTTAGATGAAAAAAATGTATAGTCAGCAAAACTTAATAACACACATTTTGAATATGAATTGCATTTGCAAAGATAAACTTAATTTCAAAATGGTTAATAATTTTTTATCGTACGATTCGCTCAAACGCGCAGATTCTAGGCACAAACTTTGTCACATATCATTCCACTTCACTGAAAATTAAAGCTTACTTCAAGAAATGATTTCGTGACTGTTATATTCATGGCGACAGTCTTCCCGCGCGGAACGTGGCCGGACGGTCGTTGGAGGCAGAGCCGTGACGGGTCACGGTTGTGCAATTTCTCGCCGTCAACGGAACGGGCTCCTCTTGCTGTAACGAGAATTAATGGTAATTGAATTTATTCTCTAACTGGATACGATAAATTCGTGTTAACAGTCTCTCATCGATGGGCGAGTGCAAGGGAGTAAAAATGAAAAAAAGGCGAAAAATTCTCAGCACGAGGTGATTATATACGTTTTACTGCTTTGTTATTTGAAATCAATACCTATAAGTAGAAGTGATCTTTTGTGGAAGTGACTCTGTAAACGAACGATCAAGTCCAGTGGAACTGCATTTTAAAAAAGTGGGTTTTATTTCGTCTAAAGTGTGGCATTGTAAAAATATTCTCATCAACAGTAATCCCCCCGGAAAGAACGTAAATACGGACCGCCCTAATAGAGTCTACGTAGCATATGGGAATTAACTTAGTTGGTTCCAACATGGAATAACTCGTGATCTTGGTCGTGTAGAGTACATTTACTGAATATCTGAGTACATTTTGGTTATAATAAAACGTTTTTAAACGTTTTGGGTAACAGGCGCGATAAGTGATGAACTTGCGATTCTAGTTTGTGCCTATGTGTATTCTATTTCCAGCCGGCAACACACACTATTTCTGCCTGTATGTTACAAACCGCAACACTTATAGTGCTGTGCGGGCTGCAACGATGCGCAGTGCCACACGTAACAATGTGGAAAGACAGAACCAGAGGAAAATACATTCTTTCGGGAGAAAAAGAACTATCTGGAAGAGCAGGAATATGCGGAATTGTTTTCAAGAAACGCGAAAGTTCTACCAAAAACTGAACGCATCCTGTGAAGGCTTTGTGCCGCGAGCTGAAATGTGTTGGAATAAGAATGGCAGAATTTTAACGGACGATCATGAGGTGACTGGAAGGTGGAAGCAGCACTTCGATCATGCAGTGAACAATAAATCTGCTGGGAAGGATGGCGTCGGAACGGAGCTTATTAAAATGTGATCAGAAAAGCTGGCTATTTTTATGCACCGGCTAATCGTTAGGATTTGAGAGACAGAACCGTCCCTGGAGTAGTGGAAAGAAGGGGTTATCTGCCTGATCTACAAAAAGAGCAACAAGTTGGACTGTGAGAACTATCGAACGATTACCGTTCCCAATGCCACCTGGAAAGTGCTGTCCCAACTCATTTTCGGCCTACTATCACCAATTGCGAATAGATTTGTGGGAATTTATCAAGCCGGCTTCGTTAAAGGACGATCAACAACGGATCCAATATTTACGCTACGGCAGATCCTCCGAAAGGGCTGCTAATACAGAGGTCCCACGCACTATTTGTTGGTTGACTTCAAAGTCGCACATGATACCATCGACCGAAAAGAACTAAGGAAAATCATGGGCAAGAACAGTTTCCCTGGGAAGCTCATTAACCCTTTAAGCACGGAGGGTTTTAGTTACGATATTTTTGGTTTTTGGATCAATATAAATTTTTTTTATCACTCGAGATACCAAAACCAGTGTATTCTACACATTGCAATAAATGTTTGCTAAATTTAGCAACCTAGACAATTGTGTGGGTTCGGCCTTATCTTATACCATTGCACTATGGGCAAAAACGAGCCGAAAAAACGAATGCAATTAAGATATGGCCTGCAGGCTGATAAAATGTAGGTGATCTTATGTAAAATTTTCCGGAGAATCGCATGGTGCCCACCGCTTTCCTGTTTGTCATCGGGAAGTGCCCCATTTTGCTTATTTTCCCCTATTTTTAACATTTTTTACCCTTTTTGGACTATACCATGCCAGGTTTTGAAAAAACAAAACATGAAAATCTAATTATTTTGTGTAAAAAGTCCACAGAATTGAATAGGGTTGACCCCGTTTAGTTTAGAGCGAGATCCTCGCTTCGAGGCTCATAAACTTCAGCTTCTGAAGCAGCGGAACGGTTGCTACGTAGCTATGGAAATACGCGCAACTTTTTGCAAGTTAAGTTTTTACTAATCTTAATACAACAGATATCCCGGAACGTCCAGATTGGCTTAAAACATTCAAATGTTGATCCAAGAATTTGTCTTAGAAAATACCGTAGTTGAATACATCATTTGTCACACTACTTTATTATTTCACAATTTATAAATGACCAGTTTTAGGTTCTGGTAGTACTCTAAACGGAGGTTCCGTAGTGTGGAGCATGAACAAATGCTCTACAGTATAATGTATTCATTCTTACTGACTCAAAATGAGATGGCAGCAGCAAATTTCGTTTTATTTCATCTATTACTTATGACGTGAAAAAATAATCCCACTGCGATCTGGAATATCTCTGGGAAAATGGATCCAAAATTTGCTTACATATTTTTTTATTGAAGGTCAATCTAAGGTGGTTCTTTGAAGACAAGTTGTATAAAAATCGATCAAAAAATAGTAAAGATAGAGCCAAAAGTGTTACGACAAGTACACTAATTTTTGAAGTCCCGGCGGGAACGTAAAGGTTAAAGTATGTATGCAATAAGGCCGAACCTACACAATTGTGTAGGTATGAAAAACAATGTGCATAAGTAAGTTGTAAAAGTTATTTCGCGTAAATTTTTAATTACATCAATTAGAAATACTTATTACCAATAATTTTTTATCCAAGCAATTTCGAAATACGGATCCAATAAGAAAATACGACAGATAAAACTTTTTGCTGTTTTCACAAGATTTTGAAGACTAGACAATAATTAATCCAAACACAAAAGAAAACTTCTTTTCAGCTATTTTCTATTTTTTTTACGTGTCACGATGTTTACACAAGAGATTGGCGCCATATATGCAAAAGTACGACGTTTAGAAAGGAAAGAAAAATTTTTTAAAAGTAGTCATGTCTCACCTACACAATTGTGAGGGCTCGGGCTTAAAGGGTTAAACTGATTCAATCTACGATGGATGGTACACAGTGCTGCGGTCGGATGTCGGGTGGATTGTCGAGTTCATACGAATCACACAGAGGGCTTCGTCAAGGTGATGGTCTCCCATGCCTGCTGTTTAACATGAAACATGGACAATACTCGAGGAGGACCAGCGAGTGCTCGGAGTTTTTGAACGACGAGTGCTCCTGTACGCCGGAGACCTGTAGGAGACCGGAATATGGAGGCGGAGGATAAACCATGAACTCGCACAGCTCTGTGGCGAACCCTGAGTCCAAAAGGTGGCTAAAACTAGACGGATACGATGGGCAGGCCATGTTGTAAGCATGCCGGACAACTACCCTGCAAAGATGGTCTTCGTTTCAAAATCGGTAGAAACAAGACGATCAGCGGTTGCGACGAGCAAGATGGTTAGACCGGGTGGAGCGAGATCTTGTGGAGATTATGCGGTGTCCAAGGAGTTAGAGAGCGGTAGCCCACAGCCGAGTAAATTGGAGTAACTTTGTTCACCAAGCTTTGTCTTAGAATGGCAAGCCAACTAAGTAAATAACAGTCCCTCGTATAACGCACTGGATGGTGCTGCACTTGCGCCCGCCTTAATTTCTTAGTTGTTTAATAGAGATAATTTGTGGCATATTTGGACTTATCAGAGGTTTATTGCCTACCAAAAATCAGCTAGGGTAGATGATCCATTAGTTGCGCCACTAAGCACAATATAACTTCATTTTTCTTGTTTATTGAGGTACATGCTTCAATTAATGCTTGTGGGATATAAATTTATCAAATACAAGGTATTTGTCACAAGGCAAGACAATTGCTTTCGTTGTACGAGAAGCTTTATAAAGAAAAAATGAATTTTCCGATTCAATTATATTGTACTAACAGTTGCGCTAATGTTTCTTTAGTTAAGTTTGATGTTCCTTTAATTGTGGTATTCCATATACATTGCTAGGTTGCTAAGTGAAAAAACATCGTAGCAAAACTATAGATGAGCGCCTATAGTTGTGCGCTCCAACTGCGATTTGGATTTTGGAAAATTGGCATTTTAGCAAATAATACTTTAATTTTAAATGGTGTAGTCTAACTACCAATACTTCTAAAAACCTGTTTTATATAATGAATGTAATTGTTTTATCTAAAATGCTACGGTGACGAAAATATGCATTAATAATGAATAGTAGCGCAACTATTGGTACTACCACAACTATTGGATCAACTACCCTATATGTATTTGAAGAAACCTAAGAAATTGCGATGAGGCCCCATTTGGAAGATTGCTGTACTTCAGTAGCATACCAAAAGAGCTGACACAGTATAAATTGAGTTATTATCATGGTTTATACTGAGGTATTATTTTGAGGGGTTACTTACTTTACTTTACTTTAGTGGCAACGGTCCGTTGCCGATCCTGCTCCGAACGAATTATGGGCCTCCAGTACCGTCGGTTCTAAGCTGTCGTACTCTAATCCCCACGAACACCAGCTGAACGAGCATCGTCTTTGGCAGACAATTAGTAGAATTGTTGACACACCCACGGGGTGTGGGGTCTGCCTCGGAGTCTACGGCCTCTTGCTGGTTCTCTGCTGAAAATAGTTTTGGCTTCCCTTTTCGTCGGGCATTCTGGCCACGTGTCCAGCGCACCGCAGCCTGCCACATTGCACTACCTGCACTATATCAGCAGATTTGTATACTTGGTACAGCTCGTGATTCATGCGCCTGCGCCACACTCCATTTTCCATTTTGCCGCCTAGTATAGATCGCAGAATTTTACGCTCAAAAGCCCCTAGCACTCGCCGATCAGCTTACTCTAGCGTCCATGATTCGTGTCCGTAAAGGGCCACTGGAAGGATAAGTGTTCTGTAGAGCGCCAGTTTTGTGCGAATTTGCAAACTATGGGACTTTAGTTGGCTACGTAATCCTTAGAAAGTCCGATTCGCGGCTGCAACTCGTCGTTTCACTTCGCGGCTTACATCGTTGTCACATGTCACGAGTGTACCAAGGTATATAAATTCCTTCACTACTTCATATCGTTTCCCATCAAACTCCACCTCGGCACCAACACCACTTGGGCTCCCACGTTCCCTACCAGCAACCATGTACTTCGTTTTGGCGGTATTAATGGTAAGTCCCAAACTCGCAGCTTCCCTTTTAAAGGGCCTGAAGGCCACTTCCACTGCTCTACGGTTGATTCCGATGATATCGACGTCATCCGCAAAACCAAAAAGCATGTGAGATTTCGTGATGATAGTTCCATTCCTTTCCACGTTTGCCATTCGTAATGCACCTTCCAAGGTAATGTTGAATAGCAGGTTAGAGAGTGCATCCCCTTGCTTCAGTCCATCCAACGTCACGAAAGCAGCTGAGGTCTCACCCGCTATTCTAACGCATGATTTGGATCCGTCCAGCGTCGCACGAATCAGCGTAACTAGTTTCGTCGGAAAACCATGTTCTAGCATTATCTGCCATAGCTCATGTCGTTTAACTGAATTGTACGCCGCTTTAAAGTCCACAAACAGATAGTGTGTCTGCAAGTTGTACTCCCGGAACTTGTCTAGCAACTGACGCAGGGTAAACGTCTGATCCGTCGTGGAGCGACCCTCATGAAAACCAGCTTGGTACTCGCCGACGAAGGACTCCGCTAACGGTCTCAGTCTGCAGAACAGAATACGGGAAAGCACCTTGTAGGCAGAATTGAGCAATGTAATTCCTCGATAGTTTTTACACTTCAGTCGATGTCCCTTTTTGAAAATTGGGCAAATGAGGCCATCCAACCACTCCTCCGGCATTTGTTCTTCCTCCCAGATACTGACAATGATCCGGTGGATTGCTTCGTACAGCCGCTCGCTTCCCGCTTTTAGACGTTCAGTCGGGAAACCGTCCTTCCCAGCAGCCTTACCGTTTTTCAGCTCACTGATTGCCTTTTTAACCTCCTCCTATGTTGGTGGCTCCACAGCTTGACCTTCACTTACAATTCCTATTCTGTCCCTGCTGATCTTCACATCTACCTCTCCATTCAACAGTGTCTGGAAGTGCTCCTTCCACCTGTCAATGCTAAGGATGAGTTCTACGATAGACTCAAGAGGGCCTATTAAAAGTGCCCAAAACATGACGTGAAAATCATCATCGGAGATGCAAATGCGCCGATCGGGAAGGAGGAATTCTTCCGTCCTGTCATTGGAAGACATAGCCTTCGTCTATCGACCAACGATAATGGTCCGAGACTCATAAATTTTGCCGCCGAATCTGTAGCACTCTAGCTCTCAGATCATCCATGTCTTGATTGACGGTCGACACTTTTCAGATGTCCTTGATGTGTGGCAAGGTTGTTGAACGCGGTTGAGCGGTTGACGGCAGATGACGTGGCAGCGAAATACGCCAGAAATTTTGATCAACGAATCGCAGAACAGCAGGAAGAAAAGGAAGACATAAGTGGCCTGTAGAGGAACCCCCACCGCTAGGTTGGTTTCGAGTTACGATGCTGGTCTAACGAACCAGTCGTCGTATGTTCGAATCTCGGCTTGGCGGTGCTGCTGGATAGAATCAGTAGAATTGTTGCACTACCCGGCTGTAAAGTCCGTGGATAAAGAAGGGTCAAGTCGTTGAAAGACGTTTAAGCCCAAAACTTTGCTTTGTGGAGGAACCTTCATGGTGCCATTGAAAGAACAGCGAGGAACGGGGTAGGTACGACGCGTCAGGCCAGAATCAGGCCAGAAGTTGGAGGAGCACGAGGAGCACGTGCTAACCGGCGCAGAGGAGATATTCGCCTGCAACGACATACGGAGCTTCTACAAAACGGTGAGGTGCAAGAATTTTGCTATGCCTGTAATGTGCATTAATAGTGCTGGGAAACTGCTTGCCGACATAACTGTGGTAGCAGCCACTAAGTGATGGTAAAAACTCAAAATCTCAAAACTAATCAAAAATCAAAATCAACTGTGAATAAGGTCAACCGATCCTCACGCTTGAGTTTTTCTGTTTCCATAGCAAGAAGCACAAAACTCATACATATTTCTTCCCGTTTGATCACATTCTACTTTGCTTCAACTGCTGCCCGGAGCTTTGCACACACATACATACAAATTCGTTGTTCAACAACATAGGCATTATCTCTCGCGATACGTAGCTGTCAGTGAGTGTAACAGAATGAATCACTAAATAAATCACAAAGTTAGCCTAAAACACATACCTATTTTAATTGCATGTTTATCTAATACTTATAAAGCTTTTTACTTTGTAGTTGAGAAAATGTCGATTACCGCGAAGAAAAAATGTAATTTCCACCATTATGTTTACCATCTTAATTCATGAATCCGTGCGGCATTTTTCGGTGCGGATGTTTACTCTCATGGTAGACGCTCTTTCACTCTCTTCGTTACATATATTTCATTTGAAATGCCTACCTGTGGAAGAAGGAAGTAAAATGCTCACAGCTGAATTTCATTCTCATTGCATAGCAACAGCCACATCACGTACAATAGCGAGAGAAATTCATATGTGAGTTTGGCGCTTGTGATCATGTTTAAAAATTCGTGTGGCTGAAATCTCAATGAGTTTTTTGTTGCTATGAATTTCTCAACACTTGCAGCCAGGTGAAAGGAGCACTTCGAGATGTTGTTGAATGGAGAAGTATATACGGGGATCAGCAGAAACCGGATAAGAATTGTGAGCGATGACCAAGCTGTGAAGTCACCAACACAGGAGAAAGTTAAGAAAGTGAGCTGAAAAATGGTAAGGCAGCTGGGAAGGACAGTATCCTGGTTGAATTTCTAAAAGCAGAGAGTAAGCGGCTCTACGAAGCAATTCACCTGACCATTATCAGGATCTGGAAGGAAGAACAAATGCCGGAGGATTAGTTGGATAGTCTCGTTTGCCTTATTTTCAGAAAAGGACATCGACTCGAGTGTAAAAACTATCGAGGGATTACATAGCTCGATTTTGCCTGTAAGCTTTCTTGTATCCTGTAGACTGTGATCGTTAGCGGCTTACTTCGTCGACAAGTACCAAGGCTTTCATCAGGGTCGCTTCACGAAGGATTAGATACCCAATACAACAGCATTTTAGCATTCATGATAATTTATAACGGTTTTAAAGCGGCAATTGGCATGCTTCTTAGCTGACAAACTAATTTTTAGAAAGCAAAGCAAAGCTATCTTCTATCTATTTATATAAGAGGCTTATGTCTGTCTCCAAAACCAGGTCTCTGACACGACGTCATAAGAGGCTTATCGGTAACTAAAAACAGGTCCCTGACAGGACACCATGCTTTCGTAGCAATGGGTTGTATTCTCAGTCACCTCACTGGTCGACTGCTGGACTGCTCGATTGCTCAACTGGTTGACTAGACTGCTCGACTGGACTGTTTAGCTGAACTGCTCGACTGAACTCTTCGATTCGACTGCTCGACTCAACTGCTTGATTGGACAGATCGACTTAACTGTTTGACTGAACAGCTCGATTTAACTGCTCGAGTGGACTACTCGACTTAACTACTCGATTCGACTGCTTGACACATTTGCTTGGCTCACTACTCGACCCGACTGCTTGACTTAACTGCACGATTGAGCTGCTCGACTGGACTGTTCGATTCGACTGCTCGACTGAACTGCTTGACTGGACCGCATGATTCATCTGCTCGACTCAACTGTTCAATTCAATGCTCGACTCAACTGCTTGATTCCACTGCTCGACTGGACTACTCGACTCAACTGCTCGACTCGACTGCTCGAATGAACTGCTTGACTCAACTACTCGATTGGACTATTCGAATCGGCTGCTCGACTCAACTGCTCAACCCGATTGCTTGATTCAACTGACAGCTTGATTCAACAGCTCGACTGGACTGCTCGACTTAACTGCTTGACTTAGCCACTCAACCCGACTGCTCGACTCATCTGCTTGACTTAACTATTTGATTCGACAGCTCGACTTAACTACTCGATTCAACTGCTCGACTGGACTACTAGACTAAACTGCTCGACTCAACTGTTCGATTTAACTGCTCGACTGAACCGCTTGACCCGACTACTCGACTGGACTACTTAACTAAACTGTTCGATTCGAGTGCTCGACTCAGCTGCTCGACTAGACTACTCGATTCAACTGCTCGACTGGACTACTCGATTCAACTGCTCGACTGGACTACTCGATTTAACTGCTCGATTAAACTGCTCGATTAAACTGCTCGACTGGACTGCTCAAACTGCTCGACTCAACTGCCTGACTTCCGTTTGATACGACAGCTTGACTTAACTGCTCGACTGGACTACTCGACTCAACTGCTCGATTCGACTGCTCGATTCGACTGCTCGACTCGACTGCTCGACTCAGCTACTCAACTGGACTACTCGACTGAAATGATCGAATAAACTGTTCGACGGGACTACTTGACTCAACTGCTAGATTCGACTGTTCGACTCAACTGTTCGATTTAACCGCTTGACCCGAGTGGAAAAACGCAGCCAAAGACCGACAGTATATATAATTTTTTTAATTTTTCAGAGTTTTTTCAAATTGTGTATCGTCTTTCTACTGGTAACGATATTAATAATTTCCCACCCTTTCGAGCGCGATGAATTACTATTGTCGCGGACGAAGCCGTCGCGAGAATCGTCGCAAGGGAAAATATCGTTTATTTTGTCAAGTAAATCAATAACTTACTTGCTAGACAAACAAAATATATACTCATAATTTACACACAGCCAAGCAGTTCCTTTGGCGACGATTTCAAGCTGTCAAAAAAGTGAGCAGCGCATTTTGCTACCAATGAAACGGGCAATATCTCAGTTTGTTTGCATTTGCGACATAATTCTTATGCTGGTTATATCTAGAATTTTGATTTTGGGAAAGGTCATTGCCAAAGAAAGATTTACAGTGCCTGTATATAGATGTCACCAACTACGAAAACTGTAAATCGTGATGGTCCAACATTATCGGCATTTCCCTACTTCAATACTCGGCCCGTCTAGGAGAAAGGCAACCAAAATATGGGATAGAAAACCTCCACCTAAACGACGAGCTTAATCAAATCCAATCTAATTCAATTTATTCTAACCTAATCCAAGCTAATATTTTCCGACATTTTCTCTCCCGTCCCAGGTACGTCATCACCACACTGTGCGGTGAAGAGCACTGCCCCTGTCCGGATGTCGTCATTACGCTGCTGTTCTGGATCGGCTACTTCAACTCGACGCTCAATCCGCTGATCTACGCTTACTTCAACCGGGACTTCCGGGAGGCGTTCCGGAACACACTGCAATCGTTACTGCCCTGTTTCGTTAAGAAAAGCCCCTACAGCGGCCATAGCGCTTACTATGTGTAGTATTAAGCCCGCTAGGTTAGATGCCGTTTGTTCTACGTTCCAACGCGTGAATGTGTGTGTGTGCGTTTGTGTTTGTGATACACGCGTGTGATTCGGTTTTAAACTCTTATTTCGTTTAGTTTATGTCTCTACAAAGTTGGACGTAAACAGGGTAAAGAAAATAAACATTTGCTTACAGAATTTTGCAAATATATGACACCACGTGCGCAAGAGGTCTAGAAACACCGGAAATCGGAAGCGGAGGAAAGTTTGGAACAGCTCTTGATACAATTTACGGTAGAAATATTTCCATTCCAATTGGTTATGCAAGCTGTATGGTGTAAACAAAAACTTTATCCATCGTGTTTTGCCGTACAACAACGGTACGATTCCTGCCGTGCAGGATTATATCGAGTGAAAATTCACTTAGGTGCTACCGTGTAACCCATTTTTCTGCTACCAAACCCTTTGGAATGCTTCCTTGCTTTCGAGTTTTTGGAGCTTAAAGATAATTAATTCAATTTTGTTTACGAACAGGAAATTTCAATTAAAGGATTATTTTCAACGCACCTGTGTGTTCCCTGGGTTGTTTTGCAATTGGCTCAAGCATTGTTTGCTTATTCTCTGTTAAACTGCATTTTGCCGAACCTGTGTGTACAGGGTATTTGAAGGTCGATCCAATCTCGTTCGGAAGTGTTTGCACATATCTGACTGTTTTTTTTCTCTGCACAATTTGATCCGATTGCCTGACAAGTTGAGCACAGTGCTACGGTTGCAACAGTCAGTGTGTTCAGTTACGATGATTGAAAACGTGCTCTTCGATTATGGACTTTCACACCGTGGCCGCGTCAGAATCTGGAGAATAAATATAGTTCCGAGAACTTGGAAATACATTGATCGATACTATTCACTGGTGCTCTGTAATATGGTAAAAATTGTAATGAGAGATAGTTTTACGTTTTGGAATTCTTTCCCAAACAATTTCCACTAGTTAAAACTGATTTTTTTCTCCAAATTTGGTAGATGTTAAAATATACCATACAATTGGTATAACATTTGTTATAACCATCATCGTCCAACTGATTTTCAAGTTTTCAAGTGACATTACTTTAGCAGACAAAAAAATCACTATGGTAATATATTGCAGACTAATTTTCTTCCACCCAAGACCGGATAGTAATGATCCCTGTAACTCAACCATGACACAAACCTGAATTGGCTGAACGATTAACTCATTCCAGCTGCGGCAGGCTCTTTAGATCGAACCACAATCAATGTTAGTCTATGACATTGGTAATAAATTTCACTTTTGCGCTCCCATTCCAGACACAAAAAAGCATAAACTTTTCGATGTTGCTGCCTGGGCCTCTCGCCAGAGCCGGTGTGAATACACGCATAAATCAGCGTGCTGCCCGTTATTGCGTGGGATGCGGCCACGGTGAAAGCACAACATTATTCTTTACACTTGACAGGCTGACACGAAAAACGTGTGGCTCGTCACACGATTATCCCAACCGGGGTTGTCTGTTTCGGAGAACTAAGCTGCCGACAGACACCCAACAGCAGTAAACTTGCTAAACAAAATATTAGTTTAGGACAACGCATTCCAAACTTTCGCTGCGCCCCCGAATCCGGGCGGGAGCGATTGGGTGTCGACATGGAAGCATCATCATCGATGGAAAATAAACGTTGGTGCTTGCAGACAAAGGAAAACACGGATCGGTGTTTCCTTTCTCTCCAGTCTCCAGGCCAATTGACGCTCGGTGATGTTTACCTGTTTACATCTAGCTGACTGACAGATTGAAGTTAAAAGTACATAAATATATTTACACTAACCCCGCGTTCAGGGGTTCGAATGTGTAGGTGAAACATCACAACTCCATAAAAAAAAGGTAAAAATCAGAAAGTGTGTTCAATCGATGCTAAACATGACACACACCGTTAACAGGTGTTGTAAATATTAGTCTCCAACATGTGGAGAATAGAAATAACGCTCTCTTCACCAATCAGGTCTGAACGGAAGCTGGTCCAAGCAGTATTCAGCACAGATAAATAGGAAACATAAATCCAATTAGAAATCAAGCCAGTAAACCTTAGATGTAAAAACACCCAAACTCACTCCGCAGAGCAATCAAGCAATCAAATAAAGCACCATCCCTCGAGAGTTGTGACGAGCAATGGGCCAGCCAGCAGTGTTTCCTGGAAAAAGAAAATGCACGAATCCACGTAGCAAAACACTTACCCAGCATTGCCCGGAATCAGTTTGTACAAAGCGCCTAGGTATCGTGTAGAATCGTAGCGAATTAAAGTAGAATCTTAGCCAAAGAGTACCCTCGTAGTGAAAACCCTTGATAGAGCAAAACAGTAATAAACCAAACAACCACAACTGAGTCGGTTAATACCGTGTTAAAATCGTTGATTGTAGCAATAAATAGTTGTTATGTACTGGGCAATTGTTACTAAAACTAAGGCAAATGTTAGGAGGCGTAAATCAAAGGGAGAGTTTGCCCATTGGGGCGACCGGATAGTTCATCTGCAGTAAACCAACAACAAACAATGGAACAAATCAAATAACATACACACCCACATGGTAACTAGTTGTGCTAGATTAGGAAATACAAACAAAAGGACAAAACCTTTCCGAGAAAGAGAAAGTGTCAACACATGCGCGATACTGGCCCGAAGGAAGTAAGAATATGGTTCGGTTCTAACGTTGGTTAAGAACAGTGAGTGATTTGTTTATGGCTTCCAACCGGCATGATGCAGATGTCATAGAAATGTGTCTAACTGTTTAGTTTTTTTCATGGCAGTCCAATAAATATTAACCAAGAAAATACGTACTGCTTCAAGCAGTCGTCTCCATTCAACCCGATTTTGAATTACTCGTTGCCCATTTCCCAGTCGTCTCAGAAGTCGCGAATTACTTTCGACCTGGTCGAGGCAACTTGAACGTTAAGACCCTGTTCCTGGTGGGGTTGTAAAAGAGGTGTTTTCATCGCATTGTCGTCCGACATCCTTACAACATGTCCGGCCCACCGTAGCCTGCCAACTTTCGCCAGATGTACGATGGGATTCTCTCCAAGCAGTGTCTGTTGCTCGTGATTCATACAGTCAACCAAAAAAGTATTCGGACAGCAGCGCATAAAATTTTTTTTTAGAAATTTTGCACAGTATTTTTGCAAAGAATGGCAACACATATTTTTTAAAACAATGTTTAACTAAAGCATATTTATATGCACAACTAAAATTCGGGGAAAAGCTTTCCGTTTTGAAGATAGGGTACATACAGTTTGAATTCCTCAAAAATGCAGCCAAAAAAGTATTCGGACAGTTAACTATTAGTTAAAACAAATGTCCTTTCTCGCTCAACTACTACCTTGTAGGACCATTTATATTCTTGATGACCTGTTTTAATCTGTTTGGGATAAAATTAACAATTTTTCAAATATCCCTCTGTGAATTGCTGACCATTTTTTTACAAGAACTCGGTTTAAGTCATTGTGATAAGAAATCGAATGATTTCTCATTTAGAAATGAGATTATCTAAAAAGATGTTCAAAAGGGTTCAAATCTAGACTGAATGCTGATGTTTCGGTAGCTCTAGGACAATTATATGGTGCCTACCGCTTACAATTATCAACAGTATGTTTAGATTCAACATTCCGGTACAATATGTATGTACCACACAATTACAATTTTGCTTTAATTTCAGCTAAAATTATTCAGATAGTTGAGTTTACATTTAGTTCTATCCAAAAGTATATATCTTTGGTGCCTCGGAGCTTTCCAAGCACCCCAACAAGGTATGACATCAACAACCCTTATGCAAGAATAATTAAAAGAGACGGGTTACAAGTGAAAAATCACTCGTCAGCAAGTAAACAAGCAATGCGGTTAGTGTCATACCTTGTTGGGATGCTTGGAAAGCTCCGAGGTAGCAAAGATATATATTTTTGGATAGAACTAAGTGTAAACTCAATTATCTGAACAATTTCAGGTGAAATTAAAGCAAAATTGTAATTGTGCGGTACATACATATTGTACCGGGATGTTGAAACTAAACGTACTGTTGATAATTGTAAGCGGTAGGCACCATACAATTGTCCTAGAGCTATCGAAACATCAGCATTCAGTCTAGATTTGAACCCTTTTGAACATCTTTTTAGATAATTTTATTTCTAAATGAGAAATCATTCGATTTCTTATCACAATGACTTAAACCGAGCTCTTGTAAAAAAATGGTCAGCAATTCACAGAGGGATATTTGAAAAATTGTTAATTTTATCCCAAACAGATTAAAACAGGTCATCAAGATTGTAAATGGTCCTACGAGGTAGTAGATGAGCGAGAAAGGACATTTGTTTCAACTAATAGTTAACTGTCCGAATACTTTTTTGGCTGCATTTTTGAGGAATTCAAACTATATGTACCCTATCTTCAAAACGGAAAGCTTTTCCCCGAATTTTTGTTGTGCATCTGAATATGCTTTAGTTAAACATTGTTTTGAAAAATATGTGTTACCATTCTTTGCAAAAATACTGTGCAAAATTACTAAAAGAAAATTTTATGCGCTGCTGTCCGAATACTTTTTTGGTTGACTGTATGTCTCCGCCACTCTCCGCTTTCAGTTTGTACTCCGCCAAATATCGACCGCAGTACCTTCCGCTTGAACATGGCAAGGGTGCGTATGTCCTCCGTGAGCAGCGTCAGGGTTATTGGTGTTATCAGGGTTTTGGACATTGTCAGTTTCGTACGGCGGCATATGCTTCTTGATCGTAGAGTTTTGTGAAGGGCAATGAAGGCTAGATTACCTGTTTGAATGCGCCACTGGATCTCCTTAATAGTATTGTTGTCCGCGGTCACCAGCGATCCCAAATACACGAACTCATCCACCACTTCTAACTCGTCGCCGTCAACGGTTACCGTCCGTGGGAGGCACACGCCTGTTTCCTTTGAGTCTCTTCCGTTCATGTATTTGGTCTTCAACGCATTTATTTGTAGCCCAACCATCCTAATCTCCACCTTCAGTCTGGCGTAGAAAATCGTGAAAATTATGACTCTCATCTCGACGCCCGCTTGTTGGATCACACCCTCAAGAGCGATGTTGTACAGCATGCAGGATAGTTTGTCACCTTGTCTCAACCCTGGCTGCATCTCGCAGGGACTCGAGAGTGTCCTCGAGAAGCGCACGAAACACATCACTCGATCCAATGTAGCTCTGATCAGTCACGTCAGTTTATCAGCAAAACCTTTCTGATGCTTTATCTGCCACAGCTGGTCTCGATCGATTATATCGGAAGCTGCTTTGAAATCCATAAAGATGTGATGCGTGGGCAAGTTGTACTCTCGACATTTTTGCAAGATCTGTCGAATGGTAAAAATCTAGTTCACTGTTCCGTGAGCCGCCATGAAACTCGCCTGGTAATTCCCTACGAAACTCTGTGCTATTGGTGACAGCGGGTGTAACAAGATCTGGGAGAGTACCTTGTAGGCGGTGTTTACCAGCGTTATGCCGCGATAGTTGTAGCAGCCGAGCCGATCACCTTTTTTATAGATGGGCCAAACCACTCCTTCCATCCATTCCTCCAGTAGCTTCTCCTCTTCAAAAGTCGAGGAAATAAGCCAGTATATAGCAGTTGTCAGCGTTTCTCGGCTATAAAGCTCTGCCGGTAGGCGGTACTCTCCAGCGGCTTTGTTGGTCTTCAGCGACCTGATTTCTTAGAGAACAGATGCCAGGACATTACTATCTTCCATTTCCAAGCAACAATGTGAGTTTTATTGTACTCTTATGGTGGTCTTCAAGACCAATTTCGGTCTTAAATACCATCATAAGAGTGTAATAAAACCCAAATTGTTACTTGGATTGGCACTCCTAGGATAACTTTCATTCCGCCTCCTTCTGGAACTTTGCCGTTATTATTATTATTATTATTCTTTATTTAAGAGGTTTTCAGCCTGCGGCTGGTTTGCTTCTCACTTTGCCGTCGAGCTGCTCATCGAAGAATTGCTTTCACTTGTCGACCACCCCATGCTCGTTTGTGACTAGATTCCCTTCCTCGTCCTTCCCCGTGATACTTTGAATTTTTATGAGAATGATGCAGCGTTTCCTTCTTAGAAGCGGGTTTCCTTTCCTTATTTTTGCTAGTACCGCTCCACGTTTTGAAGAACTCCCGTTGAGATCTTTGGTAATGTCTTTCGCGACATGTTTTGAGAAGTTGTTGTAGTCACGCTGTAGCTAGTCGTAAACAGCGCGCTAAACATAATCATTGCTTCCTAGGTATAAGCTGAAGACGTTGATAATACTTACTTTACTTTAGTGACAACGGTTCGTTACCGATCCTGCGCCGAACGATTTATAGTCCTCCAGTACTGTCAGTCCTGGGCTGCCGTTCTCCAATCCCGACGAACACCAGCGGAACGTGCATCGTCTTCGACAGCGCACACTCATCGGTTGCTGGGTCTGCCTCGGAATCTACGGCCTCTTCCTAATTCTCTGCTGATAATAGTTTTGGCTACTCTTTCGTCGAGCATTCTGGCCACGTGCCCAGCCCACCGTAGCCTGCCACATTGTACTACCTCCACAATATCAGCATATTTGTATACTTGGTACAGTTCGTGACTCATGCATCTGCGCCAAACTACATTTTCCATTTTGCCTCGTCAATCAGCTTCCTTTAGCGTCCATGATTCATGTCCGTAAAGGACCACCGGGAGAATTGGGGTTCTGGCGAGCGAGTGCGAATTTGTAAACTACGGGGCTTCAACTGGGTACGTAATCCGTAGAAAGCCTGATTCGCGGATGCAATTCGTTCCGTCACTTCACGGCTTACATCATTGTCAGATGTCACGACTATACCAAGGTATATAAATTCCTCCATTACTTCGTATCGTTCCCCATCTAACTCCACCTCGACACCAACACCACTTGGTCTCCCACGTTCCCTGCCAGCAATCATGTACTTTGTTTTGGCGGTGTTTATGGTAAGCCCAAGCTCGCCGCTTCTATTTTAAAAGGTCTGAAGACCTCTTTCATTGTTTTACGGTTGATTCCGATTATATCCACGTCATCCGCAAAGCCAAGAAGCATGTGATATTCCTTTCCACGTTCGCTCTTCGTATTGCACCTTCCAAGGCGATGTTGAATAGCAGGTTAGAGGGTACATCCCTTTGCTTCAGTCCATACAACGTCACGGAAGCGGCTGAGATCTCGCCCGCTTTTCTAACGCATGATTTGGACCCATTCAGCATCGCACGAATCAGTGTGATCAGTTTCGTCGGACAACCATGTTCTAGCAGTATCTGTCACAGCTCATTTCCTTTGACTGAATCGTACGCCGCCTTAAAGTCCACAAACAGATGTCAGCAAGTTGTACTCCCGGAACTTGTCTAGTAACTGACACCGGATAAACATCTGATCCGTCGTGGAGCGACCCTCACGAAAACCAGCTTGATACTCGCCGACGAAGGAGTCGCCTAACGATCTCTGTCTACAGAACAGAATACAGGAGATCACCTTATGAACAGAACTATGCAATGCAATTCCTCGATAGGTTTTAGACTCGAGTCGACGCCCCTCTTTAAAAATTGGGCAAATGAGACCATCCAACCACTCCTCCGGTACTTGTTCTTCCTCCCAGATCCTGACAATGATCCGGTGGATTGCTTCGTACAGTCGCTCGTTCCCCGCTTTTAGAAATTCAGGCAGGAAATCGTTCTTCCCAGCGGCCTCGCCGGTTTTCAGCTCACTGATCGCCTTCTTAACCTCCTCCTGTGTTGGTGGCTTCACAGCTTAGCCATCGTTTACAATTCTTATCCTGCCCCTGCGATCTTCGCGTTTACCTCTCCATTTAACAGTGTCTGGAAGTGCTTCTTCCACCTGGCTGCTACCGCCGTTTTGTCAATAAGCAGGTTGCCAGTACTATCATTGCACATCACACGCATGGAAAAATTCCTGCATCTCACCGTTATGTAGAAACTCCGTGTGTCGTCGCCGGCGTATCGCTTCTCTGCGCCGGCGAGCACGCGTTCTTCGTACTCGCGTTCCTCGTACTCGCGCAGCTCTAGTCTCTCTGTAGCTCTCTCTGTTTTGGCGCGTTGCCGTAGTGGGCATGCGACTCCTGGCCTGATTTTTTTCATCTGGCATCCGGCATCAAACCAGCTGTTACGCTGTCTTCCACACGTGGTGCCTACCACTTCTCTCGCAGCTGTTTCGATGGCACAATGGATGTTCCTCCACAGCCCATTTATATTTTCTCCTTCTACCTGCTGTTCTGCGATACGTTGATCAAGCTTTTTGGCGTACTCCACTGCCACACCATCTGCCGTCAGCCGCTGGATGTTGAAACGTAGCGTCCTCTCAGTGCGAGCCTTCGCCGTGTTCGACAGCCTTGCGCGAATCTTACACACTACGAGATAGTGGTCAGAGTCGATATTTGGTCCCCGAAAGGACCGTACATCGATGGCATTCGAAAAGTGTGGACCGTTAATCAAAGCATGATTAATCTGAGAGCTGGAGTCCCCACTTGGATGCCTTCAAGTTTGTTTCGTTGGTAGTACTAAATTTCATAAAGAAATAATTATGCATTGATTGGTCACCACCCAATCACCCGTTACTGCAGAGCACGAAGATAGTTCCGGAGTGATTCGCGATAAGGGTGCAACTAGTAAAGTGTAAACAATGAGGAATATCACTGTGATAATTTGCCAGTACATTTTCAAGTCATAATTTAATTAAAAGTTACAAAAATCAAGTTTAAACACATGAATTGGTGTAGAATAAATCAATCTTATAATTTCACAACAATACTTCATAAAATTTGTCCATTCAAGCTCAAAATCTAAGTTTTATAGTTGAACTCCTTGGAATGAGCCTCAAAGCATTTTGACAATGAGATTGTTTTGATTTTTTTATTTAGTTTCGCCTGTTTACAATGCGCCTGTGTTTTGAAAACAACGCAGTTTCGCTCTTTACTATCGCCTGTTTACAAGACGATTTGCAAATAAGCCTGTTGCTTCATAACAATGAAAGGGGCTGAACTGCAAATTGTCTTTTGTTTTGATTAAACACTTCTATCGCCCATCACTAAAAACTTGGTTTAAATAATTCTAACCATTAAAACAGAAGAAAGGATTCTTGCCAAGGATATTATCAGTCTTTTTAAGGCTGATGGTGTAATAAAACGATTTGTTTACAATTTGTTAGTTGAGACTCAATCACGAATCGCTCCGGAGTTGTATCTAGTTCGTGTATTACCGCATTAAATTTTTGAAGAATCAATTCTCTTTCAAACATTTATTATGGTTTGGTCTCTACTTCATTCACGTCCAATAAATCGGATGTACTCTCCACAACCGAATGTCACAACTTGCCCTTAACACCACATTCATAAGGTTTTGGGTAATGGTGAGACCGACTTCTTTTACTACTTTAACCTAGATCTTTCTTGAATGCCAGATTGTTTACGAAATTTGGCTTTCATGATGGGCCGATGCTTCTCAATCGAGCAAATGTCTGGCAAGTTCGGAGGGTTTCACATTTTTCGGTACAAAACAAAGTATAATAATCACAGACAAACAGACATAACACTTGGAAGAAAAATAAACAAAAATTATTGTATCACACATTTTGCCTGAACACTAGTACCATCTATGATCGACATTCCTAAAGATCAAATAGCAACAGGAATATCCCTCGAACCAGCAACTACTTTCTTATAAAGCATTCCCCTCCGTTCGTTATAAAGCGTCACTTTTAAAACGGGTACATTCCCAACTAAGCCCAAACTTGAAAAGACGGTTTAATCGGTGCGAAGAATGGAAAACGAGTGTCATGTCTATTTGTCTGTGTTAATAATTGTACCAACCTTACATTGGCCGTGCGTAGTATCAGAATGCCAATTTCGGACAAAATAGCATGTCACCTCCGTAAGACCGCAGAATAGGCAGCCGGTGCTACTAGAGGCACTCTAGTACTCGTGACGAGTACCAGCGTCATAACGTACAGCTGACTCATCTTGCCGCGCTCACCAATGGCATGTTAAACCAAGAGTTTTTTTGGCAAATTTGTGCAACTTTTGATTTGGTAAAGCGTGATGTGGTAACGTAAAATCCAGCCCCGGTAATGTAATCTTGATGTAAACCTTGTCTTCCATTATGACGCACTTCGGTTTCGGCAACCATTCCTGGTACAGCGTCATGGTCATGGCGGGGGTTGTGGCAACCCTAGTTTGTTTGTCATTTCGGTTCGATACCTTTCAGACCGTAATACCTAACAGATGCCGTTTCATCATTTTATGAACAAACTAGACGAAAACAACCACCTGCTTCGCCGGATCGCGAATAGAAATTTTCGGTCGTAATTCTTGGATAGCGTCACCACCACTATAATTTCCCAACTAAATGATTACCACACTGGCAACATTTTGCCGCTGGCGGTAGTATATATGGATCATAAATATTACACTAGCATCAGAAGCTAATTGTTGTAATTTTAGTGTCAACTTGTATGCGCCTTTAGCGACACCATCACTATAGTTTCCGGACTAATTTTATCTAAGTGGGAACCTTGTCGTTTCTCTGTGATAATTTCTCCCTGCAAAATTTTGACATAAGCTGGGGTTAGTGCTAAACTCGCTTAAACTGTTTGCAATAGGAACAAAATCTAATATCAACTCCCATGCTAAAAAATTACAAACTAATCAATTCGTCTTACCACAGACTACCAGCCATAACACTGAAGCCTCATTCCATCGTCAATAAAAACGATCATTTCAAATTTTCGCTTAAGCCAAAACTCAAACAACAGTTGCTGTGCGAGAACGCCGCTTGCCTGTGATGGCGCTGTTGTCAGATAATATACAAGCAAATTTATAGGATTGCTAAATTTATAGCAACCTACTCTGCGTGGCGCGAAGACAGCACCAGGTGTTGCTAGTGTTTTTTTCAAGTTTTAGGAGTGTCATTGAAACGATGTTTTGTTAGAAAATTTGTTCGAAGTGTTACGTCTGTTAGTCTGTGGTCTTACCTTTGTACCTTACCGACTGTACGGTAATAAAATACACTGCGAATATAAGCTGAAAGGCGAAAACTCAAATCGATTTTTTGAATTGTTAACTACTTCCCTGAACCGTCAAAATTAACTTGTCGCGGACGACAGTGACCTACAATGAGGTGCGCCATGGGCTGTTTATAATAAAAATTAAATTCTCATAAACTTTAATGAACACTTTCAGTTCAACCGGGGTTCACCGTGAATTGGTAGCAAGTAGTCAAAATATAATACCTTGGAGTTTCTTACGAGGATTCTACACTTCAAAGGGATTCTATTAGAATCTCGCTTGCAAGCGAGCGGTCTCTTATTTTTTACGACACGAAGGTGAACGGCAGTCCGGGAGCTAGATTTATGCAAAATTCAGTTTATTTGAGTTTATTTGCTTGCATGTAATGTGAAAATCAAAAATAGCCCGGTAATTTTTTGAATATTCCACAAACAGATAGTAAAGTAATTTGACAAGCCTCTTTATTCATTAACTTGTACATCCCCCCGCTCGCATAATTGGGGAATCACAACTTTTCTAAGGAAAATATATAGGATTAGGATGTCATGTCGGTTCGTCGGCGTTACCATAGTAATATGTAAACACTTGATGTTGATACTTCTATGGAATTTGGAACACGCTATCAAACGCCTTGGAAGCCATAATTGAATTCTCAACTCCATTGGGAATAGAAAGTTTTCTTTCTAGCGAAATACATTTAAGAAAATGTAAAGAATTTGCTTTGTTTTTAGTTGTTGTGTGCTAGTTTCAAGATATACTACGCAAACGTTTAGTTTTAACGACATCTGTAAACAGTTACACAAATTGTCAACACCTGTATTTCAACAAACTCGCCAAAGGTCGCTAACATTTCCAGGTTATGTTTGTCCTCGTTAGACTTTATATATACATAGTATCTTTATGTGCGAAAAGTTGCCCAGAAATGAAAAGTGTGTTCCGAAGATATAGGATAAGATAGGACAAAAAAGTAGTGAAACAAACAGATTATTATAAAGACTGTCAATAAACTGGAATCGGTCGTATCTGAAATCAATGGTAGTCGGTAAATCACAAGCCACAAAAACGGGGAATCGTTCGGATTAAAAGCTGGACGTCCGGTCCGGCGAAACGCACGCTCTATGAATCACTTCGATTTATATTTGAACCATTGCAAAATATCTTTTGAACTAAAAATAAATATCTCATTCACTTTTTTTTTTATTCTTTGCTAGTGTTAATATTTCACTTCATTAGCTTAAACTTAGTTTCGTTTTTGGTTTTAGGTATTTTATTATTATGTTATTTTTTCACTAATCTTTCGTACAAAATGTGTTGAACTCATAGACACGCGCACTGTTTTCTCTCATTTTATTCTGTAAATGCTTTCGTCATAGTGATAATTGAAAATCCTACAAATTAACCTAGTACAGTGGTTGGAGGCTTTTAGCTTCTCATAAATACCTCGTCGTCTGCGTCTGTTGACAGGTGCGCGTAACATAACAAAATATAACATCTTACATATTGCCATTTCTTGCCGTTCGCCCTTTCGAAGTGCTGAAACGTGCTGGCCGGAAATAATAGTTCAACAGTTTGCTTTCTTTAACGTAATTATTGTTTTAGCAGTTTCGCCAGTGTCATCACATCTAAAACTAGAGTTGCTTTTACTGTTTTTAGAGTTTTTTTTTCTTTGCTGAAGTCTCTCAATTGATTTCTCACACCAGATTCGTTTTTTTGCGACAATGCTTGCTCTTCATACCGTTTTTTGTTGTTATTGAATGTAGGTTTATGGTATGAGCACTGACGAACTGACATGACACTGACTTTCGTCTTCAAACCGCAAACGATGTTGCAAGCAAGCGATCGCTTGCGTACAAGCGAGCGATCGCTTGTATCAAACAGATGAGGTGCACCAAAGTACGGAAGACAGATTTATGTAAAGTTCAGTTTGTTATAATGCAAATTGAATATAAATGAATATTCCACAAACAGCAATAAATATTGATTTAGACTATTTGGGCACTTACTATCATACTGTCATATGTAATTATGACGATGTGTTAGTGGCATAGTGGCTGTTCATAGTAAATTCTAATAAATATTTCTTGCATAAATAGACAATAAGAAGAATTACATTCTGCCAAATCTGTTCTTTGCTTTTTCAAGATATATAAAGGTTCGTTGTGCAGATGGTGTTACTGTTCAACGTGTTTTGATTTAGGATTTCGGGCACAAATTTTCTAGGCGAAATGTATGAAATGTCATGTCGGTTCATCGGTGCTATCGTCAGTGTGCAGTTGAGTTTGTGCAACGCACACAGAAGCAGTCGCCACGCTGCGCAGTCACACGATCGCACTCACACGCCTATCGACGTGCTACCGGAAGAAAACCGGCAGCTTCTAGATCCGATATAGGTAAATAGGTTTGTTGATTGTTGAACGCCGGTGTTGTCATTGTTTTGAAATTGCTCACTTTTGCTGCTGAACATCGCCTTAATTTTTTTTTTCTCTATTACCGATTATGATCGGTAATCACCGTTAATCACAATGAGATGTTTGGGTAATTACATTTGACTATTGCTACACAAAAAGGAGAAGGGAGGCGAAAAGTTAAACCCCCCCTTTCTTACGTTCTCTTAGAAAAGGTAACTGAACAGCACTTTGAAGATTTTTTTCCAACAACATTTACATATTTGTGGTTTGTTTGCTGCTTACATATAGTCTACTCTGATTCTACTATTTAAGGTTCAATTTTTGTTTGTTTCCATCTGACTTCCACATGACATGAAAAGAGTGAAACGGTCTGAGCTGAGAGGGAAAGCCGGCAGAAACAGATATCGAGAATCTAATTTGGTTTAGTTTCGTTTAATGGCTATAAGTTAACAGTCTTTGTTAAATCCTATCCGACAAAACAATGGTAACAAGAGTAAAGGTAACCGCAGTAATAATTTCCACTATCAACAAGAACTTGGTGCAGTGCAAAGATTACTTAATGATGATAACAACAGAGCAACGCTGATTAAGTTCAAGACAACGGGTTCAGTTCAGAAAAATAAAAAATAACAATAAAATTACAAGTTACATGATCTGTAACTGGAATTTTGACTTTAAAATGTGTCCTATGTGAATATTAACAATTTATTCAGCTTCAAAGCAGAAAAATAATAGGCCGTGTTGAAGATGCCGTAGGTATTTACCCATAACTGATTCCCTCTTTTCTTACCACTTTTCTGAATAAATACAGTACAAGATGTCGCACATCAAATTGCATCACGGAACAAACGCTGTAGAAAATTACTCATTGGGTATTTTTTCTGGAAAATTTGGCTAGAAGTAGTTTAGAGTGTATTGTTTACACCGTATTTTTATCGCTCACAGATGCGTCACCCGAAAAGCAACGTCGCCAGTTGATTTTGCTCAAGCACCTGGAAAATCCTCAACTCTCTCATCGGGAGATCGGAAAACAACGATGAGTCGTGTGATTAAACGTTACTACGAAACTCTGAGCATCGAACGAAAGGAAAAATGCGACCAGAATAGGTGTTCTATTAGTGATCAGGATCACAAGCGTGTAGTGACAGCGTTTAAGCGGAATCCTGCTTCGGTCAGGGATGTGGCCAAAAAGTTGAATCTGTCCAAGTCTTTCGTTTAGAGAGTCAAGGACCGGGAGGGACTGCGTACGTACAAAGTGCAGAAGGCCCCAAATCGTGACGAACGGAAAAATACGGTGGGAAAGTCACGGGCCCGAAAACTGCACACCCAGATGCTAACGAAGCCTCATTGTCTCTCATCATGGATGATGAGACTTACGTCAAGGCGGACTTTCGGCAGCTTCCGGGGTTACTGTCCCTCACCGCCCAGCACAAACTTGATGTTTCGCAGGAAATAAAGAATCTAAAACTTTCAAAGTTTGCCAAGAAATACATGATTTGACAAGCGATCTGCTCATGTGGCAAATGGAGTGCGCCATTCGTGACTACCGGAACTGTAAACGGGCAGATCTACCTCAAAAGCATTGTCTACAGAAGCGTTTGCTTTCTCTGTTGAACCAACACGAGGGTCCTACGATCTTCTGGCCGGATCTAATTTTGTGGCACTATTCAAAGGGTGTTCTGGAGTGGCACGAAGCCAACGGAGTTACTTGCGTACCGAAGGACATGTACCCACTCAACGCTTCGGAACTAAGGCCCATCGGAAAATACTGGGCTATTATGAAGCAGGTACTACGTAAGCATTCCAAGAAGGTGAAATCTAAGGTAGACATAAAGAAAAAGTGAGTTTCCGTACAGAAGAAGCCGCAGCCAGATATTGTACAGGACCTTATGAGTGGAGTTAAGCGTAAGGTGCAAGCATACGGTTATGGTTCCGTGATACAATTTGGTGTGGGACACCCTTTATTGCGCAATTTTCTGATTTTACATCCGCGGTTCCAAAATTCAGTGTCAGTGACTTTATTTGAAAATAATTAACGGGTGACAACTAAAATCTTGGAATTTTTTTCTCAAGCTGTCAAAAAAAGACAAATATACAAGAAGATCTGATTTACTGAAATTATAGACACATTATCCATTGTTGAAACAAAATTAGTGTACATTTGAAAACGATCCGTGATCGGCAGTTCGGCGAAGCTTTCGTTTGACGTCGAAACAGGAGCGTTGTACGGCCGTCATGTCATGTCAACTTTGCGAATGCATCTCTTGATTCTAACAATCAACTGTTTGCATTTCTTGGCTCTCCAGTTATTTTTGTACACAAAAGAACTCGAAGAAATCTTCAATTGGGCGCACTGAGACAGATTTTACGGGTCGTGGTTTTTGGGTAAAAATGGAATCGAATGGGTATTCAGGAACGATTGTGTTTTCTTGGCGTACTGCGCTCTATCCGGCCAAAACACGTATTGTCCATCTGCACGATGTTTTTGTAGAAACGGGTTCAAAATTTTCTTCAAACATTCGTCTGGTGCATCTCTATTGATAGCCAAACCAGAGGGCTTGTTGGTGAAGAAACGAGAAAGAGAACGATGTCCTTCTGCGTCCATAATTTTGGCTGATCTTCCACTACCTTGCTTGCGAATAGTTGTTGGGCATCTTAGGATATGGTAGACAGTCGATGCCGCAACATATTCGCCTTTTAAATGTTGTACCGTAAACTTTTTCCCGAGATTTCGGTGGAAGTTCGCAGATGTGTACAACGCGCTCGCGGGATGCTTCTTGCTTTGGAGTTATTTTAAACAAAACTTGGCCAGCATAAACAAAACAAAAAATATTGACAGAAAGACAGAAAGAAAGAAAGAGCTAACACATACACACTCTCATTTCTCCCTTAGCTAGTTTGTTTTTGAGTATAGGGGCGTCGAAAAAAATCCAAAATTTTAGTTGTCACCCGTTAGAAATAGTTACCGACGATGAATTCTGCACGTTAAAGGCGAATTGAATTGGTAATTGGTTGAATTAAGTTAAGCTTCAACTAAAACGTCAGTAAATGAGAAACAAGAGCTTACAATTTGTTAAAACCACATTAAAATAAAAATTTAAAAAAATTACAATTTTAAACCACAAAAGGATATGGAATACCCAAGGTAAACACACATTTTCCATTCCATTCAGAAAAGCTAACCAAATTTTGTTACAAATTTTCCCTTTCTTGTTTCAGTGGAGCTTCAGGAGCCGTATATGAATATTGTTTTACATTTACAATATAAAAAATTAGTTCAGAACCGATTTCTTGACATTTTGATAATAATATCACAATATTCTAACCATGCGTTCAAGATTTATTATCTTTCAAAAACTAGAACTCAGGAAAATTGTGAAAAAAAATTATTGCACGAATATTTCCTTTTTCTCTTTTGAATAAAAAGTACGTCTAGAACAAAATGATTGCTCTTAAAGTTTTTCTTTGAGTAATTTACATGGTTTATTTAAATTTTGTAATATATCTGAATAAATTAATTAGGGCGCTAGATGTTGAAAACGACAAAAAGATAATAATTTTCGCATGAAAATGTTAACTTGAGCTTATTTTCAATGTACTTTCATGAAAAAAAGTCAATAATTCGCTATGTAAGCACAAATCGATCTCTTGTACTCTCATGGAACTGCCATATGGAAAGTTTGTGAAGATTTGGTGCAAAGTTTTGTCTATCCTTTTCACTCTTTAACAAACCTGTCTACAGACTTCACAAATAGAACAAACTTGGGAAGGTGGCAGCACCGTTTGGCGCACATAGCGAATTAGATTGCCCGTTTTTACAGTGTTGCCCGTTAAAGGGTTGAAACTCGAGCGTTACGGTTTACGGGTCAATCTGTCAAATTGCGTGAATGGTTCATACATTTCGGGTTCGGGGCTAATTTATGAATTCGCTATATAGTAAACTATTAAGTTTTCATTGAAACAATACATCTTCACTAGTGTTTGACTGAATGAAAAGCGGCCTTGTCAGGGAAAGTTTACCATTTAAAGCACAAACCAAAAAAATGACATATGGGCAAACGTAAGCAAAACGAGTGTGAGAATAACACTCACTCGAATTGTTTACGTTTGCACGTTTATGTAGGTACGCCGTGTTTATTGGTTCTATCTATAAAATGGCCACTAACGTTGATCACGATAGGTTTCTTATCTAGCACAGCTTGGACGATGAAACAGTGATCGGGAGAAGAGGGGAGAGATGTAACTAACAATACCTTCATAACCAACACGGCTCTGCCCACGCTCTTCCAGGCCCATAGATACAATACATATTACACAAGTTGGAAGCAACGGTGTCAAATTTACGAATTTTCATGTATGCTTGAATGTGGGACCCCTCGTTCTTCTCTGTTTCTGCGCATGTGACACGCATTTTTATATTATGTACAAATTTTCATTGGATATTTTCTTCTTTATTTTCAAGTAAAAGAGCGACTCCCCAATTTAAGCATGCACAAAAATCGGTAGATCTGACATCGCTGGTTGGAAGTCGATCGGAACGCATCGGTAGCAACGCCAATAACACACATCTACAGATCGCTGCGAAGTAAAATATCACTAACACTTATCGCCATTGATTTCTTGCTGTTTTTTTGCTGTTTCTCTTAATTTATACTGCTGTTGTTGTTGTTGTTGCTGTTTTTGTTGTTGTTGTTCTTTGTTGCTGTTGATGTTTTTTTAATCAATTGTTAATATCTAAAAATGCCACATCCAATCGAACGTTTTAACACTAAAGTTCAGACAACGGTTTGTTGTTTTTCTTTTTGGGAGCAGTTAAACTTTTGGTTTGATTTATTGGTTTTGTATTCCTTTTTTTTCCTACTAGTTTTTCTTAAAAACAAGACATTAGTTTTCATCTGCTTTGCGATGTTCAGATCAGTTTTTTTTAAATTATCTTATCTAACGATATAAATATTGCTTTGTCATTATTTAGATTCCGATACTAAAGTTATGGTTTTGCTCTTGTGCTCTCTCCTTCTTAATTTTAGCCTACTTAAGATCTGATTATTTCTTCGTACGATTCTAGGTTATCTAATACATGTCGACTCTCTCTTTCTCTCGTTGGTGATATTTTGATTTGATTGCAAGCACTCTTTACTGTTTTGTTTTTTGTTTTCAAAACATTCACACTCAGTTGCATATCTGGTTTTTTGTTTTTTGTTTTCTTATTTATATAACACTACAGTTCTAGTTTGAACGAGCTATTCTAGCGACTAGTTTCACATTCAACGTGGGTTTCAATTTGCACACGATTCAAGATATGACTGCATTCTATTGTTTTGTGGTTGTGTTAGTTGTAACGTCAACACTATTGACGTGTTAGCATTTTTGGACCCCTCGTCCGATTATCAGATTTTACACGCGTCAATAAATGAAAGACATTTTCGAGAACGTTCGGATAAAATAATAAAATTAGCATCCCATTAATACCAGCCAGACTGAGCTTCCGAGCTTCCTTCGTGAAATGTTGAAGTTGACCGCCAGCATGCTGGGGCGCAATCCGCCTTGCCCGTTTTTGGAAAGCTGGACCTTTGCCGTTAAGATTGGTAACACTTTTCGACGAAGATAATTTAAGAGAAATTTTCAAATAAATTGTAAGCAGCATTACATGTTGTTCAACCTGCTGCGTAAATTGGTTACAGGAGATACAATTTGTGTCCTTCTTAAGTGTTAGAAAATGTTTCTTATTGAAGGTAGACAATGCTAGAAATATTATCCAGCAGCGTCGCTTTTAAACATTCAACACCAGCCATTATTAATTGTCTTAAGTTTTTCATCCAAAACAGTATTGAAAAATCGATTCAGATGATTCTACTCGTATTTATATCAATCGTGTAATACTTAAGACAAAGTAGTTCTGCATTAGCCAAGTTCCTCGATATAGCAGACAAACTATTCTTAAGGGGAAACCGAAAATGGCTACCGTTCGATGCATGTATTGGTTTGTGCCTTAAAAATGCATATGTATTGGCAGAGCACGTAATCAGTACTCCCAGTGCCGTTAGGATTTCCTAAATTTTGTCATTCCATTTATCGACCTGGTATCTATCAACAAACGCTCAGCAAAACATAATTGCTAATGGAAAATAAATTCAACGGATCATATAGATCATTACGTGTTCATAAAACGTAAATCTGGGATTGGTTAATAGATATTTGGTTGCGCACATATTTCGTTGCACTAGCGCTTTCCGAAAAAACAGCACCACGGTCTCAAAGTTTCGCCAAATCAATGAGCTTTCTGCTTTTCCCGCAACGATAAGCTTAGAGAATGTAAGCAAACTAACATCTGACCAGCAATCAACAACTCGTCTTCAATGCAAACGGATTAATCAGCCATTCTATTGAATGCATAGGATCAATAGTATTGCTGCTGCAAATCTTAGATGAATCTCAATGTCTTGATAAAGAAAATAAACCATATTTCGGGATGTTCGTAGCCGGTGCGGTTGGCTGCGGATCAGCTGTGTTTATGTGTTAGCTCTGCTATTTGACATATATTACCAATACTAATGCAACATTCAAATAAAGGTTTAGGTTTTTAACGAACACATGAGATGTACAGTATAGTGTGTGTCGCTTAAACACAATAACGTTAGCCACTTTCGGTGTCTCCTTAACGGGAAACCGAAAGTAGCCAAAAGATGAATGAGCCATGTATTGTTTTGCACCTTAAAAATATGTGTGTACCATCCTTTTCGCGTGCGTAATGGCGGCTAGTAGGTACAGCTACAGAGACTATATATTACAGAGGCACCGAGACACTCAAAATCCACTAAATTTTAAAACAAAATGGAGAGTACCATCATAAATAAAGGTAACTTTCCGCTTTCGTTCAAAATTTAGCGGTTTTCGAGTGTTTCGGTGCCTCTGTAATCTGTAGTCTCTGTAGGTATAACCTTTGGAAAATATTAGCATGCCTTTGGAATCTTTATTCACTATATTCCCTTGATTGTTGTTGTAGGACGATCATGCGTAAGTGAGCGGAGTTGCCAAAAGCAAATAAACATTTTCGAACAGTGTACCAACCAGCCGCCATTACGCACGCAAAGAGGTGGATTGGCAGAGCCCGCTTTTGCCGAGTAGTCAGTGCATCCAACGCTATTATAGTAACCCGAAGCTTGTCAAAATGAAGATTATACTTTTCGCTGTGATTAGTTTTGTGCCGGGTCAGCGGAATATCGGATAATCGCGCTTATTGCTCACATTTGCCAATTCCACCCAGCTAACTGGCACCTTTATCTCATTTGCTTTGCGTTGACGAGAGCTTACATCAGGCGGGCTCAGGAGTCGTGGGCCCCACTGACAGCTGAAGAGCTAACTTGTGTGAAGAGTGGCGAATATATGATTTCTCGTTTACGCTAACGCTAACATGTTAGCATCGAAAACATGGCTGCCTGCCAGCTACTTGATTCCACCACATTGATCAACGTAAATTGTGTTAAGCTGGTTTGACATCGCATCGGCGTGTTCAAAGTAATTTGATTTGAGGTGGCTCACTGCTGCGTTCAAAGTAACTTGACTTAAGGTGGCTCATTTCGGGAAGGGATTGCTCACTATGGAAAGTGTCTGCTAAACCGGTTAAAGCGACCGATGAGACAATCGGAGGTCTCTTCAGCCAAATGCGTTTGATTGAATTCGTCTGTTTTATCTTCCATCGGCTAGGCTGTCTCATCAATGTCTGTCGACCATAGTGAGGCCATTATTGATTTGAAGCAGGCCGTCTTGGTTAACGTCAAGCAGATGGAAAAGCTTTCTAAGACAGTGCAAGAGAGTGTCTCTACACCACTAGCCCCAAGAATAGAGGTTTTCCGTCAGATCATACCCCTTCTTTTCTTATTTTTTCTCGAAAGTACTCCCAATACGAGTGATAATGGTGCAAAAATATATATTTTTCGTTGACACTAGAATTTACTACGATTTTTCAAACAATGTAAATTGCAAGAATGGTGAGTTTCTTTTCACCAAATCACGAATGTTGAGTTTTAAAAAATTCGTTTCGGCTGCACTGTTTATTAAAATTTTCAGATTTTCTGGCAGCATTGCACAACAGATATTGACATATGTGTATCAGCGGTTGAGTGAAAAGGACAAAACGAATGAAGCTAATGATTACTTTCTTTTTCGTTTCGTGCGTTGCTTGCCACAAGAGTAAAGAGTGGCATAAATGGTTTCGAAGTGGTGAAAATAGAGGACACTGGTACAAAAAGGCATGTAATACATCCGAGAAGTGACGGGTTGAAATATACGTATTTTAGTTTTTCATTTTTACAGTAGTTAGAGGTTTTAATAAAGAAAGTTTTATATGGGTATCATTTCTAAGAGTCAAAACCGAACATTTAGTGGAAAAAAAAAATTTTGACGGAAAACCTCTATTACTGTTGGCAAAACTCCGATGAAACGTAGTCGTGATGAGCGCTTTACGGTTGCCATACCGTTCCTTGGAGTTACGAAGCCATCCACTTCTCAAGCCGTAATAACTGTTCCTCCTCCTAAGGAACTAATCTGGCTCTCAGTAACTGATTTGGTTAAGGAATGCTTGCAGTGCGATAGACCATTCAAGGTCATTCCCGTGACCAAACCAGATGCAGACTTGTTTGCAAAGGAACGATTACAAGACTCCGTACTGAATATGGGGATCTGTCCTCTTTAGAGAGTTTGAGGGTGTCGTCTCAAAAAACTATTGGGAACCATCAAACTCCCTCTCGTTGCCTTTCATTCCAAGGATCACACTAACTCCTGCGACGACTTCGTTGTGCGTTGCTGCTGGATCTTCGGGCATGCAGTTGTTTCTGACTCTCCAAGCACCACTACCACTCCATTGTCGGTAGTTCAGATGCTGTAACGCAACGTTTCTAGCATCATGGAGGCTTCTTTCTCCCCTACCGCTGATACTTTAAATACGTTACGTGAAAGCTTTATTTCCAGTGACCCAAGCATTGCCGCACACGTCGATCTCTCCATCAATCTAGACCAGCTTGACGTAGCATACCCCTCTAGGCGGATCCCCGCGTCTCTACCGACATCTGAGGCTGTACTGAGAAGCAATGATGTCGGTACTATGGTAGCCACCGACCTCCCTACCGCAATCGAGTCATTTCTGTCAGCGTACTACCGTCTTCTGTATCAAGAGTATATTCTACGAATGCAAGGATACCTTCGTAGAAATCCGAAGAAATTCTGGACATATGTGAACGAATAAAAACGAAGATGGCCTGTCTGTGGATCTGTTTCTGGATCGTAAAGCCAACGTTGCTCACGATAAATGCAAGCTCTTTACTACACTCTTCAGGTAGGTTTTCAATCGTTTATCTGCTTCTTTGGAATGAATTGCCTCTGCTATTAGAAACACACCGAACGAAGTCATATTCCATCCTGACGGTATTCCATCTTGCATCCTAAATAAGTGTTCTACTGTTCTCACTAGACTTCTTTCGCTATTGTTCCGTGCTTCATTCCAGCAGTGTAAGTTTCCTACTCTATGAAAAAAGCAGTAATGTTCCCTGTTCACAAGAAGGGTGCTAAGCGCAACGTTCAAAACTATCGGGGAATTTCATCGTTAGGGTCCAGCTCTAAAGTGCTCTAAATGGTGTCCCACATCAAATTGCACCACGGAAAAAACGCTGTAGAAAATTACCCATTAGGTGTTTTCTCTTGAAAATTTGAGAAGAAGTAGTTTGGAGTGTATTGTTTACACTCTATTTTTATTGTGGTCAGTTTTTCGAAAATTTGAAAAAATGGCGTCACCCGAAAAGCAACGTCGCGAATTTATTTTGCTCAAGCACCTGAAAAATCCTCAACTCTTTCATCATGAATGATGAGACTTCCCAAGTAGCACACTTTTGTCGTTTCTAGTTGTTGCAACCTATTTATGACTGAAATTAGTCATTAATCAGTTACCACGACTAGCTTATAACAACTGTGCTAGTAGGGTTACGTCAAGGCGGACTTCCAGCAGCTTCTGGGACTACTGTACTTCACCGCCCTGCACGAGTTTGATGTTCCGGAGGAAGTAAGGATGCAGAAACTTTTACAGTTTGTGTTCGCAACAGCGAAAATACGCTAAAATCCGCCAATCGTAGGCACTTCTTTCCTATGCCAGCAATGTATTTCGTCGAGCCTTCCCGAAGTTGCCCGAGATGACCAGAATATCGCACCGTGTAGTATAAATACGGGCGTTTAACAGAATGCAGAAAAGAAGACAACATCGATTTAACCACTGTACCGTAATAGTAACAACAAGTGATAAAAACTAAGTGAAAGTGCCACATTGTGTAAAACATAGTTGAATAAAAGTAGTGTTAAGTAGAAGTGATCTTTTCCCGATATCCGAAAGAATTCCAGTTTGGCATCGTTCCCAGTCGGTAAACCATTCCAGCTAGGATTTAGTGTTTTGCGTGACCCTTCCACCCTCTCCGGCGTCGCCTCTGGACTCTACCATCTACAGCGGTGTGGCACATATCCATCCAGTTGTTGTTACCGTGACTTTTGTTCCAACGGCGGTAAGAAGGCACCGGTCACCCACCCGCCTTCACATGTTGGCATTGGTGCCAAGAAATACATCATGCGGTAAACGGAGTGCGCCGTTCGTGACTACCGGGACTTTAAACGGGCAGATCTACCTCAAGGAGTGTTTACAGAAGCATCTGCCTTCTCTGTCGAAGCAATACGAGGGTCCTACGATCTTCTAGCCAGATCTACCTTCGTGCCAATTATCAAAGGATGTATTGGAGTAGTATGAAGCCAACGGAGTCACGGTCGAAGGAGGATCGGTCAAATAGGTAATTTTCTACATTGTTTTTTCCGTGGTGTAATTTGATGTGGGACACCCTTTGGATAATCGTGAACGACGCTTTGTTCGCTAGCTGTTAACATTACATTTCTTCAGACCATAAGGTTTCGATTCCAAAAACCACAAATCCAATCCCATGAATGAAGGAGTGCAAATTGATGCAGAGTACACGGGCCTGAAAGTAGCGTTTGATCGGATGGATCACAGCATCCTCCTTGCTAGGAAGCTGGGAGTTTCCGCACCGTTCAGCAAGTGGCTACGCTCGGACTTAACACACCGTTGGCTGAGCGTGAAGCGGTGAACGGGTCCGAGTTTTCTAACTCGTTCTGCAATAGCTTTGATGTACCACCACAGAGAACAGACATCCATTCAGGAACAAATTTTTCGGGAATTCTTGGATAAAATTTCAAATTAAAATCACCTAATGTGCTAGCGACACCACTACTATAGTTTCCCAACTAAATGATTCTTTTGATTTGCACACTGACAACCTTTGGCTCCTCTGGCGCTAGTATATATGGACTGTAAGCGTTATGCTAGCGCCAGAAGCTAGCTGTTGTGAGTTTAGTGTAAAATTTTATGTGCCTATAGCGACATCATCGCTATAGTTTCCCAACTAATTTGACAAAAGTTTTATCCAAGTGGAGACCTTTCGCTTGGATGTCTGTTCTCTGTGGTACCACAGGGGAGCAACCTTCTACCACTGCTCTTTACTCTTTTAATAAATGAACTGTCAGCTCTCGTACCATTTGGCTGTTAGTCTTTTTATGCTGACTATGTAAAAATCTCGAAGGTAATTAAAATGGGCTTCGACTGCGTTAAACCACAACGCTTTGTAAACAAATTTGAAGATTGGTGCTCGAGTAACATGCTTACTGTCAGCATCTTCAGTGCTTCGTCATTTATTTTCACCGTAAAAAATAATCCTACAGTTTTTAGAAACAAAAGGACAAGACATGTGTTATAACGCGTCTATCACATTTGTATTCTGTATTCCGTACAACGACATTATCTCCAAAGCCAATAAACCGCTAGGATTTATTTTTGAAAACGCTAAGAAGAGAGGAAAAACGAGCTTAGAAAAACTATCTAAACATGTCCACCAGAGAGAATTTGGCCAAGTATCGGCGAGCGCGGAATGAGTTGACCACGATCCTGAGGAGGAAAAAGCGCCAGAAGGAGGACAGAGAACCTCAGAGTTAACCTCAGAGTGCCTAAAAACGGCAACAGCGTGCCGGCTCCCGATCTCGAAGAGATCCGGTGAGAAATTCATCAACTGAAGAATAAAAGAGCCGCCGGAAAAGATCGACTCCCCATAGAACTCTCCAAAAATGGCCAAGAACCGCTAGCAAAGACACTTCATTGGGAAATTTCTAGGATTTGGAAGGAGGAGAAACTACCGGAGGAGTGGATGGAAGATCTAGTATATCCCATCTACTAAAACGACGACCGGCTAGATTTCTGTAATTACCGCGACATCATGTTGGTCAACGCCGCCTACAAGGTGCTCGCCCAGATTTTGTTGCGTAGTCTGTTCCCAATAGCAAGAGAATTCGTAGGGCAATATTAGGCGGGTTTTATGGGGACCGGTGCCACTACTACTACAAATCTTCCAGAAATGTCGGGAGTAAGATGTGCCCACACATCATGATTTCGTGGATATCAGGGCAGCATACGATACAGTTGAACGGGAGCAGCTATGACAGATAATGCACGGGTACGGTTTTTCGGACAAACTGACGCAGCTGATCAAAGCTACCCTGGAGCGAGTTATGTGCTACGTCCGCGTTTTGGGGACACTCTCGAGTCCTTTCGAATCGCGCAGAGGGTTGCGGCAAGGTTATGGACCGTCCTGTATGTAATTCAATATCGCTATTGAAGGTGTGATCCGGCGAGTAGTGAGCACCGAAACGAGAGGAACGATCTTCAGCAAGAGTAGTCAACTTCTAGCTTTCGCAGACGACCTAGACATTATTACTAGAATCCTTGGGATGGCGGAGGCCAGAATTAAAACGGAGGCTAGGAGGATAGGGTTACAATTCAATGCGTCGAAAACCAAATATATGGTAGAAAAAGGATACGGAGAAAGCAACGTTTGCCTTCCATGGACAGTTACTATTGACGGCGATGAACTGGAAGTGGTTGATGAGTTCGTATATTTGGGATCTCTGGCTACCACCGACAATAATACGAGTAAGGAGATCCAACGACGCATGCGAGATGGAGATCGACCCTATTTTTACTTCCGCAAGACGCTTCGATCTGGGAGCATACTCAGCCGCACAAAATTGACGATCTACAAAACTCTAATCGGATCGGCAGTCCTCTACGGACTTGAGACAGTAACTCTGCTTACGGAAAACATACGTGCTCTTGCCGTATTTGAACGAAAGGTGTTTCGGACTATTTTTGGCGGAGTACAAACGGAAAGCGGAGAGTGGCGGAGGCGTTTGAATCACGAACTGCAGGCACTGCTTGGATAGATTCCTATCATACACCTGGAGAAAGTTAGGAGGTTACGGTGGGCCGGCCACATGGAAGGATGCCGGACGACTATGCAATGAAATTCGTTCTCTTCAAGAACTCCACCGGCATCCGGAATAGAGGGGCCCAACGTGCTAGATGGCTTGATCAGGTTAAAGCCGAATTGCGTGTGTCGAGACGCGCAACGAATTAGCTACGAGTAGTTCAGGACCAAGTACAACGAAGAGAAGTTCTTGATACGGCAAGAGCTACTTCGGCTCTCGGTTGCTAAAGTCAGTAAGTAGGGAGTTCCGCAATCCGTACTGTTTTCGATTATTGTACTGTTTACTTGTAAGGTTTATTTTAAATTCGGATCTGCCATCTGGCGTCCTTATCAATAAATTTGGATTGCTAGTAAAAATTTGGAAGCGGAGAGTGACGCAAACGTATGAACCACGAACTGTAGAAACTACTTGACTCGGGAGTCGGGAGGCTACGATGGGCTGCCCACGTCGCAAGGATGCCGGACGACTGTGCAATGAAGTTTATTCTCTACAAAAACCCCTCTGATCCCAGGAATAGTGGGTGCTTTTCAGGTTGAAACCGATTTGAGAGAGTCGAGACGCTCGACGAGTTGGAGGTGCGTTGCCCAGGAGCAACTACAGCGGAGAGAAATGCTTGATACCGCAGAAACCCTGCCCCATCCCACCCCTGCAAAATGTTATTTAAACTCAACCAATTAATAAGTAAGATATTAAAGAAAGTAGAACAAATACAACGTATATTGACAGGTATTATTACCACATACTCGTAAAATTTAATATAAAATGAGAGACATTTGATGGAAAAAGGAGTAAACATGAGAAAGATTCAACTCACTTGCAGACAAAATGGATGGAATGGCTAAAAAATCTACAATAGCCCGTAGTGAGCCAAGCCAAACTGTAAATTGAGTTATAAATAATCCCGATTTGGGTAAAAATTACTCAATTTTGGGGGTTAAAGGTGCTCAATTTCGGGTAAACAGTTACTTATTCAAGCGCGTTAAACTCAAAAAAGTAAGAGTAAGACTTTCTCAAAATTGATCAGCCAAAATAGGCTGATTTGAGTGAGTTAAATTTTTCAGAAACACGCATAGAACAGAACTGGAAATCCGTACAACGCGATGATCAAAAAGTGGTAACACAGTCTCCTTTGACTTTTTTGTTTTAGAAGGTGTTCGCCTTAAAAGGAACAATAGTAATATGAGCAGAACGTTTTCTCCCTCTCGCTGCTCGTTCTTTTCGCGTACTTTCGTGTGTTTTAGAGTGCTTTCGTGGAAAAAAGTCAGTACCAAGTACGCCAGTAGCTGTAGAAGGGTAGCATTTATGTATTTGTTTTGATTTGTTTGGACTCTAGTGTAGTAGGTTACATCGTTCTTAAGAGCTCATCACCACTACTCAATCATTGAGGCGGTATATTTTTAATTGATTTATAAGTTTTCACCTCGTTTGCTGCTTGCCCATTCGTTCAAGGCTTATGGCTCAACAGGTTGGCACTCATTCCTAATGCTGAAAATTATTCGCCAAAGTCGGACACGACCAAATAATAAATGCATTCCCCAAAAATTTGTACTGGCATATCACGCTTCCGCTAGAAAAACTATTTTTCACGCTTAATAAGCCTACTCCTACCCAAAAAAAGAAAGCCTGAATATCGCATTAATCTTACTCTAGTTCCCCGGTGAAAGCGCTGCCTCTGCTGGTTGCCTTGCCCGTCAGTTTTCTTCATAAATTCGCTCAGATGTATTTCACGTTTCAGCGCTTTCTGGCACGGCTCAGTGCGCACGTCGTCATCGTTAATCCCGCGACAGGGAAAACCAAAATTAGTGCACTAATTTACTTGCCACGCCAGCTATTGCTTTCGTTTCACGAGTCGCATCGGTCGATTGCACGGAACTTATGAGCTGGAACGGGATAGTGAGCTAACAGTACCGCAACCCCTATCACCAATCTGGCAGGACCTCCGGATGTAAGGTAGGCACCCCTCCCCCCCCCCCCCACCTGCCTCACAGCAAAAGATGTGAAAACGTGAAAAGCAAGTGGAAAAAATCCTACCCATCAAGGCAGTAACTAGCTTAATACTGCATGTCAGTCTGCAGGGAAAATTAATTATTTTCAGTGTCAATGTCAGGTAAGGAAACGAAAAGGACGGCATGGAAAATCTTTATCGATGCGGTTCGCGCCTCGGACCGAGCGGTTTTCGTGTTGACGGAGTGTGTAGCTTGTTAGTGGAAAATATCAAGATAGATGACTTGCCACGATACACTCATGTACTCCCGTCTGGTGAAGGTCGGGCTAATTAGAGGATGGAGAGCAGATAAGTTTTGCTTTAACTCTTCATTTCATACGGTGGCACTTGCGGTGCCAACTTTTCGTCGTGGGCTATGATTGGTTTTCCGACTTCTGATTTGATTTCCATTCGTAATTTTTACATTATACAACGAACGATAAGTTTCACAAGTTACCTTTTACCAGAGTAACTTCCATGAATCCAGCGGGGATGTTCGCTTCACCCTGCATTACCCGCAATTTAAATTTAAATTACAGATTTATCATTTTCTGCTGACATACGTAAATTCGTTCACCACAACTAACCGCTCCAAGCAAGAATTAATTACCATTGCTCGTATTACCGGGCAATTGCACTATATAGCTGTAGCCGTTAACTTAACGAAGCTGTCAAGCTTCGAATTCCGTTTTCATCAGGCCTCAACCAGTTCAAAAGCCAAAAAACTTCGACTTTCTCGATTTTTATAGATTAACAAATTGCAATAGAACATATAGTAGTATCTAACACGACACTTTTTATTGAAAACCCATCAGTTACTTTTGAATTAAATGTAGCAGTCTTTTAGGACTCTTTCAGCGATGGGTCTCGTTTCGTGTGATTCTATTATCAAAATGTGTGAGGACTGCTTACAAAGGTAACTTCATGTTATTGCTGACCAATTAGTAAAACTGTGTACTGTATCATCGTAATATCGTGAAAAGTATATAAATTTTACTAAATATTAAGATATTTAACAGCACGTTTCTTTTTAATTAAGACAACCAGTTTCGTTACGAGAAGCAAATATATTACACACGCTTGTCAACTGCGGTAAGATAATTTCTCGTTCAGACTGATGCAGTCAATAAATCGGTCAACATTTCACGGCACTATTTTACTTCCCCGTTTCTTGCTCAGTCAACCATAACATAAACCATTCCGGGTAACAAAATAAACAGTGAAAATCTGAAGTGAGTTAATTTGCGGCTCCATCATTTTCGCCAGTGTCGATTCTAAACAAATATTTATGTTTATATCGGGTGAAGATGCCATCCATCGCAGTTGTGTAAAACCCCAACAGCAATCCAGTCATCAACATCAGCATCATCATCATCATCATCATCATCATCTACACCATCATCATCTGTCACGGGGACAAGTGACCTAGTTCAGCGCGCCGAGAATCGACAGTCCAAGTGCAATTCACATATTTCAAAAACATATTAATAATCGTTGACTTTACTAAACCCACATTCGACTGCTCTCCAGAGTTCGTCCCTTCCAGCCCATACCTACCCCTGCTGACGAAAGATTCGCTACACTTGTTTTCCCATTTCGTGCGCTTTGATGCCTTTTAATTAGTCAGGCATGTTTCGGTACGGCAATTTCATGACATCGTTACCGATTTGGCTTGACTTCTGGTTATATACGGTCACCGGCAGCTGCACACTACCGACCGCCTTGGCATACTCCATTGGTTTTTGGTCCGGTTTATTAGTGATTTCCCACCATTTCACGCCTGTATTCAAATGCGTGCTCCGCAGGTGCCGTTTTGATTTCAGCCTAGACCACACTCTGATTTATTTAGCCACGAAAGTAATGGTTGTTATTCGACATATAGAGCAAATAATGTTTTCTTTTTGTGTATTGGCAGGATTTCAAATCATTTTCCAATGTGTCGAGCAAAGCAAGTCAAATTTTAACGGCGTGCAAAAATACGCTCGATCTGAGTCGTTTAAAATTGCACTACTTAGAGCAAACGCATCTTGGAGCTGGTCGCTGTGTAAATATCGAGTGATTTATTACTATCTTATCCTCTGTTTGTCTCAGGCACGTGCAACGCGCGTAACGGTGTAGGTTCCCCTCTTCGACGGAAATACCAGCAGAGTCAAACATAAAGCTGTCACGTTTTGCTACAACATGGAATTGGTCTACCAGGCACTAGGTGCAGTCCAATACCAAATAAAAATTCCACTACAGAGTTTAACTATAGACGTGAAGAAGCTATTGGCACAAATCGTTAAGCAGTCGCCTTCATTCGACTAAGTCTAGGGCCGCTTGTCGCCAATTTATCTAGCGACTCAAATGTCACAAATCGTCTTCGACCTTGTTGAGCCATCTCGCATGTTGAGGTCCTCTGTTCGTCGTTACGACGTTCAGGTTGTTGAAGATACAGGTTTTGAACGCGTTATTATCCGGCATTCGTGTGACATATCCAGCCCATTGTAGCCCGTTCATTTTCACTAGATGTGCATTGCACATCTTCCCAATTAGAGCCTTTAGTTCGTGATTCATTCAAGCTTCGTCAGTTTTCGCTTTTATTTCATATTCCATCAAAGATCGCCAACAGCACTTCTCGCTTGAACACGACAATGGCGCGTATGGCCTCCATGATCAGTGTCACGGCTTCAAGGCTATAAAGAACTACCGATCTAGTAAGGGTTTTCTACATCTCCTTACACGTGTTGTTACCCGCGATGCTGCAAAAATATAAACTCATCTACTACTTATCGATGAAAAGCACACATTTGACCTTCTATTTTTCATGTACTTGGTCTTTGACGCATTTATAGTACGCATCCAACGCAACATTCTGGTAACGGAAAAGGCAAACAGTAGATGGTCGTGTGTTATCCGACTTCATAGAAGACGCTTACACTTCCATTACAGCAATTGCATCTCCTAGTCGACGTCGTCGTCGTCATCTTCGTTACCAGAGAAACAGTCATCTTCATTCAACTCAGTCTAGAGCTACTCGTCGTTAATTTCCCAGATGGCTCAATTGTCCCAAATCGACTTCGCCTTCGAAGCATCATCACCCGAGGTTGCTGCACATGCAGTGTACTGCAAGGCGTTTAGTGAAGTCGATTCTTAGCTGCTTTAAGTCATCTTCTATCTTATTTACCGTGCGTACTCTAACAGCAGCAGCACGCATCAACCAACGTGGGCGGAGTTTGAACCGTTGTCGTTGGCCTCTATTGATGTTTCTGCCAGGGACTGAAACGGTTGACACTTTTTCTATATAATTACAAGCTTGCAATGCCATGGTAAGCTCTTAACCAATACCATCGCTCCGCACTGGCTGTGTATCGACATCTATCCAGGGGTCTTGCACTCAGTGCACCCCTTTTGCTTATTTAACTGTAACACTTCAACTAAGCAAAACTCGAAAATATTACGTATGGGGCATTTGTAGAGTCAAATATTAACTATAAGATTGCTGAGCTAAGTATTGCTCTATCTTATGTATTAATGGCGCACTGCTAGCTCACACTGGGTGGTGCACCAAGAGCGCTTTCTGCGCAGCACTCAGTGTGAACTGGGAGTGCGCCGTAAATACATGAGATGGATTATAATTGACTCTAAAAATGCCTCATACATAACATTTTCGAATTTTGCTTCGCTGAGGTGTTATGGTTAAATAAGCAAAATAGGTGCACTGAGTGCAGGACAGCCCTGTGTCTATCTATTGTAAGTGTCGAAACATGACCGAATATGTACATGATAGTAAGCAAACAATCTTTTATGTGCGATGATCAGTCACACAAAATGTCATTCGTCGCTTTTTGCTTACAGTTCTAGCTGGAGGGGTATGGACAAACGGTAGAGAATAAGCTGTAATTATTACTCGAAGCCGTCCTTATTGGGAACGTTCTTATTTAAAACCGCATTGTCTGGAGGAAAACTGTATATTGTGCTTATGTGCAGTACATTTGACGATCTAGGTTTCAGCTAAATGTAGCTTTTGCTGGCTATTTATCAATCTTTCTCACTACATATCCACCCCGTTGCATACTGCCTAGTTTTATTCGTCAGACTTTGTCTGGAGGGTTGTGCGCCTGTTAAAATTCATGCTTCATACTCCGTAAGTGCGACAACGATCCGTTATCGATCCAGCGCCGAGTGAATTACGGCCCTCCAGTACTGTCGATCGTGGGCTGCTGTTTTCCGATCCCCTCGAACGCCAGCTGATCGTGCACTATCCTCGACAACCCACAGCCACCGAGTGCGGGGTCTGCCCCGAGTCTACAGCCTCTTCGTCCGGCACCACAAGCTGAACATTCCAGGTTACTACCCATACGATACGCAGAATTTGCCCGTCGGGATCCTATGCTGTCCATACTTCATGACCGTAGAGTGTCACCTGGAGATTTATCGTTTTGTAGAGCCCTGCTTTTGTATGGATTAGAGATCTTAGTTGTTTACGCAGTTCGATGAAGGCCAACAGGGTGGCCCTTCTTCACTTTTTTATTTTGCAGCTCAGCTTATTCTTTGTCATATGTCTCTAGTAAATAGAAGCGATGTCTGCTTAAAAACTTTCTGCATCAAATATCTTATTTGTTTATTTATTAACTGTTTTATTAGGGCTTTCAAGCAGTGGTTGGTTCGCCCCAAATAACATCAAATATCATTATAACACCAACATCTTTGGGGCAAACACGCTCTCTACCAGCCACTATGTTCTTCGTTTTGACAAAATGTTTATGACGATCTCAATTTTTGCAGCTTCTCCCCCGACGGCTCTCACAGCCTACCTCTTCCGCAGATCCACGCCAAAACGCCAATGATGTCATTATTGTTATGCGTAAAATCTTGGATCACTAGAGACTTGGCAATGATGAATCAAGCGGTTTTCCATAACCAGTTTGCCTTCACTTACTTATACGTCAATCAGCTGTAGTCGCGTGCGTCGTCTCGCGTCTAACTGAGATTAAATCGTAGGTATTTATTTAACCTATTTTTTATAATTTCGTCGAATAATTATTTTTTGATGTGATGATCTGTGTTCACTTCACAGTTCGAGGTAGTCGACAAGTTCGTATACTTCGTATACGTTCGTCGGTGCCTTGTGCACCTGTAGGCATAAAATAGACCCTACAGTGGTCCATAGCCTCTTATTCAGCAAATCCTATTCCTACCTCCTCGTGGTACCAGCCGGGATACGAGCAACTTTGGTGGAGATCGGGTAACCAACCCCGGTGGAAGCCAAGGTCGTATGCTGACAGGAAAGGAGGGCTCTTTCGAGCTTCGTTGGCCCTCCGGCGAAACAGGGGGTTGGGGTAGCAGGCTTTGCAAGCCGTCACCACGAAAAATACTAAAGCACGAAACGAAGAACAAATATATTCTTACTGGAACAATCGGAATAGACCCACACGACGAAAAAGGACTGTGGATTGGAAGCTCGGGACGTGGCACTGCCGATCTCTCAACTTCCAAGGGAGCACTCGAGTGCTCTCTGACGTATTGAAGAGCCGCAAGTTCGACGTCGTAGCGCTGCAGGAGGTGTGCTGGAAGAGCTCAACGGTACGTACGTTCAGAGATGGACATACCATCTACCAGAGTTGCGGCAACACACACGAGCTGGGTACAGGTTTCATAGTGATGGGTGAGATGCGGAAACGGGTGATTGGGTGGTGGCGAATCAATCCTCGAATGTGCAGGTTGAGAATCAAGGGCCGATTCTTCAATATAAGCATCATCAACGTGCACAGCCCTCACCTCAGAAGTACCGATGATGACAAGGATGAATTCTACGCGCAGTTGGAGAGTGAATACGACCGCTGCCCAAAACATGATATCAAGATCCTCATCGGGGATTTTCATGCTCAGGTCGGCCAGGAGGAGGAATACAAACCGGTGATTGGAAGGTTCAGTGCACACCAGCGAACCAATGAAATGGGCCTAAGACTTATCAACTTTGCCGCCTCCAAGAATATGGCCGTACGTAGTACCTTTTTCCAGCACAGTATCCACCATAAGTACACCTGGAGGTCACCAAATCAGACAGAATCACAGATCGACCACGTTTTGATCGACAGCCGGCACTTCTCAGACATTATCGACGTCAGATCCTATCGAAGCGCTAACGTTGACTCGGACCAGTACCTAGTGATGGTTAAGATGCGCCCAAGACTCTCCGTTGTGAACAACATTCGGTACCGACGCCAGTCTCGGTTAGATCTCGCGCGGCTGAATCAGCCAGACGTCGCCGCAAACTACGCGCATTTACTCGAAGCTGCGCTGCCGGAAGAGGACGAGCTGGACGAAGCCTCTCTCGAGGACTGTTGGAACACTATCAAAACAGCCATCAGCAGTGTAGCGGAGAGCACCTTCGGGCATGTGGCCCGGAATCAGCGGAACGATTGGTTTGACTATGAATGTAGGAGGGTGATGGATGAGGAGAACGCTGCGCGGGCGGCCAAGATGCGCAGTGCCACACGTCAGAACGTGGAAAGACATAAACAGAAGAAGATGCAGCGAAACCAAATCTTTCAGGAGAAGAAGCGCAAGCTGGAAGAGCAGGAATATGCAGAGTTGGAGCGGCTGCATCGTTCTCAGGAAACGCGGAAGTTCTACCAGAAACTGAACGGATCCCGCAAAGGCTTTGTGCCGCGACCCGAAATTTGTCGGGATAAGAATGGCAGTATTCTGACGGACGATCGTGAGGTGACGGATAGATGGAAGCAGCACTTCGACGAACACCTGAATGGCGCCCAGGCGGTAAACCATGGCGGCGGGGAAAGCGATTTTGACGGTGCAGCAAACGGGGAATAGGTGCCAGCCCCAACGATAGGCGAAGTTAAGGAGGCCATCATGCAGCTAAAGAACAACAAGTCAGCTGGAAAAGATGGCATCGGAGCGGAGCTTATTAAAATGGGACCAGAAAAGCTGGCCGTTTGTCTGCACCGACTAATTGTTAGAATTTGGGATACGGAACAGCTACCGGAGGAGTGGAAAGATGGGGTTATCTGCCCGATCTACAAAAAGGGCGACAAGTTGGACTGTGAGAACTATCGAGCGATCACCGTTCTTAATGCCGCTTATAAAGTGCTGTCCCAAATCATTTTCCGCCGTCTATCACCAATTGCGAATAGATTTGTGGGAACTTATCAAGCCGGCTTCGTCGAAGGTCGGTCTACAGCGGAGCAAATATTTACACTGCGGCAAATCCTCCAAAAGGGCCGTAAATACAGAGTTCCCATGCATCATTTATTCGTTGACTTCAAAGCCGCGTATAATACCATCGACCGGAAAGAGCTATGGAAAATCATGGACGAGAACAGCTTCCCCAGGAAGCTCATCAAACTGATTAAATCTACGATGGATGGTACACAGTGCTGTGTTCGGATTTCGGGTGGATTGTCAAGTTCATTCGAATCACACAGAGGGCTTCGTCAACGTGATGGTCTTTCATGCCTGCTGTTCAACATAGCGCTACAAGCTGTTATGAACCGAGCGGATATCAACACGCGGGGCACGATATTCAACAAATCTAGTCAATTCGTCTGCTTTGCCGATGATGGATATTATCGGCAGAACATCTGTGGCGGTGGCTGAACAGTACACCAGACTAAAGCACGAAGCAGAAAAAATTGGGTTAAAGGTAAATACGTCTAAAACAAAGTACATGCTGGCCAGCGGAACCGAGGCCGAACGACACCGCTTGGCCAGTAGTATATTTATCGACGGCGATGAGTTTGAGGTAGTCGATGAATTTGTCTACCTTGGCTCACTGGTAACAGCGGACAATGATACCAGCCGTTATATTCGGAGGCGTATTATCAGCGGAAGTCGTGCTTACTATGGACTCCACAAGCAATTTCGGTCGAACAGACTAAGTCCCCGTACAAAGTGCACCCTATACAAGACGCTTATTAGACCGGTTGTTCTCTACGGGCATGAAACATGGACAATGCTCGAGGAGGACCTGCGAGTGCTCGGAGTTTTCGAACGACGAGTGCTAAGAACGATCTTCGACGGCGTACAGGAGAACGGAGTATGGAGGCGGAGGATGAACCATGAACTCACGCAGCTCTATGGCGAACCCAGTATCCAGAAGGTAGCTAAAGCTGGACGGATACGATGGGCAGGGCATGTTGCAAGAATGCCGGACAACTACCCTGCAAAGATGGTGTTCGCCTCAAATCCGGTAGGAACAAGATGACCAGGAGCGCAGCGAGCAAGATGAATAGACCAGGTGGAGCGAGATCTGGTGGAGAGTACTCGGTGTCCGAGGAATTGGAGAGCGGTAGCCTTCAACCGAGTTACATGGAGAAACTTTGTTCAACAGGCTTTGTCTTAGGACGGCAAGTCACCTAAGTAAGTAAGTAAGTAAGCTAGTACGGTACAGGCTGGAAGCTCTATGAGAGGTCATCTAGCTTGTTATGTACATCGATTTGTCATTGGGCTAGCAAAACAATAGACCGTATGAATAAAAGAGTTAGAGCAAACTCTCCCAAAAGATTTACACGGGAAAAGCAAAGCAAACTGTTTTATTCAAACGGCTTAATGTCGTCAGCCAAATCAAGGTCATTTAGCTGCTCCATCGTCAGAGTACAGTGGACCCCCGTTCGTTTGAACGATTCCTCATGCAAACTAACGGGGTTACTTTTTAATTTGAACAACTGGTAACCCGAAATATGCTGAAAACCTGTGTGAACTGGCCGCCCTGCTCTTTGTTATTGTTTTGGTGGTTTGTTATAGTTGGCAGTTGCAAGTGCGAATATTGCATTTTCCGATCGGATTTCTCTCTTAATCGTTAGGAAAACGAAATGTGAAACCGATTAAACACGCTAGGTCAGTACAAACGAATCGTGTTTATGTGCATTGGCTGCATAAACAAATGATGTCATGTTGAGAATGACATTTGAACCATTTTTAATTTGCACGGCGTGCAAACCAACGGGGTTCAAATTAAAAAGTGTTCAGATTAAAAATGGTCAAACGAACGGGGGTCCACGGTATTCCACGATTTTGTCTACTGTCAATAGCTCTAACTAACATCTCATCCATTAGAGAAAATATTATTTCTCAGCAGCGAAAATAATACATACCAGCAGTGGCCCTTATAGGATCAGACAGGACGCCATTGTGCAACACCTTACACGAGAACTTCTCTTAGGGGGTCTCGATGAGATGAACTAGCTAATCTGGAATTCCTCTAAGCTTAAGTGTGCCTCAGATGTTTTCGTGGTTGAGTCGGTCAAACCCCTTTACAAAGTCAACGAACACCAGAAGAAAAGAGTCCTGGAAATCATTGACCCGGTCCATCATGATGTGGAGCGTTGTGATATGGTCTACGCATGGTCGTCCAGTACGCAAACCTACTAGGTGCCGCCGGAGAGTAACGTCGTCTTCTCCTGGATCCGGTTACTTACTCACTTCTACCAGCACAGAGCCGTGGCGGCACTGGCCGTATTAACAATTCCTCCCCATTATATTCGATCCCGAACTAGTCTTCGCTAATTTGTTGGGCATCTCAACACACGCAAGTCGGCTTCAACCTGGTCGAATCATCTATTACGTAGGGCCCCTCTATTCCTTGTGCCGGTGGAATTCTTGAAAAGACCGGATTTTACTTGTACAGTCGTCCGGTATTTTTGCAACGTGTCCGGCCCACCGTAGTCTACCAATTTTCGCTAAGTGTACGATGGGAATCTCTCCTAGCAGTGCCTGCAACTCGTGGTTCATACGCCTACGCCACTCTCCGCTTTCCGTTTGTGCTCCGCCAAAAGTAGTTCGTAACAGTTCGTATGTCCTCCGTAAGCAAACCTACTGTCTGAAGTCCATAGAGGACTGCAGGTCTGAATCCGGTTAAGAATAATCTTATAGTGTATGTTAAAAGCAATACAGATTCACGTGTTGCTACGCCTGTATTCAGTTGGGTTTCCTTTTTCTGGGAATTTGACCAATAGACCCTGCATTCAGTCCACCGGAAAAGTTGCGGTTTCTCATACATTGCTAATGCATCGTCTGGTCTTACAAACAAAAGTCATCTCTGTCTCTAATTAAATGCAGGCTATCCCCGGCGCTCTGTTGGATTTCATATATTTGAATGGTGCGCCAATTTCATCCAGTTATGGCGCCTCAGGGTTAACGCGAATAATGCGATGAGAACTATTAGCACTCTGCGCTACTAGTCTTGTCAAGTCAAGTAACTAAACAGCAAATTATTTTTGAAGCAGCGGTCTTCGTTAAGTCGACTGCAAAAAAATGTTCGTTAAGATACAGACAGAGTTAAGCCAACCAAGGTCCTGCTAGGCAGCCAAAGTCAACCTCAAAGCATTTGCGTGAATGAAACAGCATGACACCGCGCCGCTATTCGTTCAGTGCGTTTAACTCTGTAAAACTGGTATGCTGGTAGATGGGTATTATTTTCAAATCTTAACCAATTTTTACCAAATAATACCCATACTGGCAGTAGATGTTGGCTACTGTCAAACACACAGAGCAGGGATAGGATTGCCAGTCCAGGTATCCATATCGATCTTAACGGACAATGTTTAAAAGTCAGCCAGGGGTCGACTTAACCAAGGGCGCGTCATGGATTTGACGCTGTAAATAAAATGACATGATAGTGACTGTCTTCTTGGCAGTAGGAAAACTTTGCGGAAAAACGGCACATCATAGATATTTTTAGTGCCAGTCAAATTTTCCTAGCACTTGCATGGAGCTAATTTAAACCACATCCTTTACTTGTTAATTTAATAGACATCGCCGTACGATGATCCACAACTCAAATGTTTTAAGTGGCCCATAATATACAGTGTTTAACACAATCCCCTAACATAATGACAGTTCAGGGCATGTTTCCCGTAACTGCTACCAGTGTTGTGAGCGGCGCTGCAATCGCGTTTTCAGGCCGTCCATAATTAGTGATTCATTATTTTTATAGGAAAACGTTCACTTTTGTAGCATCATTTATGGAAGCAAAAGCTCATCTTGCGTGACATTTGAAATGAGCGTATCATACAATTTCACATTTATCTTGCTGATTGTGAATCGACAGCTTTTATTCTTGGTTGCATTTTTTATAATTATGCTAAAAGCATGAAAGTCGTGAAAACAATCAAATAGATTTTACCGAATCCAACAAAGGGCAAATATGCAAAAGTAAACAAACCGAGTGGAAATTTTTTGTAGTACCAGCGGAACCAGCAATCTTTTACTCGTTTTGTTTTCGTTTGCACATATGCCTTTCAACGAAAAAAGTCGAATGAAAGGGTAGATCAACTTTGTTGCAATAAGCAATTTTGACGATGATTTTGGAATTCCATGCCAACTTTTTTTAACAAATCTTGAGTAAAATAATAATTTCTAAATGGTATACTAAAAAAATTGCACGCGTATTGCATGAAAATTCATGCAATGTTATTTCGAGTTATTCGCCTCACTCGAAGGTTAGTAGTGAAACCAGGAACCAGTAATGGTCCCAAATTTATGCATGCACAAATATCTGTATTTATGGCAGCTCTGACCAGCATTTCGATGTACGTTTTTTATATATGGGAGCTGTCAGTATGTTACCCCGGTTTAATATCAATACTGCCTGTATTAAGCAAATATTTTCTAAACGTCACTTAAACCATTTAAGCAAACCCATTTTTCGTTCGTAACTTTTTTCTAATGAACGAACAGAGACAGTACCCACCTTGCTACCTTTAGCGACGGTTGATTTTTTTTTCTTTCAACAACATATCAAATAATTATGGCTGGCGCTAAATTTAGCACTGCCACAATCCAACCGAAAAAAAAAACGAGAAAGCTTCCTGCCAGCAGCGCTTCCTAATTAATTACAGCACTCATGTTTCAGTCCGAAAGCACACTTTTTTCCCACCACAATTTCTCCAAGCCGCAGACACAAATCCGGGGTGCCGAAGAAAACACTCATCACCCATCTGCTTCCGGCGGGTAATTAATTGCAACCTTCTAATTCTCCTTACTTTTCTTCATTTCTTTTTTTTTTTGTATTTTTGACGCACTTCACTTCATCGTTCTTTGAAATCGTATCGCGTTCCGACCTGCCACTTCCGCGCGCCCGAATATCAACAACGGAACGCTGCTGCTTCGGGCGAATGCCCACATTTGATTATGTCGAGACGGTATTCCGATTCAGGGCCGACTCAGACAGACTCGGTGGAAGAAAAATTTTACTTCGTTCAAAGTTTTTATTTTCTTTGTCGGTCCCTTTTCCTGTTTTCCTCGAAATGCGGTGGCTCGGAAGGGTCTGGCTGGCGCTAAAATGCAATAACAACAACAAAAACGGGACAAAACAAACCCGGAAGCAGAAACGTAAATAAATTAACTCTATCCTGCCGTACACGCTGCATGGAGCTGTCTTTCATTCGACTGTGCCAACCGGAAGCACTGTAGCGTATATTCCGAGGCTTTCCTCTTCCGCTCGGTTGGAAAAGTTTTTGTTTTCTCATTTAATTTTTGTTTTTATTTATTCTAAATCACTACGTTGTTTCAGTTTACTTTGTGTGCAGTTTTCACAAGCGTTTATGGAGCAGTCATTCCTTCGATTTAGCCAGCGTTGCCAGTCTTTTCGTCTCATAATAAACGAGTGTGAATGTTAATCGAGTAGTACTTCGGCGAGGAAGTAGTACCGACTTTCAGAATGAACACATTGCTAAAATTATCGCGAGAAATCTATCTTTCGTTTAAGGACAGTTCTGGCAGCACTGGCTCGTGTCATGCTGGCATGGCAATGATACAAAAAATCATTATGTAAATCTTTCGCTTTTTGTGCTAATTGTTTTGCAAGTGGATTCTTCGTTTAGTTTACCTTCCGCTTACCTTGTTCAAACTGACTGACTGGCTGACTGACTGGTGGGTTCATTGTGGTGACTGGCTTCGGGAGGGCGGTATTATAGACTTTCGCCAACTTCGCTGTTGAAGCGATCATTTTGCGACGGCCTGAGATAGCTTTCCGAGTACACACTTTTTGCCCGGCAGTCGTACCTCAAACTTGATCGTCGCACGTTTATGTCCAGTGGGGACGTTTCCCGTCGCCACCAGGCGCAGAACATGCAATCCAGCGTGTTCCTGAACGCTTCCCGGAAATCTCGGTTGAAGTAGGCGTAGATGAGCGGGTTCAACGTCGAGTTGAAGTAGCCGACCCAGAAAACCAGAACGACCACAATATCTGGATTGGGACAGGAGTCGCAGAGCGACGTAATGATGTACCTAAAAATACGGATATGTTATTTTAAAATAGACCGTTCAATAGTTTGCTAATAGTGAGAGATCAATGAACCATAGAAAAAACGGGAGCCAACAGAGTATAAACGTCCCCATGATGATCCCGAGCGTACGTGCAGCCTTATGTTCTCGTTTCATTTTGATCAGATGTCGATCCTTGGTGGGCGTCTGCTCGGCATCCACTTCGTGCATGGTGAGCGTTTTGGACGATCCGGAACCGCTGAGAGCTTCTCCGTTGGTTCCACCTCCACCACCACTGCCACTGCCTCCGCCACCGCCACCGCCACCACCACCGCCGGTGTTGTGCTGGTGCATCAGCATAGCCGTCCCCTGGCGCAGTGCTAGCTGCTTCTCCTGCCGGTTGGCCTCGCGGAATATCTGGAAGTAGGTGAACACCATGATGGTGCAGGGTATGAAGAACGAGATGGAGCTCGAGATGACGGCGTACGGTTTGTTCACGATGAACAAACAGTTGTTCGGATTGTTCAGTACGTCCTCCTTGTGCTTATCCGTGGTGTACCAACCTGCGAATTGGAAGGACTGTTAAACCGATTGAAGTACCGATGCCTGGTAAGTTTAACCTTCTGATAGCTGAAGTGCAAGTTTCACGGAAAACGAAAGCTAGATTTCCTGTCAGTTTGTCATTTAAAGTTATCATAAAACTTGGTAGAAATATTCTTACTCCCAAAAAGGATAACTAGTAAACGTCACATCATCAGTCACAGAAGGTTAATACTGGCCTGATTTGCAAATAGATTCTATCTGCAAACGCACACAAAATAAGTGAAAATTTATTTGCCTATGTCAGTGTGGCAGAGAATACAGCAGTCCCCCGAATAACGCGGTTTCGAATAAGAACGTTTCCAATAAGGACGGTCTCGTGTGATTCCATTAACGCGGTCGAACGTGCTTATTGGAGTCTATGTAGGATATGGGAATTGACTTAATTTGTTCCAACATGAAATAACTCGTGATCCTGACCGTATAGATGGTTGGTGTCTTCGACAGAGTTGTTCAGTACGTCAAGGGGCCGTGCAATAATTACGTAAGGCCTTTTCCTCATTTTGGAACCCCCCCTCCCCCCTATATAAGATTTTGTAAGATTTTGGCCAATCCCCCCTCCCCCCCTTAAAAATCTTAGTAAGATTTTTTGAAACATCAAAATTCAAGTTTTATTTAAAGAGCTAGACGTTGAAAGAATATTGAAACAATCAACAAAGTTCAAACAAGTTCTTAAAAACCAAAGTTCAACCACATATTCATAAAAAAAACAAACAATATCAATTATCCGTAAATCCCTTTATGGCCCACTCGCGAACAGAACGTATTTCAGCATTGAGGTTGTCAATAAATGTTGGTGTATGCTCAGAAACTCACTAGCGTTCACTTAATTCGCATTGATCCAATCTAAATCGTCTGAACACGTGTCCTCGTCAAATAGTGTACAAAAACTTCTTGGCCTCTTCTAAATGACACGCGACATGGTCTTATGTTGGAATTGGCACTGCGTTGCGTCTAATGTACAGATCTGTAATGACCATCCGCGGTTCACGCTATGTCCAAAGGCACTTATTATTAAACTTACATGCACCTCAGATTTCTCTTCACAGGGTGTTAGTATTAATCGAAACAATTAATTTAGAGATGGTCTTAAAATATTCTATCTTGGGTTTTTTGAAAAATTCAATTTTCAAGGTCATTTAGGGGTCATCCCCTCTCAAGTGATCATATTCGTTGTATTCGACCACCTCCGATTTCAACCAAATTTGATATAATTGCTCATTCCGACCCCACATTCATTTTCCCAAAGTTTTATACGGATTAATCAATCCCCCTTGCAGTGACACTTTTCCATTTTTCTCAGATTTTCGAAAATACTAATTTTTCAATGCATGTCACTGCAAGGGGGATTGTTCAATCCATACAAAACTTTGAGAAATTAAATATGGGGTCGGAATAAGCAATTATACCAAATTTGGTTAAAATCGGAGGTGGTCGAATACAACGGATATGATCACTTGAGAGGGGATGACCCCTAAATAACCTTGAAAATTGAATTTTTCAAAAAACCCAAGATAGAATATTTTAAGACCTTTTCTAAATTAATTGTTTTGATTAATACTAACATCCAGTGAAGAGAAATCTGAGGTGCATGTAAGTTAAATAATAAGTACCTTCGGACATAGCGTGCGGTTTCCTTTGAAGCAAAATAATTAACCCACTCTGGTCACATGCGGCAAGCAAGAGCTTTGGGAACAGAAGAACAATACCTACCAAGAAACATTTTTGTTGTATAGTAGCTTATCAAGCACTTGTTCCATTGGTACAGCTATACATTAGTTGAGTAAGCTACTTTTATACAAAATCATGATATCATAAAGAATTGCGATTGCCTTGCGGAATTGGGATAGACAATTGCAACGAAATATGTTGGAATAATAGCATAAACCGATGCCATCAGAGCCTCTGGAACAACTAGGCCAACTGCTGTTTCCTTGAGTGAGCAAGGCTAAAATACTCAGCAGGTTGCTACGCATTTCCTTGCAGCATGAAAGATTTTGATACTTCACAACTTAACTCATCAATTTAAAATTTTTTGTAACAAATAACATGAGTTACTATTAAAAATGTGACTTTTTCATAATTTTTTCGTGTGTGAAAATCTTACATAAGAAATGATTATGCCCCCCTCCCCCCCAAATAAGATTTTGTAAGATTTCGCGGAACCCCCCCTCCCTCTATTATGTCGTACGTAATTAGTGCACGGCCCCCAACGGGTTTTCATTGGATTATATTATTGTGGAATTGTCACACTACGTGGCGCTAGCGTATATGTAATACTCTTCTACAGGCTATATCTTGCGATGCTGACTATCTAGAAAGTTGCGGTCTTCCGGAAGGTTACTCAAATGACTGACACCTTCAAGATGGTATGGAAAATCGCACAGAACTGACTCACTACGTGGCGCTAGCGTATATGTAATACTCTTATACAAGCTATATCTTGCGCTGCTGACTATCTAGAAAGTTGCGGTCTTCGGGACGGTCACTCAAATGACTGACACCTTCAAGGTGGTATGCAAAATAGCGCAGAACTCACTTGCGGCGCGTGTATGTAGTATTCTTATGCAGGCTGTACCTTGAAATGCTGAACGCTCGACGCTCAATTTTATTCTCTAGCAACATTTAGGCCATTGCATTGGCCCCCGCCCTTTAAAATTGGCTTTAAAAATCGGGAGGCAAACAAATTTTTGTTAAACTTGAGTAATTTTTTTTTTTGTATAAAATCAATGATCTCTGGGTTTTGCAGCCTAAAGAACTCGAAAAAAGAGTGTACGGAGAGTTGACGCTTCTAGCACGAAACAAAAGTATACAAAAAGTACAAATAATGTAATTTCCGAAAATCGACAAAAAAAATTCTTCCGATTTTGACCCTATTTCGGAAGGTTTTTGCATATAAAATAATAAGGTATACACGAAAAGTAAGAATAGATTCGGGTTTCACGATTAGACTTCAAGTAAAAATTCCTGAAAGTCTCAATTTTTTTTGCGTGATTAAAAAAATTTTTTTTTCGCCTAGTTACTAGTTAAATAACCGCTGTCACTTAAACAACCTTTCCGAAGAAAGCAACTTCTTGTACATTACCAAAATCATGAGTCTTATGGCAAACACAAAAAAATCACAAATACACTAGCGCCGTCTGTTGAATCAATTCTGCATTATTTTCCATACCATCTTGAAGGTATCAGCCATTTAAGTAACCTTCCTGAAGACTGCAACTTTCTAGATAGTCAGCAGCTCAAGATACAGTCTGTATAACCATATCACATATACACTAGCGCCACGTAATGAGTCAGTTCTGCGCTATTTCCCATGCCATCTTGAAGATGACAGTAATTTGAGCAACTTTCCCGAAGACCGCAACTTTCTAAATAGTCAGCAGCGCAAGATACAGCCTATACAAAAATATTACATATACACTAGCGCCACACAGTGAGGTAATTCCGAAATCCTACAATCCAACGAAAAGCCCTCGATCTTCTGAACAACTTTGTCGAAGACAGCAACGTTCTATACGGTCAAGATCACGAGTTATTCCATGTTGGAACCAATTAAGTAAATTCCCATATGCTACGTAGACTCCATTAACACGGTTTCGATTAACGCGGTCTCTATTAGCGTCCTTATTGGGGGGAATACTGTAACTCTCACGAGGTTTATTTATTTTTGCAGATAGGAACTCTTCAAAAATCAGGCTAGCATTTGTTTTTACCTACATTTGATTTGAGTGGTGAAAATAAACTCGAACAGCAACAGAATAAGGAATGATGACAATTTTGATATTTATTTATGCATAGGGTATGGTAAATGGTAAAATATTTTTTATGGTAAAGTATTTTGTATGGTAAAGCGAATGGTACGTGGATGGATAATGCGCACCAAAACCTCGCGTTCTATTTTATATATGCAGCTATAAAATAGATCAAATGGCGGTCCTCAGCCTTGTTACCGGTCATTTTTAAATGAAACGGTACCAATGCCACGGCGTCAAAGTTTTGTTTTTTGTAGTGTGTAAGATTAGTTATTAAGTGTAGTTTGTAAGAAAAATCCATAAATTAATTTTGTTAATAAATAATTTTGTTAATGTTGTTTGTTGATAAACTGGCTCTTGTAAATTGTCGTTAGTTTACTTTGTTTGATTTCAAATTTTCTTTTGTATTTTTGTTTAACCTTTAGAATAAGTATACTAACCCATAAAATCCTCCAACCGATAATTAGGCTGCGGAAAATTTGCGGAAAAATGATCTAAGTGAATGTTACCATTTAATGAAGGGAGGAGACACTGTCTGATTGACGACTTAGGACCCTAAAAGAGACCTTCGGCGTCCACCCCGGAACATCCAGACCAGGTGTTGGGATTTAGCACGGAGGCTCTTAAAGGCTCCGTAAGAAACCACCTAAGTCAGAGACAGCCTCACTCATTAAATGGTAACATCCTGTTAAAACCCTCTGTAACGGAAAAACCGCAACGAAAAAGACAGCAAAAAGTCCGCACTAAATGAATAACCCCTTAAACGTTCCTGATCATCAACAGCTAAAATTATACCACTCTCGTCTGCACGAAAAAGTGGTACCCGGTGGGGATAACAGAGGGAGAGCGAGACAGGGAGAGTGGAGACAAGAGGAAAGGAGGGGAGTTTGTTCGGGTTGATCGCAGGGAGGAGAGATCAGCTCGAGACAGTTGCGTATGGATCGTTATCGTGCGCGGAAGGAGAATAAGTGAACTCCCTATCAGTAGTCTCGACGTGTGTCCAGCGTTACCAAATGAGCCTGGAGATCCGGTGTAATCCGGACAGCCAAAAAGTTATGAGGCAGAGTGACCACGAACGCGAATGAGTTTCGACGAGCTGGAGTATCCACTGTTTACGGCAACGAGCGGCCAATTCCTGGGTGCCACCAGGTGGGCCAGAGCGAAAGCGGCCGAACAGTTTATTTCGACGACAAGTCCATCGAGGCAACCACGTGAGTCGCACATTTCGAGACCAGAACCAGATTTGGTGTCCCGTTACTCACCACGGTTATCGTGGTCCTCGATTGAGACATCATCCTCCAGAATCATCCTCGAACTAGTAGCAGTAACTACGACCATCCCTGGAGCCATGGGATTGTGGATCCAGAAAGAGCCGCCATCATCCAAGTAGGTCTCCTGTCTCTCCGTTCGTCGTTCATCAATGGGCCCCAACATGTGACGTCCAGCGCTGCATCGAAGAATCGGTAATAAAAGCTTGCATGCACGTAAAATCCTTTCTTTTATATTTAAAATAGAGCCAGTATTCCATTCTTCTCCGTTCTTTGACGCCATCTGGTGGTTCCGCTTCGTTTCGGGTAAGTTCCGGGTTGCTTGAGTCCTCCGAAGGTCGGTTGCCAACCCTGAGATAAAGCAAAATTTAGCTAGCTGGGTTGAGTGTGAAAACCAACACTTATAGCCTCTTATCCTATCCGTATCTCCTAGTGGTACCATCCGGAATACGTTCCTTATTGGTATGCGTACAGAGAAGGAGGCACTCATACTCCACTATAATGGTAGAAGCATGTTCGAATGAACCGAATGAACCTGAAAATAATAAGAACCAGAGCAAAGGTGGAATCGCGCGCAATGAGTCAAACAGAGGAAAAAGAACTAGGAGGGAATCTGCAACCTTAACGGCGACTCGCTGTACGGAAGGTCTTCAGTCTCTTCGCTGATCTTGAGTTCACCAAAAGGGAGTGTGAAGAGCCGAACGGACAATCTTGCAGTTCCGGTGACGCGGCTGATGGGGCATCAACGTCGCCTCACGTTGCTCTCAAGCGGCTCTTCAGTGCACGAAAAAGGCGGCACAAGCTGTATCTCAGCAAGTGATACACACAGGAGGAGACCCGGGAATTGGCCCTTCGCTCTGTCGACCAGCAACCGCAATCTCTCGAGTGGTGCAAGCGGCAACGGTTTACGGAAACTGTGTCGCCAAACACCAGCGCAAAAGTTCTAAGTACTACACGACCTACAGTGCGCCCTAAAGGACCATCTGCGCCCAAACCCTAAACAGAAGTTTCGTATAGTGAGATGATGGATGACTCCAGTGTCGCAATCACGTCGAGTGATTACCCATCCACTGTACTTACCGCGGATTAGCTTGCGGCTATTCGCAACGAAATCCTGAACTGCATTGCGAAACATGGTTCTCCAGCCATACAGCCAAAGTTCAATAGTTGCCAGCACAAGAATGGCTACCTGCTCCTCATTTGTGCTCGTTCTGCTAACCTGATTGTCAAGCAGGGCTTTATGTTAGGAAAGGCTTGCATGCTACAGGGAATTCTAAGCCAGGAGCAGCGAACGTACGCGTGGGGTACCTTCCTGAGGAAGTTTCGCAACCACCTACAACGGCAACGGTTGCGCAGGTTCGCAAGGTTTCCCGAAAAGGAGCTCTGCGTCAACTGCCAACCACTTGCATAACGCAGAATCGACCGAAAAGCGCCGGCCGTGATTCGGTCTCCAGTCGACTGCAGCCACCGAAGTCCTCCGATGTAAGGAAGCAGGCGTTCACGCCACTCACTGGTAGCCGTCCGTCAGTTTCCGATTCTAAAGACTCTGCCAAGGACGGCAAACAAGTAACATAGCGGACAGCCATCACGCTGCGAGCAAGCGAACCTTCACCATGCCAAAGGCGCGTCCAGTGTCCTTCATCGAAGGTTCGTAAACCAGCAGCTAACAGCTGCCTTCGTTCAAGAACCTTGGGTTCACGGCACGAGAATTCTCGGCAAAGGAAATTATGTTAGGTTAATGAACTGTAACACGCAGGCCAAACCGAGGACTGCAATTATGTTAACGAAAGAAATACAATTTCCTCCCATTACAGAATTCGTTCAACGCGCTATCGTCGCTGTCAAACCGAAAGTGTCGTAGCGGCTGCATACTTCGCGGGTGACAAGGACGATATGCCGCCATCCGAGGTTGCCCCTCTCTTGCGGTACTGCAGGGCCATCAGCGTGCCATTCCCGATCGGCTGCGATGCCAATGCCCGCCACATGATTTGGGACAGCACGGATGTAAATATCAGGGGTGAGTACATACTTGAATACTTAACTACTAACAATGTTAATGTTTGCAATGTAGGCAATGTGCCCACTTTTGTTAATGCTATCAGAGACAAGGTCTTAGACCTCACTCTGTGCAGCACTTCCATAGCTGGCAAGTCTCTGATAAACTTAGTTTATCAGACCATAGGTGTATGATTTTTGATATTGAGGCAAACTCTCGCAGGAGATAACAATACAGAAACCCGAAGAAAACCCACAATTATTCGTTCTGAGAACATCTGGAAAACTTCCATAACTTCTGTCATATCAATCATATCCGCACACCAGCTGAGTGGAACCTTGCAGCCAATGATCTATAGAGTCGGATCATTGATGCTTTTACCGCTAAATGTCCGTGGAATGAATCGCTCAGCCGTCTTCGTCGGAAGGCTAGACGTTTATTCAACAGGCCAAAAATCATATCCAATTGGAAGGCCTAGGCCTAGGGGCTACATTCCCTTATCGAAAGTTGACTTTCTGATTTTCAGTCGATAGACTTCGCAGCCTGCTGTTAGAGAGCAGGACAATGGCGGGGCCAGTGCAACGATCCTATTGACTCTAACAGCCTCTCCCGACCGAAATTCGAACATACGATGACTAGCTTACTAGACTAGAATCGTACCTCGAGGCCAAATGGGAGACACCCCTACAGGGCATCTCTCACCTAGCATTGGGCAAACTTCCCAAAAGTATCGATAATTGAATGTCGATATCGAATCCACCGCTTTATCGATACCGTCGATATATCATTCGTGAAGTATCGGTATTAGCTTCATCGATACTATTTAAAGCGGCATTCTGGGATTTGAAAATGCTACACAAAAAAGGGATTTATAAAAATTAACCTATAAAAACATGTTGAGCAAAAAGAGTGCCTCCAAAACACACACGCAACACATCACTCGCTCCAGTGCAGCTCTATTTCAGCCACATCAGTTCGTTCGGAAAACCGCACTTGTGCATCACCTGCCAAAGCTGTTCGCGCCTGACTGAATCGTATGCTGCTTCGGAATCCACAAAAATACGATGAGTGGCACGCTGTAGGAGGAGGAGTTCTCTCCTCCTTGCCTTGATCACTGGTAGTCGACGCACCTTGCATAAGTTATCATAGCATGGTTATAAGGCCATTGTGAACGCCGACGACACAGTACTTATTGTCGGAGCTCGGAGGTTAATTTAACGCAGTGCTGTCTAGTCGTATGCAAGAAGCTCTAAGTACCACTACTTCGTGGTGTTTAAGAGAGGGGCTTAGTATAAACTCCATCAAAAAAAGTTTCTTTACAGATGGATCAAAAATTGGAGCACAACTTTAAGAGAGCTATCCCGCCAGAATAAAGTTTCTGGGTACCTGGGCATCGAGGGAATCGCGGAATCGAGGGTTGGGCTAGCTGACAACCTAGCAAGACAAGGATCTGCTCAGCAATTCATTCGCCCTGAACCGTTTCTGGGCACCTCCATATCGGCTGTAAACGGCGAATTGTTGGTCTGGGAAAAGCTAGAAATAGCATCCAGTTGGTACTAAGCGCAGAGTGCTATACAAGCTAAACAGTTTATCTACCCTGCAGTAGTTCAAAAGCTACTTACCTTAACCCGTAGTGAACTGCACATAATCACGGAACTTCTCACCGGACATTGTCCCTCTCTTTACCATTCAAAGAGAATTGGAAAGGTCTCAAATGATATCTGCCGCTTTTGCAACTTAGAATTAGAAAGTTTCAGCGTACTTGCTCTGCTGGTCTGCTCCTGTGGAGCTCTTGCATCTTCCAGGTACAGTTTCTTCGGAAGCTACCTATTAACTCCATACTCTGACGGAAACTCAATCCCAAGAGGATTATTGGATTTATCAACCATGTAGTATCTAATTGGTGCACAGTCTGAAATCAACCCCGCTTAATTCCTTGAATGGGCATGAGCAATTCATAAACTTCGTACAGCAATCAGGGCCAGCTACAAAAGACACCGAAGTAACAATTTAGGTTTTATTACACTCTTATGATGGCATTTAAGACCAAAATTGGTCATTAAAACCGCCATAAGAGTATAATAAGACTCACATTGTTGCTTGGGCAGTCTCCATGACTGTCGCAGTGAAATGACGCAGTTAGGGTTGAATATGAACACCAACGTAGCAGACCAGACCGCAATTTAATTCTTATTTTGCAAGCTGATACTATGGTAATACCTAGACACAGTCCCTTCGACTCTGATAGTACAGTCAATGCAACTACGCCGTTATCCATTGTTTTCCAATCGAATCATAGTTTTCCGAATACAGGAAGAATCATTGAAGCTGCACCGGAACCCACCACAAGTGCCACAGGAAACCCTGGAACCCACGGCTACAGTCGTTTAGTTGCAATCAACATTTGTCAGTCATCCCGGCTCTGTATGTAGGAGCGGTGAAGGAGTTCTCCAAGCTGCCATGTTCACACCTCAAATCATCTAAGCGTTGATCTCTTTTCCTTTTTTAGTCTTTCCTCAGGGTGTCCGGTGAACAGTTTCCGTCCATCAGAGCCTTTTCAAGCACTATCTCAGTCGCTGGTCTTTTTGTAACAATATTCTACCAGAATGTTCGTGGATTAGTTTTAATTTATTTATTATATCTTCAACATAGTTGCAAAGACAATTAACTAATATAATGATTGGATTCAACGTCTATAAACAGTCTTACTTATTTGAAAATCGTAGGCTTCACCAACTTCATTGAAAACACGGCAACACATGGCCCAAGGTTCATTGTATTGGTAGTTTGTGCGATGGGAGGGCTGCCACAGCAGGAATGCTATACGAAGCTGCCTTCGGGGAACATGAATGTCTACGTGGCTTAAGAGAGAGCTGTAAGCGACATCTCCACTCAGTGATCCGAAGACAAAAAGCCTTTACAGTAATATTCTTCTGGCAGCTAATGAAAGCAGATAAATATTTTTGCAATGTTCATCGTAGGCTGGTAGATTTGCGGGATCGTTCCAGGGCAGAAGACGCAGAGCTTATCTCAAAAAATTCTTCTGGATGGCCTCTATCCTGTTGACTTGCACAGCATAATATGGTGCGCACACAACAACTGCGGACTCCACAATGTAATGCTGCGAACAAGTGCGCAATACAATGATTTAAGCGCGTATATATCCTGGAATGCGCCCGTGTTTCTTTTCACGAATCCAAGTATTGCGAAGGCCTTAGCAGTGATCGTTGAAATGTGTTCGTTGAATCTGGCTGTGGAATCAAAAGTAACGCCCCAAACAACCAAAAGTTCTAATGTCACTTAAAAAACGAACTTGAAAGTTCATATTTGGTACCAATTTAGTTCCGCAGAACTTTCTTGCTGAATAACCAGACACTACTTTGTAAACCGAACATTATTCTCAATAAGGTACCGTTAATATTTGTAGCAACTCAAAAGTTCAACACGCAGTTTGAAATTTCAACATGTAACTTGAAAATAACTAAAAGTTCGGATAATGGTGTCAAAGGAAGGTTAACAAGCTTTATGTCTATGAATCTATAGCTTGCTAAGCAGTTTTACCTGTAATTAACCAAACTTCAAAGTTGCTCTGAGTTCGCTGCATAGAGCGCTAAGCAGCTTCTAAGAAAACCTGGTCGAAAATTTATAAAATAGCACTTTGAATTCTATACTTTTTTTACTTTTTGCAAGCCTATCCTGATGCATTGCGCCATCTTTAACGCCGCTAGTAACATGAATTTTTCCAATTAGTTGTTCTTGAGTGTAAGTTCGTTTCAGGGCTGTGGTAAATGAGAAATTAGCACATCGAGTGAAATCGCATATTCCAGCAACGGAGCAGTGGTATGCATCCAAGTCACCGAAAGGGAGTACTCGAGTTCAAACCCCGAGGTTTTGGTAGGTTGGTGGTGTGTGGTAAGTTACAATGAATTAATATATATAAAAAAACAGTCGATTATCCTTCTGATGACCTTTCATTAAATAAAATAATTTATATTGGTTCATCACTATTACCCGAAATTAAATGCCGTAGTTTAAATGGGAAACGTCATGAATCTATGAAACAGGAAGAGGTAGGAAAATTACCCCAATCTTTATTTTTAAGCTCATTGGAGTCTCTTTTTGAGCTGAACAGTGTTCTATATAGCGACCTAAGTGGACTTTTTGCGAACTTTATAGTTCTGTTCGCAGTTGCTTTGTAATCCTTTCGAAGTTTCATCATCAAATATAAACTTGAAAGTACGGTTAATTACTTAAAAATTAAGCTGAATAAAGTTCTATTCATGATCATTTCGTTTAGGTCAAAAAATCTCCTTTTATCGGAACTTTTGGTTACTTGGGGCCCAAGTCCTTTATGGTCTGCGCTCGGCGTATATGGCTCTGCTCGATAGAGTATTCGTTTCGCAGGGGTTCACGTTGTCGGCTAAAGGATATGACGCAACATTTCGTGACATTAGCTTGCATACCATTTAGAGTACACCATCGTGGAAGAGAACCAATATCGCTTTGGAGAGTACGGTAGTCAAGTGTAGTTTTAATTTCACGGAATATCTTTAAGTCGTCAGCGTACATCAACTTAGATGAGCCTAAAAGGCTGCCCAGCTCATTAACGAAAAGTACAAATATTAAAGGCCCTATATGGCAACCTTGAGGCACACCAGATGATATTTCGAAGCAAGTCTTTTTAATGCGGACAAAGACAAAAGCGGAGCGTTTAGTAAGATAAGATTAGATCCATAGTGTCGCCCAGTTTGGTAAGCCCAAGCATCTCAGTTTAACTGCGAGTGCGTGTGGAACTTTGTCGAATGCCTTACTGTAGTCAATGTATATTGCATCCACCTTTTTTCTCCTTTCTACACTCTTGATCAGCGAGTTGGCGAATACCATCAAATTAGTTGGGAAACTACAGAGATGGTGTCGCTAAAAGCGTATAAAATTCTTCGAAAAGCTCACAACAGCTAGCTTCAGGCGTTAGCGGAAATGTTTGTAAACCATGCAGCAAGAAGGGAAAGTTGTTGTTAGTATGCAAATAATTTAGTCTAGAAATGAACCTTTTAGTTTGGAAACTATAATGGTCACCGCTGGTATATTAGGCGATTTTCATTTCAAATTTTATCCAAAAATTCCAGAGAAATTTGTTCCTGAATGAATGTCTGTTCTCTGTGCTGTGTGCTACCGATGACCTCTTGTAAATTCTCTGAAGGGAAATAAAAGTTTCCAAATTCTGCTAATTCACGTAATTCAATTTGCAAATGCTACATTTATGGTCGGCGAACGAAAGCCCAAACTGCAGCAGCAGCAGCAGTTCCACAATAGTTCCACTGAACAACCTTCAGACATGCAATATCACCGTAAACGGAGTGTGTGTGTGTGCGCGCGCTGAATTTGCTTGACCCATAAAAAAGTCCTCACTTCCGTCGCCCTGTCGTTTTACGATGGATCACTATGGGATGCAGTGCGAAAGAACCTCCTAGCCAAAAAGGCAGTTTATTGTTAGTTAACTAAAAGACTTTTCCAAACTTCTACCAACAAAATAAAAAAAGTTTGTTCTAATACTTTAATTAATTACCGCGTTTTTACAAGAGCGGCGATTTATTATGACAAGATTGTTCAGCGCCTCACTGGAATGCTTATGTGTATGATTGTTTTTCATTCATTTACCGTGGGCGGATCTTCGCAAAATAAGTTTTAAAATAAGCGCAAAAGTCTTTAGAATCCAAATCTAAAACAGAAAAATTAGAGATTTTCAAAAACTTTTAGTCGTTTATGGCCCTCCAAGAATAAGTTTTCTTTTTCAAGACTTTACGAGAGAGTTTTATGGCAGCTTTATTCAGATAAACCCATCCATTAAAACCTGTTAAAAACCAAGCATCCTTTAAAACTGTTTATAAGGTGAATTCCACTTATTTGCTTACGGATTGATATACAGTGGGGTTTCGTTTATGACATGGTTCGATTTTGGCATGTCTCGATTTTAGCAGCAAAAATATTCGTGTTTAGCAACACAAAACATATTACTTCCAAGAACATGCTTAAACATCAATCAGGCTCCAACGCTCTTTCGGTTGGTTCCCGAATGTTTTATTCACTGTAAGGGGAATGACAGAATTGGGAGAATAAAACAAAAATAGGAATAAGAATAACTAATATAACGGGCGGCAGTAGTACAGTGAGTAAAACATTCGGGTACCAACTGAAATACCGTGAATGCGGGTTCAACCAGCCATTGCACAACCCGATATATATCTGGTCTATATCGAAATTTTCCAATTCATTCAACTAATCATTCTTCGCCTCAGATACTTTCTCCCTTTCCAGAATTTGATGCACTCAAGCAGTTTGACAATCTCAGCGACACTTTCGGTTAAACATTTGAACCGTCTGTGCCTTAGAAGCACCCTTTTTCATCAAAAAATGTTCCTAAATTGATGATTTCAAACAGAAGTTTTACCTTCGGAAGCACATTGTTTACCAACGTTAAATTTTAATATGTCTAAATTTTATCCAGTATGCTTATCGTGAAACCCCATTGTGTATGTGACTATGTGTCAACCATAGGTCCCTTCGCAAATCGTTGCATGTTTGCCGAACACAGTCGCCGTGTCGATGTCGTACGATTCATCAAACCACTAAGCAGGTTTGCAGCTTAATCGCAGCCACAAGAGCAACAACATAAAAAAATACCCGACCCAAAACGACACAACCTTTGGTGTGGAACCACAAAGGTCAATGGAGACGATGGCACACGTGCAGCTGGTAACTATTTTTGTCACCCCGCCCGGTGTGCCGTTGAAATAGCTTTGTTTGTGAAATAATAAGCTGCTGCTTTTTTCGTCAATGGGGTAGTGTTTTTTGGCTGTGAAATGTAGAAATGAGTTTATTTTCACCACGACAAAGGAAACAGTTCTAATAACTTACCGGCAAAGATTGGTACGAATGACAACAATGCTGGTGATATCCAGGTATTGAGTAACATTATGGCTACGACTCGTTTTGTCATGCTTATTGGATACTTAAGTGGTTTCACTATTGCATAATACCTAGAAGATAGTTAGTGAAGAAAAAGAACAGTCCTGTTTACCAAAGTTCAGTTCGTCGTTCGATGCGTTTCAATTACTGTTTTCGTACTAACGATTACTTTCTATAGAAACGTTACACACTGTTTTTTGTGAATAATATTTGAATTCATTCTAAACCCGTCAGTGTGACAAATTTAAAATGAATCCAAATAGAAATCAACATTCAGTTGAAGCTCACTCGATCCTAAAAACAAAGTAAACCCTCCAAAAATGTTGGAGCCCTACCTATCCACTGATATACAGCACAGATGCAGTATACTGGCGGTCGAAAAGTACACATCCAAGCTATTCCACACGTCACACATGAAGGATCCAAACTTCCAACTGCGCAGCCAGTAGTAGCCCAAACGACACCGACCGGGTTAGTGCGAATGGAATTCCATATCCCGGCAAATGGAAAACAAAGTGCAACGAAACGGAATATCCCACACGAGTTACGTTCGGTTGGGCGTTGACGATTCCCACGACGTACGGTTGGACACAGGTATACAGCAAAAATGCAATTCCAAAAAATAAAGAAAAAAAAATTGATGAAAATTTTTACCTTACCGAAACGAACGACACCCACAAGGGCGGCACCCGCAACGCTAGCGTCCGATGTCATCAACATCAAACGCAAGCCGATGCACTCCGACCATGCCGCACGCCGTGGCAATACATTGCACTCACCTTCCCGAAATTTGTACACTGAAATTAAATGTCATGGCCATCATCGCCACCATGATGTCAGCCATGGCAAGCGATACCACAAAGTAATTTGTTATAACCCTGTGGAAGAGAAAATAGGAGAAAATTCGTTAGTTTAGCGTTAGTTAACGGTTCGGTGCAATGAGTGATTGGTGATTGTTGACAGCTGACAGCTGGTTGCGGTTTGGAATTTGCTGCAAATAGCGACATGGAATTTGCATGGGTAGTGCAAGTAAAACCCTAGAGTTTTACTAGAAAGTTTTAATTGGGTTTTCAAACATTGGACTTGTCAGTATTCACTATATGAGATATTTTAAAACAGATCGAGCCCACCATGAACCGTCAGATGTCACAATAGGAAGCAAAACAAACACTAGTGCCCCGCAATTTTCAGGAGAAGTTTCAAAGGAAGTTTTATGATTCTACGAATTCTTACTCGTATTGTTCATATAGTGTAAGTTGTGTTTCACTCTTATTACGGTTTTCATGACCAATTTTGGTCATAAAAGCCATCTAAGAGTGTATCAAAACTCAAATTGTTACTTGGGAGGTGTAGTTACTATTCTCCTACCTGGATGATTTGACTTCTATTGAATAAATTGTTGTATCTTAGTTTGATTCGCACGATAGATATTGGCTTTGATTCAAAGAACTGGACACTTTCACGGAGCTATTCGAAACTTGCTCGGATCTGGTCATTAAAGTCGTAGGTACTTGACTTGACTTGTCATAGAAATCTAATGTTACTCGAGGTACTATATGATGGGTTAAGTAAATTTCCATTTTCATTTTATATTTCTGTTTGCTGAAATTTGTTCAGAGGCTCAAGGCACTCATAAACCGTTAAATTTTGAGCCCTTTCGGATTCTAACCATAACCAATAGTGACATATTGGACATTATCGCCATTCATTTGTTGGTGGTTGTTTACTAATCGGTCCAGTGATTGTCGAGTGCTGGTCAACGGGTGGATAATGCGCACCATTGGTGGTACGCCTGCAGCTGACGGATCTCTATAGATTTAAGCTGAAGCTATTTCGGTATTTCAGTATCCAAAATTTGGTCGATATTATCGGTTCCGATGTTACCGGTAAGGTAGCCCTAGTACGACCATTGTTGACTGAAGTATATAGTTTGGTATGGCCATAGATAATTTAAATGGTTCGGTACGACCAGAGCCGTAGCGTGACATTGTGGCACCCTTGGTGGAAACCCAATTAAGCGCACCCTCGTTTTTTAAATCAGTGTTCCTTCCAAAAATGCTCCAACGCCCTTCCAGGTGGCTTAACAGCGGTTCACCGGAGCCTTCGTTATGGTCGATCAAAAGATAAATATCGGCGTATTCAACTCTTTCGTGGTCTTGGCGATCAGCTTCTTCTCCGTTTTGGCCGCAAAATTATTGGAGTAAGTGCTTCGTTTAAGCTTCACCCAAAAGCTTTCGATTGATCGCAGTTCGGGGAGGTTGGGAAAGTTGGTGATCGTCGGTACAACGTGCATCTTCAGACGGTTTATCTCCTCTTGTGACCTCTTGGCACGATGGGTCAAGCCCTGATCCGGCCAAAAGACCGCATCCCTTCGCGCGATACTTCTTGATGAACGCGGCAACTTCCGATAAGTACTTTGTACTACATATTCCTATTTCCTCGTTCACCGTAGATCCCAAACGATGCAACATCGACTTGAATATTCTCTTCGCGCTAATCATCAGCCACAGAAAGATCTTCTTCGGGAACTTGGCGCGGAAGATATTTAACATCATCGCTTGCCTTCTTGGTGGGGAACGTAAACTACTCGGTCCTCTGCCAGTCGTTGCTGCCCAGCGTCATGCAGTTTTCATCGCCCATCATAACCATGACATCGTGCTTCATCACACCTTCAGCTGTTTTCTGTCCTTTTGCTTTTTAAAAATGTTCATTTTGGCTAAGTACTTCTTCACTGTTTAGCCGGTTGCTCCGAGCTCCCGGCCCAAGACACGAAACGATAAGGCTACCTAGCTCCTTGGTCTTCACCTTCAGCCTCTGCTGCACGTTGCTTCACCATGTCCAACTTCTTCGCTACAGGATGCAACTACGAACCAAACATGGAGCGTTGTTGTTTGACTATTTTCGCCATGGCTATTGCATGCAAATGAACTGATAAGGTGGATAAGGCGGCGCTGGGTACGACTATCGAGAAGTAAAAGGATTCGGTACGATCATTGCTGATTAAAGTATATGGTTCAGTACGACCACAAATAAACAAAAAAACAAATTTAAAAGTAAAATGATTGGGTACGATCATTATTGAATACATGGTTCGGTACGACCATAGTTGAATTAAATGGTTGGGTACGATCATTCATAAGCAAAATGATTCGGTACGACCATAGTTAAATGAAATGATATGGATTGGTAAGATCACAGATGAATGAAATGGTTTGATACGTATTGGAAAATAAAGTGATATTGTACGATCAGTGTCGAAGAGATACTTTTATTCCATGTGGTGGTCCTAGATTATCACCCCTATTCTGTATTTCGAACGGGTTTATGTTTCGTTCGAAACTGACATTTCGTTCGAAAAAACAGCGGCTCGAACGAAAGATCTTCATATGAAAAAACAACTCGAACGAAATATTTGCCAAGTCGATCGAAATATTTCAACTCGTTCGAAATACAGAATATGGGTGTATGTACATAGGTAGTTGTACTGGCTTAAACGGTCCATTGTAATCAGATTTTTATAGATGTATTGTATTCAAAAAACTGCAATGCATGTTTTAGTGATATCCTTTTAATGTATAGCATGGAACTATTTTTTCCTCTTCTAGTATTACCGCATTCATAATGCCAGAATGCAAATATGTACGGGCTATCATATCGGCGTCGCGGTGACCGTTCTATTAAAAAACTCAGAAGAAGTTTTGCCGTATTACAGGAAATACGAAAACACCATTTACGTGCAAACCACCCAGGTTAACGGTTAACCCCACGTAGCTATAGGCGGTGCCTGGCGTAGGGTGACCATATCGATCCAACTAAAAATCAGGACATTTTTTGTCCAAACATGCCGATGAATATTTATTTACCTACTTAAGTATCTTGCCGTCCTAAGTCAACGCCTGTTGAACAACGTTTCGCCAGTCAACTCGGCTGTGGGCAACTGCTCTCCAATTCCTCGGACACCGAGTACTCTCCGCCCGATCTCCACCTGGTCTAACCACTTTGCTCGCTGCGCTCCTGCTCGTCTTCTTCCTACTGGATTTGAGACAAACACTGGATTTGAAACAAACCTCAGGGACTGCAAACGTTCGCGACTTATTGTCAAGAAAACACCTGAAAACCTTCTGCTTAAACTGTTCCCTTTATTAACGGCTTTCCCTTGGTAACTCCTACCGTTTGACATTTAGGGGTTTCACTTCCGGTGGAGTTACTGACCGGGATCCGTTTGCGGTCAGGTCAATAACTTTTGGCACGGAGCTTGATGGTCTACTCCCGGCTTTCCGGCTACGGGCGCACTTGGGGCTCTGAATAAGCGCTATGGCGACGATGCGGCATAACTGCGATGGCGTCGTTGGCAGGGACGCTCCTTCAGCTTCAAGATTGACCGATGTGGTGGTAACGGCGGATGTGAGGACCAAATTCGGTTGGTAACCGTCAGGTAAACGCAGGAAACTCAGGGGTCCTAAGAGCGAGATGGTTTGTTTAGCGTCGAGTTTTGGAGCGGTCATAGTCGGGAATATGCCGTAAGAATTTTCTGATAGCTATATCTGTTGTTTGCTTTGCAGACTTTCATTTTAGTTTTGTCTTCACTATCCCAGTTGTGCGACTATATTTCGTTTTTCGGTACCGTACTGTTTAACTTCGGACAGGGTAATGATTAAAGCTATCTTTTGTCCAACGTTCTATGACCTTTTCGCGCTAAAACCTCCACTGTCTATCGCTTATCGTTTTCTTGACTCTTTGTCGCCACCCGCAATCCATGTTAGCTTTGCTCCATTTTCCGCCACCTGGTAGTGGGTGGGTGGAAGCCGTTGACGTATGGCTGCGTACACGTCATCGGGGAAAGCTGTTCGCAATAGAGAGTTCCAACTATTCTCTTGACAATTTATTGCGGGACATTCAGAAAATATTTTGCACGCGTACCAGTCTCCTAAACCTTGGGCAGAGACTAAGCCGACGAGTACTCTCGCAGGTCATCCTCGAGCATTGTCCAAGTTTCATGCCCGTAAAACAACCGGTCTAATAAGCGTCTTGTCTATGTACGGGAACTTAGTCTGCTCGACTGTAATTGCTTATGAAGCCCATAGTAAGCACGACTTCCGCTGTTAATACGCCTCCGAATCTCACGACAAGAATCATTGTCTGCCGTTACCAATGACCCAAGGTAGACAAATTAGTCGACTACCCAAACTCATCGCCGTCGGCCTATGAAGATTTAGATTCGATAAATCGACCATCCTAACCTTCCGCTCCTTGTGTTTAGATGTACAATTCTCACAACAATGCTAGACAAATAAGATCGTTATGATGTACCACTCCAACCATACAGATAACCAAATTAAACTCTAGTGTGGAGCCAAATGCTTTCTTGTATAAATGCTATGGTGAGTTTCAGTGAGCCAGCTAAACCTAACTACCGTCGAAATGGTACCGGAAATCAAATGAAAGGCCCCCAAATATCCTGGCAAGCTCCAGAAAAACATCAAATAGGAGACCAAAAACGAATAAGGCATACCATACGGACCCGGGGTTGCTCATGCTATATCAAGAGCTTTTCTCCATTGTACTCGTCCTGGGCTATTCATCGCCAATACGCTGAGCATCTCGACACTCGCAAGTCAGCTGCCATCTGGTCGAGCTACGCAGCACGTAAGACCCCTCGTTTTCTAGAGTCGCTGGTGCATTTTTGCAACATGGCTGGTCCACCGAAGCATCCCGATTATCACCACGTGTACGATGGGAATCATATGCCTGCGCTATTCTCTGCTTTCTACTTGTACTCCACCAAAAACAGTCCTCAACACCTTTCGTACAAATACACGTCTATCTTCCATAAGCAAGGCTGCACAAATCTTGCGGAGTGAAAAGAAAGTCCACCTTAAATGCATCCTTGAATGCACCTTAAATGCATCGCAAACCAGATATTTAGCGAGACCGCTAATAATGCTTAGCTGCATTATTAGCGGTCTCCCTAAATATTTGGTTTGCGGCGCATTGATTTTTTACCCAATCCTCTTTACCTCCGTTTTTGGACTAGCGTGGATTGTAATGAAGTAGTAATGATATCAAACTCGTCTACAAAGACAAGGAGTTGGCTACTTTTGCTGAAGTTCGTCTTATTCGTTCCGATGCTCGCTCGTCAGATCAATCACACTTCCAATAACGATGCTAAACAAACAGTCCAAAGGACAATTCTAAAGGAGACAACCGCGTTAGTCGGTCTGGATAACCGTTCTTGTGCACTAACTGCCATAGCTCTTCACGTTTAACTGTATCGTATGCTGCCTTGGAATCCACGTCAATATTAACCGTGGGCATGCTGTACTCCTGACAACTCTGGATAAATTGTCAGAGCGAGAAAATTTGACCCGTAGTAGCACGGTCTCTCGTACAGCTCGGCTGGTACTGCCCACGAAATTTCTTGCTATTGTAGAAAGACGCCGCAACAAAATCTGGGAGCACTTTGTATTCCGTCGGTAGGCTTAATCGCACAGTTACTGGTACTATTCAGGGTGTATCCGCATCCCGTAGGGAACGCATATTGATGATATTTAAGAAAAATCGGCCATCGTTGAGAATTAAACAGATTAGGCTCAATATCCGTTGGTCAGGTGATCCCAAGGGGGGGCTTGTGGTTAGCTTTGCTTGGAAAAAAGTGCTTTCGATCATCATGCCTCGAAAAGCTGCAAAGTTCTCGTTCGTGTCGGTGTGTAGACAATAGACGCGTTCATAACCCCGATGACGATCTTGATGCTCCATGAAGATCAACTGTCGCACGTCTCGTCGTCGGGCCTACAACAGTTTAAACAGTTGCAAGTATGCTATATTTACGAAACTGAGAATGTAAAATCAGGCATCGAAGATAAGATAACCTAAGTTTCTAGAGGAACTGACAAAGCAGGACTTTAAAAACATTTGTACTTAAATTTATTTAGTAAAGCAGGATTTCATTTTAAAAATCAGGATTTTCCGCTGTAAACCAGGACACCAGGATAACGGCCGTGAAAACAGGACATGTCCTGGTAAATCAGGACGTGTGGTCACCCTATGCCTGGGGGACCAAGCCCCTCCAGAATTCTGCCGGTCCCCTCCAGAAACTTTCCCCATTGGAATTCAAAAACCGGAAAAAATTATAGGGGTTGTGTACAAGACACGACCGCATATACAGGTAACGCAGTACTACGTAAAGTTTCTTTGTAGTAATAGTAGCATGTATCCATGCATGTAATCGTTCGATTCTTCATGTACATATATATACTACTAGTTGAGCCCGAACCTTACGATCCAGAAAATATAAATGTCTGTTCAGAATTCATAAAACTGCGGATACATTCCATTAGCCAGTATTTGCGAAGATGTTTAATCTTTGTATTAGTTCTTTGAGTTCTTATATTGCTTAATATAGCTCTAAGACGTTGTACATAAAAGAGTCATAGCCGGAAACTGAAACAAATAGTTTTATGGTCGTATTGGATTTTATTTAACTGAATAAAAACATTATCTCCACTGTGCTGATTCTATAGGCGGGCAATATGGTTCTTTTGTGTGAGTGACTCTGAACCGTCGGTGGTGAAATGGTCGGTGTTAAATCATCTTCTAACTGTGACTGTTTGCAACATTTATGTAACCTGATTAGAGTAAAATATTGCTTAGAAAATTCTTGATCGTTTGCTATCAATAACTCATTTTTTAAAATTTTGCGACTTGGTCCGGTCTGATTTAACAGCGACCATATGATATCGCGACAAGCAATCGAGTTGAGCAGGCGAGTCGAGCAGTCAAATCAAGCAATCGAGTCAAGCAGTTGGGTCGAGCAGTCGAGTCGAACAGTCAAATAGAGCAGTCAAATCGAGCAGTAAAATCAAGCTGTTCAGTCAAGCAGTCCAATCGAGCAGTTGATTCAATCAGTGTAGTTGAGCAGTCAAGTCGAGCAGTTGAATCGAGTGGTAGAGTCAACCAGTCAATTCGAGCAGACCAGTCCAGCAATTTAATCGAGCAGTTAAGTCGAATAGTCCAGTCTAGCAGTTGAATCGAGTAGTCTAGTCGAGCACTTGAGTCGAGCAGTCCAGTCGTACAGTTTATTCGAGCAGTTGAGTCGAGTAGTCCAGTTGAACAGTTGAACCGAGCAGTCCAGTCGAGCAGTTTAATCGAGCAGTTAAGTCGAGTAGTCCAGTGCCCAGTCGAGCAGTTGAATCGAGTAGTTGAGTCGAGCACTCGAATAGAAAAGTTTAGTCAAGCAGTCTAGTCGAGCAGTCGGATCAAGCGGTTCAGTCGAGCTGTCGAATCAAACAGTTAAGGCAAGCAGTTGAGTCTAGTAGTCGGGTTGAGTGGCAGTTAAATCGAGCAGTCTAGTCGAGCTGTTGAATCAAGCAGTCAGTTGAGTCGAGCAACCAAATCGAGTAGTCTAGTCGAGCAGTTAAATCGAGCAATCGGGTTGAGCGGTTGAGTCGAGCAGCCGATTCGAATTGTCCAATCGAGTAGTTGAGTCAAGCAGTTCATTCGAGCAGTTGAGTCGAGTAGTCCAGTTGAGCAGCGGAATCAAACAGTTGAATCGAGCAGTTGAGTCGAGCGTCGAATCGAACAGTTGAGTAGAGCAGTCTAGTCGAGCAGGTGAATCATGCTGTGCAGTCAAGCAGTCCAGTCCAGCAGTCGAATCGAACAGTCCAGTCAAGCAGTTCAATCGTGCAGTTTAGTTGAGCAGTCTGGTCGAGTAGTAAGTCAAGCAAATGCGTCAAGCAGTCGAATCGAGTAGTTAAGTCACAGTGAAGTTAAGCTGAGTAGTCCAATCGAGTTAAATCGGGCTATTCAGTCCTACCCCGTAACAAAGTGACAGTTATTAACAGTTTCCCATAACACCCACCAGTGTCAAAAATGTCGCGACGATCGTTTTTACGTGCCGTTCAAAATTGACGCACCTTCGATTTCCAAAGGAAATGATAATATGTTACGAAATGTTACGTTAAATGTGAACGCAAAAAGCTGTCTGGACAACGATTTGAAAAGTGCGTATTGATTATTTCATGTTTTCGGTAAAACTGCTTGAATTCTTGGTGGGTTGTTTGATTGCTTTGTTTACAAGATAAAAAGCGGTATTTATTACAAGATTGTCACTCTTGTGTACGAGTTGTCTGCTGTAAAGTATTTAAATATTGCGTGTATCATTGAAAGTTATCCGCTGCGCAATTCAAAATGAAATGCTCTTTCATGATTGCTGGATCGATTTTGTCGTTAACATAACAAGTTAGGCAAAATTCAAGAGTCAATCCAAGCAATAGAGATCGTTGCAGTTGTACAAAAAACACTCTGTTACATGAATGAACCAAATAGAGCATGTTATTATGACTGAAGAACCAGTTATGCTGCTATTGTCATTACCACGGAAACGTTTTGATACTTGACATAATGTTGTCAGTTCGTAAACTGCCCGTAAATGGAAAACAGTCACATATGCAAAAACTTGCAGTGGCGAAAAACGCATTTGAAACCGCTACATTTTTTCTTTAATATTGAGTAAATTTTGGAAACAAATCGTCCAAATCATTATAATATTACTTGAATGTACATTATAGAATACTTTTACAAGCAATTTGTTCACAAGTGACCTACAATTTGTTCCAAAACTTATAAAAACTACCGAAGTTACTGATATGCGTTTATTTGTGCTTCAATAAGCAAGAATAAACGCATAACAGTCACACTCACAGCATGCCTTGATTCTTGCGTTGTCGGTGAGCCGGTGACTGCCGGTGACCGCCGGTGGAGTATTTTCAAGACCACGTGTCGTTGTTATCTTGATAATTCACGTGCCCGTTTAATTCATCTGTTCCAAATGTCTGTACGAAATTGAAGTTTTACGGGAGTAAGGATAAACTTCCAGTTCCTAGCATTTTCTGCTCTGAAGATAAACTTCCAGTTCCTAGCATTTTCTGTTTTTATTTGTAATTTGTTATCGTGGGGTCGCATAAGGGGTTTTGTTCAACTCAGAAACTGGTCGCTTTCCTGTGTCAGGAACACTCCCAGAACGTGTCCGAGTGTGACCAATGTGATCCTGGACATATTATATGACGACAAATGAACTATTCTGAGGTAGTTTTGCACTTTTGCGTACTAAGAGATATCACATGTTGTATTTTAGTTCTATTCCGAAACTGATCCCCGTAGGGGTATCCGAAGCATTTCCGGATATGTGGTTAGATATGGTAAATGACGTCTTGAACACTTTATACAACTACCAATGGTCTAGTTTTGCAAATTCGAGTACTAAGAGGTGTCGTATAATGGAATTATTGTGCTTCAAGGTGGTTCAAGTTCTGGATATTCCGGAACTTATTCCGACTATAGCTTCGGAACCGTCTATCCGCTCCAAATTTTCTTCAATAGTGTTCTTGTAGGTCATGAAATCTTTCGTTTGGTAGTTGTTGCAGTCAAATCGGTTCAGGAATTTCCAAAATCAAATGCTTATTCATATACTTTCACTACTGTGACTGTTATGCGTTTATTTGTAATATAGGACTGACATAGTTTAATATGTTTTTCAACATTTTGTGAACAAACATAGCTTTTTTGTTTGAAATATTGAAAGAATAGGTAATTTAAAGACGATTCCCAGGTTTATCTCAAAAATGGTGAAAAGTCATATGGGACTGTTATGCGTTTATGGGCAGTAAAATACTCTATTGAAATAATAAACCAATTCAAATCTTATATGCACAAGGGATTTTTTGCCAAAACAAATGATAATAAACTCTTTCTTCGATATTTACGCCGCTTTCAAACATCTGTCGTGAACCATGAACCAGCAGTTTTAGGTACGTTTGATTAGTATGGGAGCTGTTACATTGTTACCGGGTTGATTCAGTCAAGCAGTCAAGTCGATCTGTCCAATCAAGCAGTTGAGTCGAGCAGTCGAATCGAACAGTTTAGTCGAGCAGTTCAGATTAGCAGTCCAGTCGAGCAATCAAATTGAGCAGTCTAATCGACCAGAGCAGTCGAACAGTCTAGTCAACCAGTTGAGCAATCGAGCAGTCCAGTAGTCGACCAGTAAGGTGGCTGAGAATACATCTCATTGATACGAAGGCATGACGTCCTGTTAGGGACCTGTTTTTAGTTACCGATAAGACTCTTATGACGTCCTGTCAGAGACCTGGTTTTGGGTACAGACATAAGCGTCTTATATAAATAAGAATATGCAGCATATATATAGGGGAGTGTCGTCGTGGTTGGGCCACGTTTTTGGAATTCGCCCATAACTTTCGTTTCAAAAGGAATTTTGGAAACCTAATACATCGCTGCAAAGGTCTAATAATAAGCTATGTTTCCGGAAAGTTTTGAACTGATTGCTTGAAAAATAAAAAAGTTATAGGCATTTACGTGAAGACCAAAAATGTTGTCATAGTCGGGCCATGTGGTACCGGTTGGGCCACCAAAGAAAATCTAAGATATACGTATTAAAATTCTATATAGAGACATGAAAAGAATGAATTCCGTGAACAACGGCTCATATAGGTACAAATACCCTATTTTTAATTGCATTTTTGCGAAATTTTGGCGATCTTGTAAAGTCAATATTGCTACAATCGCCTTTTCCGAAGTGTTCAACTACAATGAAAAAAACAACAAAAATTTAGGTTTTTATCGTATTAAGTTTGCTTTATTTCATCACATTTTACGTGACTGACATTCTCTAGCGGTTATTGCGTTTATGCGCTTAAAATTATGGTGGCCCAACCATGACTTCTCAAGTGGCCCGACCTTTACAAATAGCGATTTTCTAGTATTTCACCTTAGCCTTTCCAAACACCTTAATGGGCGAGATTTTTCTATAGTCTTCGTGTGCAGCACAACACACTTCATACATTTTCAACATTTATCTCGATAATTGCATTTTATGAATCATTTCTTGAAGAAAAGTTCATTGCGCCTGGAAAACTTTTTTTGTAAGATTTAGTCACTGAATTCAGTACGGGTGTTTTGAATACACGATTGAAACTCACAATATTGTGAAAAGTTAGCTATCACAGTAAGAAGTTTTACAATGGTTGTATTAGAGATATCATGTGTTACTAAAACTGTAGAATCGTGATGGCCCGACCATAACAGTGGCCCGACGATAACGACAGTACCCTACTTGCTACATGAGTTGTATGTAATATTTATCAAAGTAGTATCATTGTATATGTCCGATCCTCAATATATTCTAGAGTTATTTCTATGTGCATTCCCAAGTAACAAACCAATAGCAAATTGGTCTTATTCATTTCTTATAGTAGTTTTATCAGAGTATTGCAAAGTCTGTTAGGTTTTATGATGTTTCTTCTCAAGTAAATTTTATCTTATTTGGTTAACATTTCTGAAATATAACTGAAGGAGACATGAAGAATCACCCGTAAAACTGCATCATCAATAAGTGTAAAACCGGTTTTAAAGGTTACTTCATTTCTGCTTAAAAACGACGCTCGTTAAAACTTAACAATAGTATTGACAAAAACTTATGACATTCTTCAGCAAGATTCGTTTATCTTAACAATACTGCCATTAAACTCTCTTGAAATCGTATATTCTCTCTTCCATACTCTTAAATAAGAATCTTCAACAACTAATCTGTCAAAATGTAGACGCCCATTTTGGAGAACCTGGAGAAAACTGAACAGATCTTTTAATCGAAAATTAAGCGAAAATCTGTCTAATATTTCGAAAACTCTTTCGTATGAACAATCAGCGAAGACACAAAACAATAAAGATCTCAGGACTAACTGAACTGTGAAAGGACGGTGCCGGTAATGATGCATTTGCCTGAGGTGGTGTGGGTTTCCTCTAGAGTTTTTCGAATTTTTTGAACCGAATATAGGTAGTAGTCATAAGTCGGGTGTCTTTGTCTGGAAAATGTTTGAAGGCGCAGAAGCAATTGAAGCATATTTTTTAAAAGCGGTTGTAACGATTGTAAATTAAACGCATGGAACTGTCGTGCAGTCCAAACAGCACAAACAACACGTTACATCGATACTTCGTTGACGTTTTCTTTGTTTATACTAGAATGGTTATCTTGCAAAAAACTTGATGCCCTCAAATTATTCAAGCAATTCCTATTGAAGCGCAACTTGTCTTCTTCAAGAATACAATAAGTATTGATGAACTTATTGCCCTCTTGGGAAAATTTTCTTTGTCTTGTGCAAGAAATGTAGAAATAAATTTGGTAGTTAATCAACTGCTATCATGAAATCATTGAATTATTTTTATTAGGGTTTATTTATAATTCCCGTCGTAGTAAGGAAAGCCACTCTAATTTTCATCATTTCTTAGGTAGATTTAATGAATACTCCAAAAGTTTTGCTGCTGATTTGACTCAAATACACTTACTTTCCGATCCGTGCACTTTGAATTCACTAAAAAGCGATTATTAAAGCGTTTTATTCAAATTACGCAACTGACTTTATATCTTAAATTCGTCGTACCGTTTTCAAATCCGTCCTTCAAAATTTTACGTCGTCCGAACTAAAAATCACAATAATGTTTACGAAGCTAGCGCGCATGTATTTGTGTAGGACGGCATGACAAATGTTATTCTGCAAAATTTCTGCCTGTCATGCTAGTTTTCCCGACTGCAGAATAACAACAAAGCGTTGCGTGGGTTATTTTCATTTTATGAATGACGGAAATTGAAACGCTTTGTCGACATTTTCTTCTTCGTCACACGAAGAAAAATTTAACTGATACGAATTCTTTAATGAAAAATGACATTTAAATAAATAAAGCTCACTTTGATTGATCGCGTCTGATAGTCAACAAGCTAAAATATTAGGAAATAACTAATTTTGCATTGTGTGTCATAAAAGTCGCTGATATTTTTAATAATGTGTGTTGGATAGGACGGGAATAGGCAATCACGACGAAGCAGCAACACACCCTAATTAAATTTTCCAATAATCTAGCAAAAATAACTAGCGCGTTAAAATTTTCTAACTTTCATGTCACAAAACATCGACAAACCGAACGTGGCATGAAAAATGTCTCATTTATGGGCAACAAAGCAGCTGCTTTTATCACCGTGTTTATTTACAATTTTCATTCATATTCATTTTGAAATAGCAATATCTGTGAATGCTTGTAGTTTTCAGCTCTTGGTCAATTTGAAAATTTAAGTGTATAATGTCTTGCAAGTGTTCTTTGAAAAGATAACCATAAAATCATCAACACTTGTGGCGGTTTTCTTTTAGTTTCAAGCGACTATTGCAAGTCATTATAAATAGATCGTGTTATAAGGGTTTTATGGCTGTTTTATCGCAGTTTTGTAGAATTACGAAACGTCTTTTAGTCTGTGGCTGAAGCGTTCAATCTCACTTCAAAAATGTGCTATTAATCTCCTTCATCCATAGTTGTCTGGAAAGTCACGAATGACCGAAGCTATTAAAGTGACTATAATCTAACAAAAACAAAAAAAAAAAGGTTGTCTGGCCGACACAATATGTTGAGTTCAATGAGTCATAAAATCAAACTTATCTTACGTATCAAGCGGAATCCTGCAAGCAGCGTTGCGAAGCCCACTGTCGCGTGGTCTAATTTTCTCTTTCAAGGGTCAATTTCAGGACAGGGTCCAAAAAACATTAGCATCACCTGGTGCAGTCTTCGCGCTATAAATTTAATTTAGCTATGCTATAAATTTACTCGCATTTTATCTGATGGCAGCACCAGCGCAAGCGAATGGCGTTCTCGTGCAGCGACTGTTTTTTGAGTCTTGGCTAGAGCGGGGTCTTGGAGATGGGATTATGCTCCAGTGTTACGTCTGTTAGTCTGTGGATGCACCTTCAGAAAGATATAATATTAATATAATAATATTCTACTGGATATAACGATCAAGATCCAAGGTTGAAAGTCCAAATCAATAAATAAATTAGCGCTTTCCGAGAATATTCAATTTAAAAAATTTAACCCATACCAATGTTGAAAAGCTTTGATTTATTAAATGAAACATTAGTTTTTATAAACGCAACAGTAAAGTAATATGAAATGGGGAATGTTAGATGAGATGTGCAATACTTCACGTTTTTGTTAAATTGATAATTTTCACACTCTCATACTGATACAGTTTTACAAAAATATTAGGTCCAATTACCTTAATTTTCTATGTCGCTTAACCGATATAATGACGAGTAGGTTGCCGAAAATGGCAGCCACGATGATGAACATCATGATCGATGCCTTCAAAACCGTCAGCAATACGTCCACCCAGCCGCTGACGTTGGCCGCGATATCTTCGTCTAGAATACTCTCTGTGGCAGCCATGTCCAGCGGGCTCAGCGATGGCAGCCCGGTGCTATACCCCCGGTAAATCATGTGATCACCGGTCGGATCACCGGGCCCACCACCGACCGCCCGACCAAAACCGCTCGAATCGACGCCGAAGATGGTCGTCGTCGCGGAAGATCCGGTCGCAGCCGCTGAGGCCGCCTTAGCCGCCGCCGATGCCAGCGCCGAGCCGCTGCCATTGAAGAACAAGCCTCCGCCACTACCGGGATCCACGGGATTATCCTGGCTGTAGGACGCTCTCGAAACCGCTGCGGACAGCGAGAGTGATGATGAAGATGATGCAGATGACGATGAAAGTGGTGATGACGCTGCTGAGTACATATATTTCGGAAAGTCATCTTTGGAAGGATACATCATACACTACACGGAGCACCAGTCAGCAAAATAGAGCGCACGAACTGGCCTCTAAGCTTCAACACACTGGATTAAATCAATTAAGGATTAATTAGCCAACGGATACCTGTGCAAGCACCTTACTCTAGAAATCACAACCACAACTTTTCGACTTATTTCTGCTTTGCACAACGGGAATCGGCACTGATTGCGTTAAATGGCACCTACACTCGACGGCCAGAACGTAACGAAACGGGCTTCACTCTTCATCTTTCATCAGCAGCGTTAGCCGGATTATTATTTCTAATTATACTCATCACTATGGAATTTTTAGTTTTTCACCACTGCACTGCCGAACTCACACTGTCCGTTGCAACCCGTTTGTTTACGTTTTTCAGCACCGGAAAAAAAAATTCCCTTTCTCTATACGGAGGAGTGTGTGTTTTACTTAAGCACGACGCTCTTCCCCAAATAATTAACTGCTGGCAGCACTCGCGTTCACTGATGCTTCAATTTCGATTTAATGGTCATTAATTTTCGTATAAACTCCAACTTTTTGACAGTCATCATGGTTTCGATTCCACACTGCTTCCGGGCTTATTCCGATGCCGCTGCCACCACTACCACCACCGCCACCACCACGGTTAGCAGACATGCGGAAGGTCCTCCTAGCACACACACCCCACGCCGACGTGACTCGCCACCGTACCGAGCTGCTGCTGGCTGCTGCTCCACCGCACACCGATCGGATCTGAGAAAAAAGAAAGTAGAAGATGGAAAAATAAACGGAAATAAGTTCTTGTTTGTGTATACACAGGCATCGAGGCATCGGGAAGATATAAAAGCGAGTTTCAATGACGGAAAAGGAAGCGCCGGGCTATGTACATACAAAAGACTTGCTTCTGATTCGACGTTTGTTTTGATCTCAATGGGTATAGCGAAAAGGATTACGATTGAAAGTTTGCGTTTCGCAAATGGAAAATATTCTAGCTTTTTTGAGATAGCAATAAAGTACGCAGCTGTTTGTTGTGCACAACTGTAGCTTTAAAGAATAATTTTTCACTCTTTTTATTGTAAATCTATGGATGGCAATGTATTGAGTTAATGACAAATTCAATTAAAAGGTAATCTGAGATATTTTGGCTAAAAACGGTCACTCACTTTATCAGCTGAAACCGTGGGAAACAACGCGCCTCCTTTAATTTACAAGAATATGGTGACGCATGGTTAATTATGATCTTATCGCTAAAACTCACATACATATACGTACGTGAGGAATACTAATATCTTTCCTTGCAAGCTCCCCACACATTTGTGAACTACAATATTTTGATTTTTTTATGGTATATCTGTACTGTTAATAAATGCATTGTCTTTCATTGTCAATTTATTTAGAGGGAGTTTATTAGAAATTCAGTCAAAATATCCGAAACATAAACATCCCAAAAATTGTATTTAAAGATAAATTAAAGATAATATTAAATTTTCTCCTAATTTTGATAGTAAATTATTACAAACTGATTCATTAAACCTGAGGCTATGATGTATTTTTTTGATTCGCCATCTTTGACGGGAACTATAAAATATACTCTTCGTATCCTTCTAGCCTGATTGTGGCTTTACCATTCCAAGTATTTTTCTATGTAATATTAAACTTTTCAATAAAAAAATAGTTCATTCGTGCATAGCATTGAGTGCGGAACAAAAGACATCAAGCTAAGCGATCTTTCTGTTGCTTCTATTCTGCCGGCTGTTCCACCGAACAAATTTTGACTATATTTATCTGGCTTAAATCCGCTTGCAACGAACAGTGATGTTGTACCTAAGGATAAAGATGGCAGCAACCGGTCGTTTGTTTCATATAAAGTTGCCCAAGAAACATTTATGCGCTGTTTAAACATTTTAGCAGCCATTATTATTCAGCTATAGCTGAATATGCATCGAATAAAATTTATGTAAACAATTCTACAAGACTTATTCAGCCGAAATTGGAGAACTTATACAACCCACCTCGTTTGAGGCAGAAAAAACACTTGCTGAACAATTATATCACCCTATATATAACCCCTGTGCGCCTTGTTTCCAGATTTGCGCAAATTGGTTATTTAAAAACGCGCAAAAGCCTCTATTAAGCTTCATTGTAGCTTCGAAATCAGCTATTAGCAAGCCCGAAGCTTGAAAAAAATCTCCAAATTTACATGTTCAAGAGCTGAAAAAAGGTTTCTTCATTCCTAAAACTAAACCATAGTTCAGTTACAGGTAGAATAAATTCAGCTATAAAAGCGTTTGATCTGCTTGAAATTGTCACTTGGGTAGCTGCTTTCAAAGCTGCAATGGAGCTTAATAGAGGCTTTTGCGTGTTTTAAATAACCAATTTGCGCAATGCTGTCAATTCTATTTTTAGAACGAGAAATAGTTTTGCAATGCTTTTTCAGTCGCTTAACCAACGTCTCATCAACCTTTATGCAGCCAAAAAATGATCTATTTTTAAATTTAAAAAAAATAGAACGCGTCATATTTATTTTACTATGGCGTCGTATGCTATATTCTAAATTTCGGATAACTTGAATTCGTTTATGTAAGCCAATTAAAAATGTGTGTCGTCACCTTTCGACAATTGAACCGCCATCATTCACAAGCACTAACCGTATGATCCGCCCCATCTGCATCTCAGAACAGACAATGAACATATCTTTACACTTGAAGCAGTCAATAATGTCGATAACGGACATATATTTTTGCTGCCAGTCGAATTGCGAAATTCTATGATCTGACAGTATATGTGCCGTGAACCGAATGAAAGCTTGGTATTAGTTTGTAAAGCCACTTTAAAACCCTTAAGCAGCTTTAAAGTAGCTTGAAAGCTATGAGCCTAATGAAAACCTCTACTGATTTATAAAGCCGCATTAACACCTTTGAGCAACCGTAAAACGGTTCGATGTTTATGGCTGTTTAGAAGCGCATTGTTTAGCAGAAAATCCGCTATTAAGCTGGTTTATCAGCTTTGGAGAAAAGCTGGTTTGGAAAAATTTAAAGCAGCTTAAACATTGCTTGGTCAAACACCATTTTTTATTGTTTTGTTTATAAAAATGTAAATACTGCATTCTTCTTGCCAATCTCAACACAGCGAATATAATTTCATGAACAGAATTTTTGTTTCAAACCAAAAAATTGCTTTTGAAATTGGTAGAGTCGATGAAGACTAATTTCACCTTAAACCAACTTGTAAACAGCAATTGCTCTTACTGTTTACGAGTTGGTTTAAGGCGATCCAGTGTACGAGATTTTTCGAAAACAGACACTGATGAAGCCTGCAAGTAGTAGGCGAAAAATATAAATAGCAGAATTTAATTGGAAAGTTTTTAATTTCAGAAGATGGCGGTTCAATTCCCAAAAGATGACGACATGCATTTTAATTAGCTTGCATATACGAATTCAAGTTATTCGAAATTAAAAATATAGCTTATGACGCCAAAGCAAAATAAATATGACGCGTTCCATTTTCTAAATTTAAAACTAGTTTTTTTTTGGCTGCATAAAGGTTGATGAGACGTTGGTTAAGCGACTGAAAAAGCATTGCAATACTATTTCTCATTCTAAAAATACAATTGACAGCACTGCGCAAATTGGTTATTTGAAAACACGCAAAAGCCTCTATTAAGTATATTTTTGAAACGATGATTCTACAATTGATGGAGGGACGGTAAGGGAAAGTAATGAAGAAGGATTTTTTTTTCTGGGAATGAAGGGGAAGGGTGGAAAGGAAGGGGGTAATAGGTAGCTATGCTTAACAAGTTGTCGTTGTGACTCCTATCTTTTGTCCAATGCTGGAAGGTGCATGGGTCGAACCAAGCTGTAATCAGAGATTATAACCGGATTTGAACCCACAAAACACAGTTTATCAAGCTTCGGGCTTGCTAATAGCTGCTTTCGAAGCTGCAATGAAGCTTAATCGAGGCTTTTGTGTGTTTTAAAATAACCAATTTGCGCAAACCTGGAAACAAGGCGCACAGAGGTTATCTAATGGGCGAAATGCACCAACCTTTGCAAGCGCACCCAACACGTACCTGGACACTCGACCCAATGCGCCCACCTATCGTCAGCTTTACGCCACAATCAGCTGGCGGAGACGGACGGTTCCTGAAGGCGCGACTGTGAGATCCGAAAATTATGTATCTCGTTCGCCTTTACCTGGCTTACATGTACGACAAGGAACCAGCGTTCTGTTACGAAGGTATGACGAACACCAGCATAAAAATGAACTTAGTATCTGAAGGATTACACGTCGCGGCACAGGATCTCCTGAAAATCTTTATAGAGGTGCATGAGGAACTTGGAGTACCGAAACAGGCGGCATCTGAGGACTTGGAATCTTACCGGCGGCATCTCCAGAACCAGCGAATTCAGTATCTGCAACGCGCAAGGGAAAGCGCCGACAAATTCAACAATCCGGTACGAATTTCCAGACAGAACGTCCAGAAGTAACGACTCCTTTCGATGAGAAAGAGGTAACTAATTTAATTATTTCTTCAACCGACCCAGACCCACTTCCATTAATTTCTTCACTAAGACAGGATGCGACTGAAATTTTAATTTATTGTCAAAATTTCAATCGCATGAAAAGTCCAGCAAAAGTGAAAGAAATCTATAAAAGTTTACAAAGTTCATTCTTTTCTATTATTCTGGCAACTGAAACAAGCTGGGACGCAAGCGTAAAAAGTAAAGAAATTTTCGGAAGTGCCTTTAACGTATTGAGAGACGACAGAAATTTTCTTGAGTCTCAAAAGAAGTCGGCTGGCGGGGTCCTCATAGCTTTGTCGTCTAATTTCAATTCTGAAATTATAATGACAACAAAATTTAAAAAATTTGAGCATGTCTGGGTGAAATCACGTATAGCAGGTGAAACACATGTATTTGCCTCAGTGTATTTTCCTCCAGACCATGCTCATAAATCGTCTTACGAAGCATTTTTCCAAATTGCCGAACAAATCTTATCGTAACTGCCTCCTGAGGTTAAAGTTCACATCTATGGAGACTTCAATCAACGCCATGCAGACTTCATTCCGGACTCTGAAAACGAATGTATCTTACTTCCAATCGTTGGGGAAAATGAAACCTTGCAGTTCATTTTGGACAAAACTGCTAATTTGGGTCTGAACCAAATTAGGCCATTGCAAATCATATTTAAAGTTTTTGTCACCCCCCCTTGGAAATTGGCTTGAAAAATCGGGGGGCAAAAAAATAATTTGTAGGATATGAGTCAAATTTTCTTTTATAAAAACAATTGTCTGTGAACTCGAAAAATGAGTCTCCGAGTTGAATTAACGCTTCTAGCACGAAACAGAAATGGAAATTCGAACAATGGAATTTCCGAAAATCCTCCAAAAAAAAATTTCTTTCGTTTTTGTCGTTTTTCGCATATTTTTGCATAGAAAATAGTAACGTATATATTATAAGCAAGAGTAGATTCGGTTTTCACTTTTAAACCTTAAATAAAAATTCTTAAAATCCATGTTTTTTTTTTGCTCGATTAAAAAATTCACTTTGTTTTTTTTTTTCGCCCCCCCTTCAGTGGCCGAACACCGGAAGGACAAAAACTTTATAAAATATTTGTAATGGCCTTAATAAAATTAAAAACCAACAAAATTGCTATCTAGACTTTTTGCTCATAAACATTTACGAAGACTTCTGTGTGACTGAATCATTAAACCCACTTTGGAAAAATGAGGCATTTCACACAGCAATTGAATATTCTTTATTTATAAACCAATACCAAAGCCCCAACGATTGCGAATATGAAGAAGTTTTTGAATACGATAAAGCTAACTATGAAAGTATTAGAGGTGTGTGTTAATTGGCAACATATTCTCAAGAATGAAGAAAATGTCGACACTGCTGTAGACATATTTTATAAAATTTTGTTAGAAATATTGATACAGAACATACCGTTAAAGAAAAGAAGACGTCACAAAAATTCAAAAAGCCCAGTCCGGTATAACAGCCAAATTAAGAATCTAAAAAATCGCAAACAAAAAGCCCATAAAATTTATAAAAAAAACGCCAATAGTGAAAATTTAGCAATATACTTGGACATATGCAACCAGCTTAATTTAGCAATCAGCAATGCATTTGAAGAGTACAACTCAAAAATTGAACTTGAAATAAAGTCCAGTCCTAAAAACTTCTTTAATTACGTGAAAACCAAACTAAAATCTGACAACTTTCCATCCATAATGCATCTTGATGAAAGTGTTGGGGATAAATCGGAAAAGATTTGTAATCTCTTTGCAAAATTTTTTCAAGAAATCTATACAACATTTTCTGAAGAAGATCGCGATTGCGACTATTTTGCATTTTATCCGGAATTTTCAGTGGACATAGATGTCAACCAACTTCATGCCCAGGACATTTTGCAGGCCTTAAAAAATTTAGATGCCTCAAAAGGACCTGGACCCGACGGAATCCCTCCAGTTTTCATAAAAAAATCTTGCAATGGAGTTTACAGCTACTTTGTTTTGGCTTTTTAACTTATCACTGGAATCCGGAATCTTTCCAAAAATATGGAAAAGCTCTTTTCTAGTACCTATCTTTAAATCAGGTCGGAAATCTGACGTACGTAATTATCGTGGCATTGCCATAATCTCTTGCATTCCAAAACTTTTCGAAGCAATTATTAATGAAAAATTATTCCTGCAAATTAAAAACAGAATTACAGAAATGCAACACGGTTTCTTCAAAGGACGCTCGACCACGACAAATTTACTGGAATTTATTGACTATTCATTGAATGCAATGGATAATGGAAACCATGTAGAAGCACTTTATACGGACTTTAGCAAAGCATTTGATTGCATTGACATACCAATGCTGCTTTTCAAATTGCAAAAAATTGGAATTCAACCAGGGCTCCTGAAATGGCATGAATCGTATTTATCTAATCGCCAACAAATAACTAAATTTAACGGAAAGAACTCGAATCCAATTCAAGTCACTTCTGGGGTCCCTCAAGGCTCTCATTTGGGAGCTCTTCTTTTCATTTTGTATGTAAATGACATTTCCTTCATTCTCAAGAAACTTTAAGTGCTAATATATGCCGATGACTTGATGCTCTTTTTGGAAGTAAAAAATGAAGAAGACATCAATGTATTCCAGAATGAAATACACATATTCTACACATGGTGTAAAAAAAGCCTATTAGAACTTAATGTAAAAAATGCAATCCAATAAGATTTACCAGAAAAAAAACTACACCAGAAGTCTCAATTAGATTAGGAAATCAAACAGTAGAAAAATGTGAAAAAATAGGGATTTAGGAATTATCTTATACTCCAAGCTAAATTTTATCGACCATTATAACGCAATAATACACAAGGCAAATAATATGCTAGGTTTCATCAAACGTTTTAGCTACAATTTTTTGGATCCATACACAATCAAAACATTATACATTGCCTATGTGAGGTCAATACTGGAATACTGCAGCATTGTATGGTCACCGTTTTCCATCACGCACGAAGAGAGAATAGAATCAGTGCAAAAACAATTTCTCTTATATGCTCTTCGTAAATTAGGTTGGACAACATTTCCTCTTCCGTCATACGAAGCACGCTGCATGCTTACACTCAAGTACTTTCTTACACGGTTCGTTTTTTCGAAGATGGAGAACGGGGCTATTTAGGGACCATTAATTTATTTCTCAATACGTTTGGGAGAGGCCCGACATTCGTCACGTATTTTGTAAATGGTCCCTAAATTGCACCGTTCTTGAGAAATCGAAAAAAACAAACCGTGTAAAAAAAGACTCGAGTGTATAAATATACAATCATTAAAAGAGCGTCGTAAATATGCAATGGTCTTATTTGTAAACGATATCGTTTCGCCGCATATTGACTCAGCAACACTTTTATCAAAACTGAACTTTTATACCGGGTACCTACTCGCAACTTCGTAATCGAAATTTATTTGCCATAAGCCATTATCGCAAAAATTATGCAAATTTTGGTCCATTAAATCGTATGATGGCCTCGTACACACTTAACAAAAAGCATCGAATTCGGCAAAATTTTACCGAAATCTAAACAGCTGAACGCTCGGTAAAAATTTCGATGGTGCCAATCGACGTTTACAGATCATTAGTAATGTTTAGTGCAATAAAAAATTTTACCGAACGTTCAGTTGTTTAGATTTCGGTAAATTTTACCGAATCGTTTAAGTGTGTATAATCAATACTGCGAAACCATTGACTTTACAATATCTCGGCATAGACTTAAACATCACTTTCAGTCAACACGTAATCGGAACGCGTAGCGAACGATACAAAAGAATAAGTACACTTTTTAATCTTCATTTAATTATAAGACTTTTATATGAGAATTTTGTATATATTATACTAGTCTACATCGGTTGACGAAATAAATAAATAAATATCCCAGAAATAATTGCTTAACAAGTGTTTTTTCTGCCTCAAAAGAAATAGGTTGTATAAGTTCTCCAATTTCGGCTGAATAAGTATTGTAGAATTGTTTACATACATTTTATTCGATGCATATTCAGCTATGGCTGCTAAAATGTTTAATCAGCGCATAAAAGTTTCGTGGGAGGGCTGTTTATTAAAATGACAAACCGTTTATTCAGTTAGTATAGCACAATTACTAAGAATATTGACGGGTTGTGGAGAGGTTGAATATGCGCCTAATCTGTTTGTAACACTATTATGAACCTTCGGGTTTCCACCAGAGGCGAGTATTTGTCTGGACAGTTTTATTCCCTCTGCATTGAATGATCCCGTCACGTTGCAAAGTCACTTATGGAACTGGAGTCCGGATCACCTACCAGAATGATGAGCTTTTCCTGACGACCTGTGAGTGCAATCTAGACATCATCATCTTTACGGAAACCGGTCTGGATGACCGAATCAACTCACTGCAACTATTGGACTCATCATTCAACGGTTTTCGTTGCGATCGTAATCCGTGCAATAGTGACAAATCGGTAGCGCAGTGCCACCCTAGTTCAATCATCGAGACTGTAAGTGGAAAAAAATTAGAGCTGATTTGTGCGAGGGCTACTGTTAGAGGCACGACAATCCTGCTGTGCGGCGTTTACATTCCACCAGATCGGAGCCAAAAAATTGACATTATTGAGGTACATATTTCTACTGTTGACGGGTTGCTTAGTAAATGTGCAGAGAAGGACGTTTTACTGATCTGTGGTGATTTTAATCAACCACGACTTGTATCGAATGCTGACCCGTTTGCTGTTTCTGCTCATCTTCCAGCTGCCGGTGCGCCGTTGCTAGACGGTATGGATTTTTCCAATCTAAATCAATGCAACTTCGAAACAAATCACCTTGGACGCACACTGGACTTGGTGTTCTGTTCTTTCGTTCACCAGCCGTTGGTTGAAGGCACAATCGCCTCGCTACTCCCTGACGACCTTCACCGTCTGCCTCTTACCATAACAGTACCGTGAGGAACGTGCTGCTCGAGCCAAAGATGCTGATAACAGTACCTACTGCCCACAATAACAGAGCCGATTTTGCTTATGTAGGTAACGAAATAAGATCGTTGAATTATCGCAGAATTGATTTCGTTTCATAGACGGATTACTTATCAAGTTATGATTGGGGAATCTTGCATGAGCTCTCTGACGTTAGCGACATGACTGAAACATTTTGCAATGTCATTGTGCAGTGGTTAAATGCGAATCTGCCTCTTTTGAAGCACCGCAATTCACCTGCAAGGAGTACTGTACGTTTACGTGAACTGAAACGGCGGAAGAACAATTCTCAGCGTAAACATCACCGGTAGAAAACTACTGTGACCAAGCTTAGCTTCAAACGTCATAGTGATGATTACCGTCGCCTGAATAGAGCACTGTACAAATCATATGTTTTACGCGTACAGACTGACCTTCGTAAGAATCCAAAAAAAAATTGGAGCTTTGTTAACTCTGCTCTTCGGTACCTTATGGTATTCAATACCGTATAGTATTGAAGCAATATCGGAATCAGATTCATACGAATTGTTTGCGAAATTTTTTGCTTCTGTTTTTGCCGACCGAATTGCATCGGACTCTGTAGCTGAGATTACACAAGTCCTTTACACAAGGGAAATTTCCTGAAATATGGAAGCAGTCACATATGCTCCCAGTATTTAAATCAGGGGACCGGCAGAACGTCAGAAATTATCGTGGCATCACTAGCCTATCAGCAGGCTCTTAACTATTTGAGATTGTAGTGAGTGGCGTTATTCTTTCTCGTTCAAAACATTGTATCTCTACCTCACACCCTCTACCTGTACCTCGTGTCAGGTCGTTCCGTTTGCACCAACTTGCTTGAGTTTATATCTTCGTGTATCTCACAAATGGACCAGAAAACTCAAGTTGATGTCATTTACACTGACCTAAAAGTCGCTTTCGACCGTATTAATCTTGGAATACTTTCGAGCAAAATTTTGCGACCTGGTAGAGTCTTACGCATTAAGCTTGGTACTTGTATATCTTCGCAATTTACAAATAGTCCTGGAGTTCCGCAAGGAAGCAACATAGGGCCTTTATTATTCATGCTGTTTTCTGACGACGTCACTCTGTTATTAGGATCTGACTGCAAGTTAGTATATGCTGATGATTTAAAATTGTACCTGACAGTTCGAACTGTTGAAGATTGCCGCCGTTTGCAAACTTTGCTCGCTAGTTTTGTTGGCTGGTGCCGGAAAAATTGGCTCGTTATCAGTATCGTGAAATGTGAGGTTATGACATTTTACCGTATTTTGAAGCCAGTTTTATTTTGATTATCATGTCGACGGACTAAAACTAAAATGAGTCGACCATGTAAGTGATCTCGGTGTTCTTCTGGATTCTAAGCTCACGTTTCACCTACACCACGCCACCTTGATATCGAAAGCTACACGTCAGCTGAGTTTCATCTCCAAAATTACGAGTGATTTTAAGGACCCACACTGCCTGAAAGCTTTTTATTGCTCCTTGGTCCACCCATTACTGGAAAATTGCAACTTGGTTTGGTTTCCACATGAGTTGTCGTGGAATTTGCGGATTGAACGAATCCAAAAAAGGTTCGTCCGACTTGCACTGCGCAACCTCCCTTGGCGAGACCCTGTTAACCTGATCGATGCAGTCTACTCGGAATCGATACGCTGGAGCGCCGTCGTAATATTTGCACCAAGCAATATTTATAGCGAAACTGGTAAATGGTGATATTGACTCACCAACGCTGCCATCTCTCTTAAATTTCCGTGCCTCGCAACGTGCCCTTCGTTCAACTGGATTGCTACAAACTGCCTACCATCGTACGTCTTTTGGCTGCCAGGAACCTATCACCGCTAGTATCAGGACTCGAAATGACTGAAGAATTATTTGATTTTAATCAACCAACACAGAGATACGTGACGAAATTGAAGAAATCGAATATTTTATAAATCTGACACTTGTTTGTAGCATTTATTTAGGACTTTGTTCAAATAAATCTTTGAAATAAATAAAAATAATAATAATATCACAAACTGTCGCAGTCAAAATCCATCGTACCCAGCGCCGGCCGCAAAATAACTTCCACTTCCGCTCTCTGTCACCGCTTGTCTTTGCGCGGCGCGATTTCCAAGTGAAAATCAATAACATTTCTATTAAAATTCCATCCCCTGGCACGGTACGCGTTGGCTCATTTATCCCGCCGTGGTGACCTAATTCATCAGGATCATCATCGGAGGCATCGCAGCCGCCCGGAAATACCAGCATATTCAGAAGGTTGAAGTATGCCGGAATGAACTTCAATAATACGCGACGGGCTGAGAAAGGGAGGGGGCACCGTACCAGGCAAGCAGGCGGCGGGTGTTTGGCGAAAAACGGAAGCAAATCATCTGAGAACGATAGAATGCAAAACATTCTCTCATGTCAGCGCTTTCCGGTTCGGAAAAGATATTCTCTGCTGTCGATTGGATGCTGCTGGATCTGAACGGGATAGAGGGATAAATGGTATTCAGTGCCATCTTTGTTTTGATAGCATAAACAGTGGCAAAAGCTCTTCGTCCTTGGATGCTGTGAAGGATAACAGAGCAGCTTTTTGGTCTCATCCTGTGGGTACTGACAAAGTCGTTATTATGCTGTTTTCATAATGCTAGGCAAATAAATCCGATCAACTAGAAACATTGTGGCTAACATCCGCAGAACGTTTATGGTAATGAATGCCCAATTTTAGCTTACAACTACGTTTTCACGATGTTTCACTTATTGACGAGAATGTTCTTAGAAAAGCGAGACTTTGATTAACTGCCAGATCTGAAACGATTTACATATCTCGCCGAGTCGAAAAGTCTGGCAATAAACGAATAGCTACAAGGTCAAATGTGTAGCAGCGAGAAAAAAAACCCAAATCACCACTTCATCGTTAACCTTCCTATCGAGTTCGATTGCGTGCTATTTATAGGACAGGCAGTAGAAATATTGACGAGTAAGAAGTTTTCTTTCCCTTCTCCTTCCATACGTGCCATAAGCTTTCCCGCCTAATCGGTGGCCACACAATACTGGCGATGCGGCCGCAGCGCGTTTCAGAAATAACAAGCATTAGTGTTGCGCCGGATTTGCGTGTCCCGTCGTAGACACGCTGGGGAAAATAATTCCCACTAATCAATGATTTATTCGATACCGAAAGTGTACGGGGTTAGACGAGAGGTTAGAACTTTTCTATCCTCAACAGTTTACATGTCATGGCATATCGTAAAACTTTACGGCGAACGTGTGCTCTTTCAGTATTTTCACTGACATAAACGTTGAAGCGTAGTTTTACACAAACGTTTTTACTACTTTTGCCATATTCTACACTCGGTGAACACATCTAATGATACAACCAACGTTTTATTATGTATGTGACTGTGTCTGCCACCACCAAAACAGCTGATATTTGTTTTCTTTTAGTACTGTTCACTTTTATTTAATTTATCTATTCCACCTGCTGGCGGAATTATGTAGTCAGATTGTTATTTCTATAGTTGGGAAAACCCCAATTGAGAAAACAACTCTTAAAACTTCAACAAACATTCATAGTTAACGGACAATATTTAAAAAAGTATGGAGGCCTAGGGGGACGAACGAGAGGTTCACGTAGGACTGCGAATGCGGGTACAATTCGACAATGCTTGACAATTTGAAAATGTTCAGCAGTTTGTTACGCAAATTTATAATATACCTACTCTGTTGTAATAAATATCCTAAAACATTTATGTACATTTATTAAATGAAGTAAGGTTTAAATATTCTAAATGTCTGCACTCTGCATAGAGTTTGTATTTAGTCCCACTAAGAGTTAAACCATCAGGCCACAATTCCTCATCTTCTAATGAGGTCTGATACATTCATAACTATAACTGATATTTCTCGAACGCATGGTCAGAATGCTGTAATCTTGTTTCCAAAATATTCAAAGTAAAGTTTCCACATATTCTACAAAAATATGTAAATTAGCGCTGTCTATAACTTTGCAGAACATTTCATGTTTATAAGAGTTGAAATAAAATGTGAAAAGAAAACAATATTAGGGGGAGGGGGAGGGGAGTAACCGCAAGTTTTGCTTCATATCTTTATTTACCTTAGGAGATAGCCACTTTCTTTCTTCAGTGAAGTTGCTCAAAACAATATTATCTGCAAATATTTTTTACCAATCGAGGACGTAAAGATTGAAACTAAAAAGTTATTTTTTATATCTGTTGTGTTATCCCCTTAATCCTTAATTTGGTAATACTATTAGAAAATTCTCACAAATCGAAAAAACATCGTAAAAGACAGTAAGTTGATATCTTTAATAGTTTCTTCACAATTATCGATGTCCGTCTTCTTTTGAATCCGTCCCACTGTACGCCGCCTACAAGTTACTTTCGCAGATCCTATTACGTTGGAAAACACCGATAGTACAGGGTTTCGTAGGGAATTACCGGACGGGTTTCATGGAGCCTCGCGTAACTTCTTCTTCTTCGGCAGCATAGAGCAGTAGTGGCTCGTGCTGTTTCAAGCACTCGTCTCCATTCAACTCGATCTTGGGCCACTCGTCGCCATTTTCCTAGTCGTCTCAGAAGTCGCAAATCGCTTACGACCTGGTCGAGCCATCGTGCCGTAGCCTGCTAACTTTCGCTAGATGTACGATGGGAGTCTCCTCAAGCAGTGCCTATAGCTCGTGATTCGTACGCCTTCGCCACTCTCCGGTTTCAGTTTGTACTCCGCCAAATATCGTCCGCAGCACTTTCCGCTCGAACACGACAAGGGCGCGTATGTCCTCCATGAGCAGCGTCACGGCTTCAAGTCCATAAATAACTACTGGTCTAATAAGGGTTTTGTACATTGTTAGCTTCGTGCGGCGGCGTATGCTTCCTGATCGTAGCGTTTTACGAAGGGCAAAGTAGGCCCGATGTCCCGCTTGGATGCGCCGCTGGATCTCCTTACTAGTGTTGTTGTCCGCGGTCACCAGCGATCCCAAATACACGTATTCTTCTACCACTTCTAGTTCGTCACCATCAACGGTTACGGGCCATCCGTGGGAGAAGCGCGTTTGTTTCCTTTGAGCTTCTTCTTTTCATGCATTTGGTCTTCAGCGCATTTATTTTAGCCCAATTCTCCTAGACTTCGCTTTCAGTCTGGCGTAGATTGCCTCCGCCGTCGCAAAGTTCCCGGCTATGACATCGAAGTCATCTGCAAAGCCTAGAAGTTGGCTACCCTTGGTAAAAATCGTGCTTTTCGTTTCGATGCCCGCTCGTCGGATCACCCCCTCAAAAGCGATGTTGAACAGCATGCAGGATAAACTGTCGCCTTGTCTCAACCCTCGCCGCGCCGCGTCTCGAAGGGACTCGAGAGTGCCCCAGAGATGCGTACGAAACACATCACTCGATCTAATATAGCTCTGAGTAGTCGCGTCAGTTTGTCCGGAAAACCGTGGTCGTGCATTATCTGCCATAGCTCTTCTCGATCGACTGTGTCGAATGCTGCTTTGAAATCAATAAAGATGTGATACGTGGGCACGTTGTACTCCCGACATTTCTGCAAGATCTGTCGGATAGTAAAAATTTGGTCCGTAGTTGCGCGAGCCCCCATGAAACCCTCAGGATAATTCCCTACGAAACCTTGTAGGCGGCGTTTACCAGCATATTACCGCGATAGTTGCAGCAGTCTAGTCGATCACCCTTTTTGTAGATGGGACAAACCACTCCTTCCTTCCATTCCTCCGGTAGCTTTTCTCCTCCCAAATCCTTGAAATAACCCAGTGTAGAGCCTTTGCTAGCGTTTCTCCGCCATGTTTATAAAGCTGTGCCGGTAGGCGGTCTTTCCCAGCGGCTTTATTGGTCTTCAGCAGCCCGATTTCTCGTTTGACTTCTTGGAGATCAGGTGCTAGAACATTACTATCTTCCATGGGCGCTCCTAGGTTAATTTACGTTTCGCCTCCTTCTGCGACTTCACCATTGAGGTGTTCATCGGAGAACTGCTTCCATCTGTCGACCGTCTCGCGCTCGTTTGTGATTGATTCCCTCCCTCGTCTCTACACATGTCAGGTTTTGGTGTGTAGCCCTTCCGAGTTTGGTTCACCTTCTCATACAACTTGCGCGTGTCATTAGCTCGGAATAGTTGTTCTAATTCTTCACGATCTCTGTCCTCCTTTTGGCGTTTTTTCCTCCTCAGGATCGTGGTCAACTGGTCCCTAGCTCGTCGGTATTTGGCCAGGTTCTCTCTAGTGGCAATACTTAGATAATTTTTCCAAGCAGTTTTTTCCCCTCCACCGCTTGTTGGCATTCCCCATCGAACCAATCATTTTGTGTACTCCGAGGCTCAACACCTAGTACCCCGAGCGCATCCTGCCCCAACCGTCTTCGAGATTTGAAGCACCTGACTCCTCGGAAGAAGGCAGTGCCTCATTCAGTACTCGCGCGTAGTTCTCGACAGCTTGCGGGTTATAAGGCTGCCTGATGTTCAGCCGAGGAGGGCGGCTTTGACGTGTCCGATATACGGTGGACAGCTTTGAGCGCACATGTACTGCTACTAGGTAATGGTCAGAATCTATATCCGCACCCCATCGGGAACGTAAGTTCGTGATGTTAGAGAAAAACCGGCCCTCTATGAGAACGTGGTCAATTTGGTTCATAGTACGTTGGTCAGGTGATCTCCAGATGTCTTTATGGATATCCTTTCGCGGGAAAACGTGCTTCGGATCACCAGGCCTCGGGAAGCTGCGAAGTTTATACATCGTTGGCCGTTATCGTTCGTGTCGGTGTGCAGGCTGTGGGGTCCTACCACCGGTCTATACATTTCTTCCCTACCAACCTGGGCGTTCATATCCCCGATGACGATCTTGATGTCCCGTGACGAGCAGCTGTCGTACGTTGCCTCCAGTCTCGCGTAGAACGCTTCTTTCTCATCGTCGGGTCTACCTTCGTGCGGGCAGTGCACGTTAATGATGCTATAGTTGAAGAAACGGCCCTTTATCCTCAATACACACATCCTCTCGTTGATCGCCTTCCAATCTATCACGCGATCCTGGTAAAACTGGGCCTTTCCGCCACGGATCTTCAATACCTTCTCTCCTGCAGAGCTACGATGCCGAGTTTGCGGGATTCAAGCTGTTCAATCAGCACCCGCTCGCAACCTGCTAAATTTAGCGATCTGCAGTTCCAAGTACCGAGTCTCCATTCGTCTTCCTTGTTCCGTCGCCTCCGGCCTCCGGCCTATTCGATGCCAAATATTCCGCTCCGAATTTGCTTGAATTTTGTTAGTTAATTAATTTAGGTGTGTAGCCGTACTGGGGCAACACTACCGAGTCTCGCGATGGCGCTGCCATCTTATAATGTCGAGACTCACTATACCTCCTTCCCGGTTAGTATACGACCTTAGTTTCCACCGAGGCTGGTTACCTGATCTCCGCTAAGGTTGCTCGTATTCCGCCTGGTACCACGAGGAGGTCGGGATCGGAGATGCTGGATAAGAGTCTAACGACCACTATAGGGTCTGTATTCCGCATTATCCAGCCATTTAGGATTGGGCGATACCGTATCGATACCCGCGATATCGATATTAGAAGGCCGATATTTCGATATATTTCATCGATACCTACGACGTCGATATTATGCTAAATCGATAATCTCATCCCGATACTGTTTGATAAAGCGGGATATGCATTTGAAAAAATAAAAGCTAAAACTAGGCCGGGAAATGCTGAAGAAAGCAATATTTTAGGGATTTTTTCTGGCGCTGTTTTCTTCAGGTATATACTAAGCTTAATTCTCAAATTTACTTTATTGGAATTGACTCTTATGCAAAACCTTGAACAATGTCACTTACATGTTTAACGCTTATTGAACAGTAAGTGCATACGATACGCGATTTTCAGCAATTCAGAACTGACCAGAGAGCACAGAGAGTAGTATTGGGCGTTGACTGCATTGACAAAGACTTTCCAGCTTTTTACGCGCCATAATAGCGGTGAAGGAAAGGGGTGAGACAAAGATCGAGAAGAGCTAGAACCGGAAAGGAGCAACTCCCGGCGGAACTCTGCAGGAATTGCCAAGAACCGCCAGCAACGACACATCACTGAGTTTGAGGGGTTTGGGAGAGGGCTGCCGGACGAGTGGATTGAGTGCATGGTTTGTCCCATTTCGGATAGATTGCTGTAATTACCGCAGCATAACGCTGGTCAAAGCCACCAACAGGGTGCTCTCCCAGATCTTGTTGCTGGTGGCAGGAGAGTTCGTAGGGTAGTACCAGGTGGGCTTTATGGAGGCCCGTGCTACTACCGATCAAATTTTTACTCTTCGGCAGGTCATCCAGATGTATCGGGAGTACAACCCATCATATTTTTGTGGATTCCTGGGCAGCATACGATTCAGTCGAGCGCAAACAGCTGTGGCAGGTGGTGCACGAGTGCGGTTTTCCGTACAAAGCGTGCTGTTTTTATTGATTAATTTTTATTAATCCCTTTTTTGTGTAGCATTTCCTAATCCCAGAATGCCGCCTTAAATAGTATCGATAAATCTTATATCGATGCTTCAAGAACGATATATCGATGGTATCGATAAAGCGGCGGATTTGATATTGATATTCAATTATCGATACTTTCGGGAATTTTGCCCAATCCTACAGCCATTTACCGGCCTCGTGTAACCATGGATGTGATTTTCATCATCCGATAGATTTTGCAGAAATGTCGCAAGTTCAACGTACGCCCGCATCACATCTTTATTGATTTCAAAGCAGCATACGATACAGTCGATCGAGACTAGCTGTGCCAATCATCGACATCACCTTCTGCAGCCCAACGTTGCTTGACAACATGGGCTGGAGGGTGTCAGATGAGTACACGCATAGTGACCACCAAGCTATACGGTACACGATTGAACGACGGGCGCTACGGCCACGCGGGGCGAAGTCGACAGGGAGGAGGTGGAAAGTGAAGGCCTTCGACAAAGACCTGTTCGTTGAAGCACTCAGTGCAGAGAGCACCCGCTCGAACCTGAGTGCTCGTGAGCTGACCAACGTCCTAGTACGGGCATGTGATACCACTATGCCTAGGACGGGGCAGCCAATGAACGGTCGTCGCTCGGTATACTGGTGGAGTGATACCATTGCCCAGCTCCGTTCCAGGTGCCACAGAGCGAGAAGGCTAGCGCAGAGGGCCCGGACCGATGCAGATGCTGAAGCTCGGGGAGTTGATCTTAGAGCGGCAAGGTCGGCGCTTAAGAAAGAGGTTAGGCGTAGCAAGAAATCCTGTTTCCAGGAGCTATGTCGCGATGCGGATTCAAACCCCTGGGGTGGTGCATACCAGGTGGTAATAAAAAAGATGAAGGGTACATCTGCGCCGCAGGAAACCTGCCCCCAAAAGCTGAAAGTCATCGTGGAAGGGCTCTTTCCGCAACACGATCCAGTTTGGTGGCCTCCGACCCCGTACGGTCAACTATTGGATGTCCTCACTCCGGTCACGAATGAGGAACTCATCGTAATTGCCAGGGGTTTGAAATCGAAGAAAGCGCCCGGTCCTGACGGGATTCCGAACGAGGCACTCAAAGCGGCGATCCAAGCGTATCCCGATATGTTTAGAGAGACGCTTCAGAGTTGCCTAGAGGTATGCGAATTTCCAGACAAATGGAAAGTCCAAAGATTGGTACTGCTGCCAAAGCCGGGGAAACCGCCTGGTGATCCCTCGTCGTACAGGCCAATTTGCCTATTGGACACGCTAGGCAAATTGCTAGAGCGGGTAATCCTAAACAGGCTGACGCCTGTAGTGGAAAGCGATGTCGGACTGGCAAACACGCAGTTTGGCTTCCGTAAGGGGAAGTCCACTGTAGATGCCATAAAGTCCGTAGTGGAGAGGGCCGAGAAGCCTATGAAACGGAAAAGGCGAGGCGACAGGTATTGTGCTATAGTCACAATCGATGTCAAAAACGCCTTTAACAGCGCTAACTGGGGTGCAATTGCGTTAGCGCTGCATAGGATGAGGGTACCGGATCATCTATGCAGGTTGCTTAAGAGTTACTTCGAGAACCGGACGCTAGTGTACGACACGGCGGATGGGGCGAAGAGGTACAAAGTGACAGCGGGTGTTCCACAGGGTTCGATTCTCGGCCCCACGCTTTGGAATGCCATGTACGATGGGGTGCTGAGGCTTGAACTACCCACCGGGGTCGATATTACTGGCTTCGCCGATGATATCGTCCTTACGGTGGTAGGCGAGTTTCTAGAAGAGGTGGAAATGCTGGCATCAGACGCCATAAGCATAATAGAGGGTTGGATGGCGGGCGTCAATCTGCGATTGGCCCACCATAAGACGGAAGCTGTGATGGTCAGCAACCGAAAGTCGGCCATAGAGGCAAAAATAATCGTGGGGGGACAGGTGATTGTCTCCAAACGAAGTGTGAAGTACCTGGGTGTCATGACAGACAACAGGCTGAACTTCACCAGTCATGTGGATTATGCTTGTGGTAAAGCGTCAACGGCGGTCACTGCTCTGTCTAAGATCATGCCGAACGGCTACGGTCCTAGCAGCAGTAAGAGACGCCTGATGGCCAGCGTTGCCATGTCGGTGCTACGATACGGTGCACCGGCGTGGGCCCCGGCTTTGGAGAGTAAGCGCAATCAGGCATGCCTGAACAAGGTGTTCAGGCTGTTAGCATTGCGCGTTGCGTGCGGCTACCGTACCATATCGTTGGATGCGATTGGGGTTATTGCAGCCATGATTCCAATATGCATACTCCTAGGTGAGGATATCGAGTGCCATAGGCAGAGGAACGTCAGGGGCGCTAGGGACAGAGTTAGGCTGGACTCTATTAGGCGTTGGCAGGCGGAATGGGATCGCACCGACCATGGTAGGTGGACCCATAGGCTGATCCAGAACATATCGTCCTGGATCGGCAGAGGTCATGGTGAGGTAAACTTTTTCCTTACCCAGTTCCTGTCGGGTCATGGATGCTTTAAGAAGTATCTACATACGCGCGGGCGGGCAGATTCACCCTTTTGCCCCGTTTGCACGGTAGCCGAGGAAACGGCGGAGCATGTGATCTTTCACTGCCCGCGGTTTACGTCCACTCGGCAGGTGATGCTTGCGGTCGTTGGAGAAGACACCAACGCCGACAACATCGTGCAGAGAATGTGCGCTGAGCAGCGTGCATGGGGTGCCGTCGATAGGGCGGTAACCGCGGTGATAACGGAGTTGCAACGGCTAGAACGTTTGCAACGACAGGGCCAACATAGCTTGCTAGGGTCAGTAACGGGCTGATTGGGCAGCCCAGGCCCTAGGTGAAGGGTAGTGGCGGTATGAAATGGCAAGGGTGTTGTGTGGACCCACACACGCAACGGACAAGTCGGAGTGCTTCGGCACGTCCTCCCTCCTGAAGTAAAACCTAACGGTAGTTCCGGGAGGGGTTCAGGAACGGGCAGCAGGAGAGTTTTTAGTAGGTAGGCGCATGTTGGCACCATGTGAATCCTATTCGGCATCGCGAAGGTGCTGTCTATGAAGATTTTCTCCCTGCATAAACAATACAAAAAAAAAGACTAGCTGTGCCAGATTATGCACTAACACGGTTGTCCGGGTAAACAGACGCGACTGACCAGAGCTACATTGTATCGAGTGATGTGTTTCGTGCGCATCTAGGGGACACTCTCGAGTACCTTTGAGACGCGCATACTGCATACTGTTTGCCATCGCGGTTATCAAAACGAGAGGTACGACTTTCACCAGGCTTTGCAGACTTTGATATCAAAGGTACGAATTTTGTGAAGACGGGAACAATCTACGCCAGACTAAAAGCGTAGTTTAAGAGGTTTTAACTAAAAATAAATGCGTCTAAGACCAAATATGTGAAAGGAAGAGCCTCAAAAGAAACAAACGCATGCCTCCCGCGGATGATAACCGATCTAGATGGACGGACGGCGGCGAACTAGTGTGGTACATGAGCTCGTGTATTTGGGATCGCTAGTGACGGCGGACAACAATAATAGTCAGGAGATCCAGCGAACCATTCGCTTCTTTGCAAAATGCTATGATCAAGAAGCATACTCCGCCGTACGAAGCTGACATTGTACAAAACCTTTATTAGACCGGTAATTCTTTATGGACTCGAAGCCGTGATTCAGCTCTTGGAAGACATAGGCGCCCTTGCCGTGTTCGAGCGGAAGGTATACTGCGGACGATACTTAGCGGAGTATAAACTGAAAGCGAAACTGGCAACCGTTCAATCATAAGTTGTACGTCTAGTAACAAATATTTTATGTTTTGAGTAAAATCCTTAAACCAGTTATAATTCGTTTCAAGCCAGTTAACTTAAGTTGACTAGTGCTACAAGTCGCACACAACTTTACTGGTGATTGTCGCCGATCACCAGAGGAAGCGTGATTGTGACCTGATGAAACTCTTAGTTGAACTAAAAACTCTAAAAAACAGTTAAAACTGATATACAGAACTCGAACATTTAGGAAATTAAGCTTGTCTTGTATCAAATTTATCGAAGCGTTTCTGAGCATTTATTACAATACGGTAAATTTAGAATTTGCATGACAAACATTCAATTGAAAAATGCATGAGAACAACCAGTTAAATTTACATCAATCAGTGATTGGAGCCATTTCTCTTCCGCTTCTGTTTAAGGATAAACCGCAGTATATTTTAAAAATTTGTTTCATTGTTTTGAAAACTAATGAAATAGGAATTGAAATGGAGAGGAGTACACTTCCAATGTAGTTTGATGAGCCTAGACGAGAATTATGCTTCAGTGGTTTTTTGCTCGAATTATTCCGAAGCACAAACATTGCAAATACATATTCCTACGATCAATAATATTTTTATTTGCATTCATCTCGATGCGAAATCACTGCTTTGAATATGCCAATTAAAAAACCACTCTAGAATGCCACTCATCATGCCATCTGCAGCAGTTTGTTCAATCATTTTGCCAGTTATCGACAATCGGGGCTGCCTGTCAGCATGACAGGCGCCCGCATGGACTAGTCCCGATGGACCAGGTGCACCGTACTGCCAGTGAGTGGCACCGTCAGTGGTGGGGTGGGATGGTCTTTTTTGGAAAATTGGCTTCCGCACACGTTGGGAAACCACATCGCATCGCAATCGAAGCTGTAGAGTGGATACGAAAACCGTAGGGAAAAAATGCCTTTCGATTGACTTTTGCCTGCTCGGTTTTCCTGATGTGACTGTTGAATTCAATGCGGTTGAAATATGGTTCACGGCAACGTGTTTTTTCGGGACCGTGAAAATATGTTGTTGAAACACTCGGTGATGTGATTTGTTTGATTTGATTATCTACCTACTAAAGTGGTAAGCTGATGAAAAATTATAGCGTAATCGCAAATTGGCGTCCCAGCAGAATTTTCTTCTCACGCTGCTGCTCCACCCTATGGGAGTGGGACCGCGTGAAAGCCAACTGAAGCAATTTCGATTCATGTCTGTGGCAGTAGGACGGTGTGCAACGGTTGCACTTCGCAGTAACTGGTGGATTTGTTACGGCAGGCAACGTCCAGAGCAAACGTGAAATTAATTACTCTTGGGAGCCGCAGCAGACGGTCCGTCCGATCGATGGATGGTATGGTAAACGGCTGTTAAATATGCATATGCCCGAAGAACTGGGATATCTAACTTATGCATTCGACTCCGTCCGTACGATGCTGTGGTCCGAAATACGTGAATGCATCTGGATTGAGAAAATGATAAATGAGAATACTGATAACCCTTTATTTCAGTAAAGTACGTTTGTTTTGTAAGGACACACTCGATTTTGATTCTGCCGTAATGTAATCCCTCGGGTTTGACACGAGATCTTTGAGCAAATTTATTTAACAATAATAATAAGTAAGCACTTGTAAGGAGGAAAATAGTATAAAACGAAAAACTAGACTAGGAAGCGTTCGTTGGTTCAAACTATTGTTGGTAAAGGTTTAAATATCTCGTAGTATAAGACAGTAGCTTATTAAAGGAACATCCTATTTTCAACTCTAAAACTAAAATGTTTTGAAATGACCGAATAGGAGCTGCCCCAGAAAACTTGCTATTGGACACCGCAAATTTAAAAATTTAATAAAAGAGTTTCCAAAGCCTAACTACTTGATAAAAATATTGCCAAGAAATCTATCACAAATCCTTTTGAATCGAACAAAAACCGCTCAAGTAACTATTACTAGAAAATCAAATAGGTAAGTGTATTCCTTCACCGGCAAAGCGAAAACCTCTCTGCATGTTTCTTCCGTCCTGCGTCCTGGTATTGTATAGCCCAGTCACGAACATTTCCTGCACTATCGTCAAACAAATTTTCGTACCAATTTGCCGGAAACTGCCGGAAGTAGCAAACGTGCAACTATTCGAGCTATCCAATCGAAGTCGGCGTAGCTGTTTGCGATGGAAACCGAAATATCGTCCAATCAAAATTGATAAAATTGCACTTCTGCCAAATTTCCACAGTCGTCGGCGCTGTAAACAGGCAAACTACCTACCTGCCTACCTACCTTCCTGGCTTTGCACTAACCGGATAAGTTTAGCTTCGAAGCTAACGATAGGCAACAACTCGGTTATTTATACAACCGACTGGTTAGATCGGCAAATGTTGAAATGGACAGGAGGGCATCGCCTCCCGCTTCAGGTCGTCCACTTGCAACGGACGGGCACTGTAAGGGGCTATACCAGTTTATAAAATAGTGAACTATAAGCATGCTGAAGATAAGAGACCCCACCCCCCACACCTCCCCTTCGTTCAACTAGTGGATGAATGGCATGCCATTTTGGTGGTGCTGAGCGTTGTTGATTAAAATTGCATTGATTTGTAACAATCGTTCCACATCGAATGCCTGTTGGTGGCGCTGATGATCGGAACGCTGAGGTCCTGTACCTTACATCAACACCACCATTACCGCATCGCCGTCACTCGGTCACCCGGTCCTCCCGGGCAGAGCCAATAAGGTGAAAATTGTATAACAAATTCAATCTGCGCTCTGCCGGAGGATGCTCGGTGCATGGGAAGCTCATCAATAGGATTTGAATAAATAACGAATCCTGGATTCAACTGGAATGCAATAGCGTGGCATACTGCAAAACGAGTGGCATAATGGTGGGTTTATCTGGCTGTGGAACTGCGGATAATGCACTGCACTTCAGCGAAGTCACACGGATTAGGTACTTGGTTTGGCCAGGCCCAGTTCATTAGCTTGCGTGAAACAACGATAACAATGTGTTCCGATTGTTTAATTCCATTAGCGACGAATTGTGCGATGGAATAAGAGCAGATTTTTATCTATTCTGTACATCCACCAGGTCCCATCTAACTTAGAGAACATTATTGAATTGGTTAAAATTGGGTCTCAATGTTCTAGCAATTTCGACATTCTCCATCGCTTTAGAAGCTGGAAAATTGTGAAAACTATCCCTAACTACTTGCTTAATTAGCTCTCCACTCCGAGACAAAGTCTGATGAACAAAATTCCAGCAATTAACTCGCTTGTGGGCTTACTACTCGGCTTCTGTACTTGGTCCTAGGCTGCTCGTCGCCAAATCTTTTAGCGTCTAGACACACGCAAGTCGCCTTCAACCTGGTCGAAGTATCTAGCGCGCTTGGCCCCTCTTTTTGTTGGGCCGGTGGGGTTGAACCACCCTCGTGTTTTTGTCTTGACCTTGAAATGCGGTCAGGTGGTAGTGGGGTTCTTGAAGAGCTCGGACTTCACAGCATAGTCGTTCGGCATCCTTGCGACGTGCCCGGCCCACCGTACTCTCCCAACTTTTGTCAGGTGTATGATGGGAACTTCTCTAAGTAGTGCCTGCAACTTGTGGTTCATACGACTACCCCTCTTTTCGCTATTCGCTTGTACTCCGGTAAAAATAGTCCACAACACCTTTCGTTCAAATACGGTAAGTGCACGTATGTCTTTCGTAAGCAAAGTTACTATCTTAAGTCCGTAGAGGACTACCGGTCTGATTAGCGTTTTGTACATCGTCAGCTTCGTGCGGTGTATACTTCTTTTTTGAAGTCTTGTGGAGAAAAAATAGGCTGGACTTCCAGCTTGAATGCGTCGTTGAACCTCCTTACTTATTATTGTCGGCGGTCATCAGAGAACCAAAATATACGAACTCATTAACCACTTCCAATTCATCACTGTGAATAGTCATTGTCCGTGGAACGCAAACGTTATTTTCTCTGGAGCCTCTGCCTACCATATATTCAGTTTTCGATCAATTGATTTGTAACCCTATCCTCTTAGCCTCCATTTATAGTCTGACGTAGATTTCCTCCGCCATCCCAAGGTTTCTAGTACTGATATCGAGGTCGCCTGCGAAGGCTAGGAGCAGGCTACTCTTGTTGAAGATCGTTCTTCTCGTTTCGATGCCCGCTCGACGGATCACACGGTCAATAGCGTTGTTGAAAAACATACAAGAAAATCCAATTCCTTGCCGCAACCCTCTGTGCGATTCGAGGGAAATCGACAGCGCCCACGAAACACGCACGTGACACATCACGCGCTCCAAGGTAGCTTTGGTCAACCGCGTTAGTTTGTGCGGAAAACCGTCCTCGTGCATTATCTGCCATAGCTGTTCGCGCTTGACTGTATCGTTTGCTGCTCTAAAATCCATGAAAACCCGCCTGGTATAAATTCTACCCTACCCTACAAATTCTCTTGCTGTTGGGGATAGACGACTTAACAAAATCTGGGAGAGTACCTTGTACGTAGTGTTAACGACCCGATCAACCTTTTTGTAGATGGGACAAACCAGACCTTCCATCCGCTAGGCTGTTGCTCTCTAATCTCTTGGACACCGGGTACTCGCCGCCAGGTCTCGCTCCACCGAAACTAACTGTCTTGATCGCTGTGCTTCTGATCGTCTTGTTCCTACCGGATTTGAAACAGACACCATCACTGCTGGGTAATTGTACGTTCAGCTGTATCCATCTTTAGAATTTACCGAATTTACCATCTTTTGAATTTACCGCGAGTACGGGGTTCATCCTTCGTCTCTATACTTCCTTCTCCTGTACGCCATAGAAGATCGTTCGCAGCACTCGTCTCTCGAAAACTTCGAGGCCTTCTCCAAGCATTGTCAACGATTAATGCCCTTAAAGAACACCCGGCTTTTTTTCACGTGTGGACTCATCACTACAACCAGTATCGTTGACCTCTTGTGATATCGCCCGGGTATGACCCGCACTGCATTTATTTTTGCTATAATCCCTATTAAATGAGCGATATGCTTATTAATTTACTGTACTGGGGTTTACCCTTCCTTCTAAAGCTTGCTCTACTTTACCTGCTCGTTCCTTGCTGTCAGTACTATCTATACATCAATGACGAGGACTTATTTGTTCCTTTGATCAGTACCATAGGAGGAACTTTTGCACTGCCAAGAGGCTTCAGCGGATAATATTGAACTCAGAGTGAAGGAAGGGTGAATGATAAGGGCCTGAGAATAAACCCATGCTAAAATTACTTGACATCGAATGGTCTGATTCTACTAAGATTCGAACCCACGTAGACTCGGTAACGTTGCGATCACGGAGCCCCCTCCCCCAAAACCCGGCTTAATGAGCGGTTTGTACAGGGTCGATTTGTGAAAGAGCGTACCGCACTGCAAGCCGTGCTGCTGTGTTGTTTCTAAAGAAGTAAAGAGCCGCAAGTTCGACATCGTAGCACTGTATGCTGGAAAGGAACGATGGTACAAACGTATAGAGATGGTCATACCATCTACTAGAGCTGCGGCAATACACACGGGTGATGGGCGAGATGCAGAAGCGGGTGATCGGGTGGTGGCCGATCAACCCTCGAATGTGCAGATTAAGAATCAAGGGCCGATTCTTCAATATAAGCATAATTAACGTGCACAGCCCTCACTTCGCAAGTACCGATGATGACAAAGACGAATTTTACGCGCAGTTGGAGCCTGAATACGACCGCTGCCCAAGACATGATGTCAAAATTATCATCGGGGACTGTAATGCTCAGGTTGGTCAGGAGGAGGAATTCAAACCGGTGATTGGACGGTCCAGCGCTCACCCGCAAACGAACGAAAACGGCCTAAGACTTGTCGATTTCGCCGCCTCCAAGAACATGACCATACATAGTACCTTCTACCAGCATAACCTCTACCATCGCTACACCTGGTAATCACTCAACCAGACAGAATCACAAATCGACCACGTTCTGATAGATGGTCGGCACCTTTCAGACATTTATCGATGTCAGAACCTATCCGGGCGCTAACATTGATTTGGATCACTACCTAGTGATGGTAAGGATACGTCAAAAACTATCTGTTGTAAACAACATACGATACCGGCGCCCGCCACGGTATAATCTAACTCGACTGAAGCAACCGGAGGTCGCCGAAAACTACGCGTTATCTCTCGAAACTGCGCTGCCGGAAGAGGGTGAGCTGGATGAAGCCCCACTTGAAGACGGGTGGAATGCCGTGAAAACAGCCATTAACAGCGTAGCGGAGAACGTTCTAGGCCGTGTGGTACCGAATCGGAAACGAAACGAATGGTTTGACGAGGAATACCAGCAGATATTGGCCGAGAATAACGCAGCGCGGGTAGAAATGCTGCGTGGAACCACCCGTCAGAATGTGGAGTGATACAAACAGAAGCGGAGGCAGCAAACCCGACTCTTCAAGGAGAAGAAGCGCCACCAAGAGGAGAAGGAGTGCGAAGAACTCGAACAGCTGTACCGCTTTCACGACACACGGAAGTTCTATCAGAGACTCAACGGATCTCGTAAAGGCTTCGTGCCGCGGGCCGAAATGTGTAGAGATAAAGATGGAGGTACCTTCACTGACGACCGTGCGGTGATCGAAAGGTGGAAGCAGCACTACGATGAACACCTGAATGGCGTGCAGGCGGAAGACCATGATAGCGGAGGAAGTGACCACATTGGTGTAGCAAGCGACGAAGATGTGCCACCTCCATCGATAAGGGAAGTTAAAGAAGCCATCCTGCGGCTGAAGAACAACAAAGCAGCGGAAAAGGATGGCATTGGAGCGGAACTTATTAAAATGGGCCCGTACAAGTTGGCCGGCTGTCTGCATCTACTGATTGTCAAGATTTGGGATACGGAACGACTAGCGCAGGAGCGAAAAGACGGGGTTATCTGTCCTATCTACAAAAAACGTGATAAGCTGGATTGTGAGAACTACCGAGCAATCAATATCCTGAATGCCGCCTGCAAAGTGCTGTCCCGAGTTATCTTTCATCGACTATTGCCAATAGCCAATAGATTTGTGGGAAGTTACCAGGCCGGCTTCATGGAGGGTCGGTCTACAACGGACCATATCTTCACCCTGCGGCAGATCCTCCAGAAGTGCCGCGAATTCCGAGTCCCCACGCACCACCTGTTCATCGATTTCATAGCCGCATATAATAGCGTAAACCGACAAGAGCAATGGAAAATGTTGGACGAAAACGGCTTTCCGGGTAAGCTTACTAGACTTATCATGGCTACGATGGATGAGATCCAGTGCTGTGTGAGAATCTCGGGTGGATTGTCGGACCCATTCGAATCTCGCAGGGGACTTCGACAAGGAGATGGTCTTTCCTGCCTGCTATTCAACATTGCGCTTGAAGGTGTTATAAGACAAGCGGCGATCGAAATGCGGGGCACGATTTTCAATAAATCCAGTCAATTTATCTGCTTTGCTGACGACGTGGATGCTGTCGGCAGAACATTTGAGGCGGTGGAAGATCAGTACACCAAACTAAAACGCGAAGCAGAGAAGATTGGATTGAAGATAAATACGTCTAAAATGGATTATATGGTGGCGGACGGGACCGATCACGACAGGGCCTGCTTGAGCAGTACCGAGGTAATCGACGGGGATGAGTTTGACGTAGCCGACGAGTTCGTGTACCTCGGTTCACTGGCAACAGAGGACAACAATACCAGCCGTGAGATTAAAAGACGTATTATCAGCGGAAATCGGGCCTACTACGGACTCAACAAACACTTGCGGTCGAACAATTTGAGTCCCCGTACAAAGTGCACACTGTACAAAACGCTAATTAGTCCGGTTGTCTTTTACGGGCACGAAACGTGGACATTGCTAGAAGAGGACCTACGAGCACTCGGGGATTGCGAACGGCGGGTGCTAAGAACCATCTTTGGCAGAGTGCAAGAGAACGGTGTATGGAGGCGAAGAATGAACCACGAGCTCGCGCGTCTCTACGGCGAACCAAGTATTCAGAAAGTGGTTAAAGCTGTACGGATACGTTGGGCAGGACATGTTGCTAGAATGCCGGACAACTATCCTGCAAAAATGGTTTTCGCATCAAATCCGGTAGGATCAAGACGAAAAGGGGCACAGCGCGCGAGGTGGCAAGACCAGGTGGAGCGAGATCTGGCGAGCACTGGGTGCCCGCAGAACTGGAGATCAGTTGCCATGGACCGAAACAGATGGAGAAATTATACTGCGCAGGCCTTGTCGTAAGACGTTAGGCCAATTAAGTAAATAAGTACAAAACAATAACATATAAAATAGAAAATGACGAAGAAGTAAAACATGCAACGTTCACTGGCACTGTGCTCATCGGTGTCGAGCCGAAAACCAACACCGATATTGCGTTCAATAATCAAAAGCACTCTGGGTGTGTATGTGTGAGTCGCTACGAGCTGTGTCTCAAACAAGAATCGACGTCTCAATCAGTTCTTCCCTATAAGTTTCCATAGCTCTTTGTTGTCGATCTTAGCAGATTTAAAGTCGATCAAGAGATGGGAAGGGCACGGAGTTTCTATATTCACGGCTTTTTTTTGTAGGATTTTCCGCAGCGTAGAAATGTGGTGCATCGTTTATCGTCCTTCAACCATGCAGTTCTGATAACTTCCCCCAAATATGTTTGCAATAGGTGAGAGTCGGCGCATGATGATTTGGGAAACCATATTGAAGGCGGCACTGAAAGTGGTGATCGTCAGTTCAGTTTGTCGTCTTTTTATAGATCGGACAGTTAACCCTACTTTTCTACTCTTGTAGCTGTTCTATACGGGGTCCGGCACTCGATGAGTTCCCCCATTCAAAAGGCCATACATTCTATTTGGATTCTGGTTTTTTATTTATTCTAAAGTACAGTATGTTTGAAAATAATCATAAGTTCAGAATCAATTCACTTTAGTTCCCCACCTCACTTACCACCACCACTACCACCGCACCACTTTTTCATTGATTTCAAGGCCGCCAACGATACTATCAACCGGGACGAGCTATGGAAAATTATGACCGAAAACGGCTTTTCCGGGAAGCTGACAAGACTGATTAAGGCCACGATGGATGGTGTTCGGTGCTGTGTGTGGCTTTCGAGCACGTTATCAAGGCCTTTTGAAACACGCAGGGGACTTCGACAAGGCGATGGTATTTTCTGTCTTCTGTTCAACATCGCGCTAGAAGGTGTTATGAAACGTGCGAGTTTTAATATGCGGGGCACGATCTTCAATAAATCTAGCGAATTTATTTGTTTCGCTGTTGACGTAGACATTGTCGGAAGGACGTTCCAGGCGGTTGTTCGACAGTATATCAAGCTGAAACGTAAAGCAGTAAAGGATGGAATGATGGTGAATACGTATAAAACCAAGTACCTGTTAGCAGGAGTAACCGAGCGCGATTGAGCTCGCATAGGCAATAGTATGATGGTCGACGGGGACGAGTTCGAGATGGTGGACGAATTTTTATACCTCGGGTTGTTGATGACGTTGGACTGCAGTAGAGAAATATGCAGACGTATTCTTGCCGGATGTCGGCCTTACTAGGGACTCCACAAGAACCTAAGGTTTGATAAGCTTCACCCCCATACCAAATGTACCATGTACAAAACGCTAATAAGACCAGTAGACCTCTACGTGCATGAAACGTGAACAATGCTCGACGGGGACTTCAAAGCACCGGCCGTTTTTGAACGTCGTGAGCTTAGGACCATCTTTAGCGATGTATGGTGAGAAAAATGTATGGAGGAGAAGGATGAACCATGAGCCGGCGTTGCTTTTCGACGAACCCAGTATCCCGAAAGCTGCTAAAGCTGGTAGCGTACAATGAACGGTACATGTTGTGAGAATACCCGACAACAACCTCGCAAAAATGGTTTTCGCCTCGACGCAGAGATCTGCAGCGTGCTCGATGGTTAGACCCAGTGGACAGTCGAAAGATTGGAGACGAACAGCCATGGACCGAGTTAGTTGGTGGAACATTTTAATGCAAGGACAGCGGACCACGATAAGTAAGTCACTTTACCTCAATATGGCCATCTTTTGCCTTGATTATGCCCTTGAGACGGACCAAAAACGAATTATAAGCTGGCCGAGTGTGACTTGCTGGTCTTTTGGTCCTCACCCAGACAATGGCTTTTTTTCAACGTGTCGCGGTTGGTATGCTTTAAGCTCGGGCCTTGTTTTTCAAAACGACCTAGAGTCAGCTGAATTCGGCAGTCATTGCGCGTTCAAAATGAAGTTCGGAACGTTGTTTTCACCCATTCTTGATTCACTCGCACTTTGTGAGACGGTACCGAGTCTTGTTGAAACGTTCATCGTCTGTGGCCGAAATTATTCTCAGTAAACGGCTTCAAAGGAGCCTCCAGAACACTTTCCCGATAATATGTCGCATTTTCTTTGACGCCAGGCACAAAAAAACGATTCAAGAGCGTCAATCTGAGGTTACAGTGGCCCTATTATTTGTGGCGGAAGCTGATTCCTGGTGACTAACCGATAGTTCAAATTCTTATATGACCTTCGGTCAAGTAAACCTTATCATTTTGAGAGATTAAACTTCTAAACTTGGTTACACTTCTAGTGCCGAACCCTGTATTTTTACATTTAGCCAGCACATACAAATGGTGAGCCATTCCGGGCTCGCTTTCCAGCCGATTTATTGTTCATCAGCTGATTGATAGTGTCCTTAATTTCACCTAACTTTGGAACCAACACCTTTACCACGGCTAAGTTATTTTTCCGCCGTCACGGTTCTCGGCGTGGGTTCCATTCAGGCAAAAGTTTTTCTTCGACAGTTAATTAGAAGATTTGTTATCACTTTATCAGCCGGCTGCACCTTTCAATTTATTAATGTACCTATAATTAGGAATTAGACTTAAAGCAATCACCTGAAAACTATTGCATCAAATGACTTTAAGATCCAAAAGAATGTTAACTTTAATTGCACTAACTTGTCTCGCCCTCGTAGCATCTTCGAACGCTCACGGACGCAACATTGTTTCCAAACGTTTACCAGCTGCGGACTGTCTTCTGCCATAAATTCAGTCCGATCGTCCGATGTCCCAAAATAAGTTCCAAAGCCGCAGTAGAATGTAAACAAACAAATACGCAGTGACAGACAATTCAATCGGCAGTAGTGCAGCGGCGTGGCGACAAAAGAGACTGTGTGTTAGAGTGTGCGTGCGAAGAGAGAAAAAATGTCACTCAAGTTCACACGATTAGAGAAAATAGCGCACGAAGCGCACTTAAGCCGGTTTGGCCGTGGCGCGAAGCCGAAGAAGATTCCGCTCGCGGCCCTGCCCTACCCTGTCTGTCACAACACGACCAATTCACACCGGACTCGTGCGAAGCGAAACGCTGCGCCTAGCATGTGCACGGTACATAATTTTGGCGTGGAGGAAAATCATTAATATCCTAGCGAATAAAAGCATTGCTTGAGAGTAAACAGATTTATGTAGCTAAAACAATTCACTCATCATGTAACCGTCGTTTAAATGGTTCATTTTACTATATCTTTAATCTAACGGGTAAAGAGTAAGACACGTACAACTGTTATGTGGATTAAAGTGGATTTAATATCTTGTTTAATATAGATCAATCGTGTTGCCGACCAAGTGTAAATTGCTGCCACACCAGTTCACTTTTCGAGATCTTAAACGTGACCTTCTGCCCTTATTGTCAACCGCGTGGCCATTAAAATTCTGATGGCGAACAGACGGGAGTGATTTAATGTAAATAAGAGCACAACATATACAGATACATGAACTGTAGGCTGAAGATTAGTCAAGTTTTGTCAGTAGAACTGTAGTTATTTGAATTTTAATTAAGAGTTCCGACTTTAAGTTTTCACCTAGTCGTCATTGATTTTGTGAATTTCAAAAAAAGTTTTCTTGTTTATATCAAAAATTCTGTTCATGAAAATATATATTCTGTGTTCATATTGGCAAGATGAATGCAGTGAATACATTTTTAAAAACGGAGCCCCTGATTTGGGCCCAAAAACTGCTTCCGAAATTGGGCTTTCCAGAGAACCACTTCTTTAGATTTTTTCATCTTTTTCTAACGCCCAATCCAAAATCCCACTAGATGAACTGATAAAAAAGTTTTGTTTTGGAACGATTTTATACGACCCCCCCGGCACATCGCCATTTTTTTGAGGGTGAAATCAAAACGTCAAAAGCACGGGATGGGAAATGACTTCCTAGAAATTCTATGGAGCGGCCAATGTTGTTTGGGGCCCAGCACTGAGGGTTCCATCAGTATGGGGGTACTGTCAAATCATATGGGAGAGTGTATTGGTGACACCGGGCTGTAATTGTAACGTTGACGCAGCTTTGCAGAGCTATGAACATACAATATTCATGTTATACTTACTATAGTTAGTATAGTAAACATTAGTGTCCCAAAATAGCACTGTGTCAGAAAACCCAGGGGCTCACCCCTCAAATGAGAGCTTAGGGTGTCACAACAAAACTTTTATATGACATCAACATTCGTTGACGCGATTTAGGGGTCGCACATTTGAGTTTTATGAAAAAATGGTAAATTAAAAAAAAATATCTTTAGAAATATTAAAATAGGTGAAACAAGGTACTTAACTATTTTTTTCACAATCATTGAGATCTGATACATTCATAAAGAAGTTATGGTGGCATGTCTGGAGTCATATTTGATTACAAAAATTTATTAAATTCGGCAAAAATTTACAGTTTTCGAAATTTCATTTAAATAAACGTCAAAACAGGGTATCGAACAGTGTCATCGAACAGAGTAAAATGCAACCCAATTTCGAATGTTTGATATTCAAACCATATTGATGGAAAAATTTATGACGAAATATCGATTAGTCAATTCGTTTGCTCTCTTAAAATGTTATGTTATGGTGTTAAAACATCTAATTTTTCATCACTTGGTGCCGTCATCCGGGGATACTTGCAACACCGGGGTTACTCCTGTAATCAGTTTTTTGTTACTATTACTGACATTTGTAATCTGCGCAGAAGAAAACAGAAGCAGTACCGGTTTTGTTGGCGTTTGTAAAGTCCTCCCGATCAGACAAAACACAAGCCATCACAGCACCTGTCAGCATGCACAGCTGGTGATTCCAACTAGTCTCTACCAATCATTCTAGTTTTCATCCGCCTGTGGGTGTTATGTTTCAAAATTCTATGCTCTTGGTTTTCCCGAAGTGAACAAGGCCCCCGCGGAATGTCAGACATTCGAATAAAATCTAGTGATACTTTATCATCATCATCATCATTATCATCATCGCACGCGTCGTCCCTGTCACAGATAATGAATAGTAATGACGATGATCGCTACCAATGGTGATGACTTTTGCCAGCGGTCCCAATCTGTCACTTTCCGGTCGCAAAAACCGAAACCTCAACCGGCCGGACGCAGCGCAGCTCTGCCGTGAGTGAGTGACTGAGTGATTGTTATTTTGTAATGTCTCGCCGAGAAGAATCAGTGAATGAAAATAGCTTAATTGAGTCAGACCGCGTTGAACTAATTTTCGGAAAATAGAACAGCATTGCAAATAGGACGTGAGAGTGTTTGTGTGTGTATGTGATGCGAACATGCACATAAACTCTATTTCACTAATGGTTGGAGCGAATTTTCGGGTGAACCGTTATAACAAATCGTGGGATGATTTGTTTTCGTGTTTGCGACAATTTTGATTTACAACTTGATAGAAATGTTTTCGCATCGCTAGTTAACGGCAATATTTTTGCTCTGTCATTTCACCGGTCTAAGGGCAGCGAACATAATTTCGGTAATTTTAATCAACTTCAGAACCGACGAACAATAATGGAGAACTGAAAGCTTCCTGCACAATCTAGACGGAACATTCCAATTGCTCGGTGCAAAAGTAAACATTGTTGTTATCTAATGAAAATTTTATTATGACAGATGGAATTATAACTTACGATAGAGGCCACACAAGGCCACACTTACAATAATATATTAGCGTATGAATTTTCTGGTCTGGAAGGTATGATGGGTATTCCCTCCTAGATCACTGTGTTATTATTATTTCAGATCGGTGAAATATAGACTTAGGACTATAATTGGTAGAAAACATAATTAACATCATGCCATGAAGCTGGAAGGGTAAAATATGACTCCATAAAGTTTTAGTTTTCAATTTCAATTATAATTCAATTCAATTCAATTATAGAAAAACTAAAACTGCGATTGAGAAAACACTGAATTAAAATGTCATCCAAAGTGACTTTGCCCTGCAGGTGTGTGGGTATACGTCGGTACTATATCTAAACCTTCCTTCGCTCAACGTCAGCGAACTTTCATAACATAATAAATTTCGAGCGCGAAAACAAATAATGTGTTTTTATACGGTTTGCTGTTGAAAGATACGAAGAAAGTTTTTTAAGCGGCGAATAAATCATAATGGTTATGGTTATGGTTACGGTGCATCAAAATGACGATTCTTCCCTTTTTGTCTCCTTGTGTGCATTCATTGTTGACATTTAGAAGAGTGCCGATTTTAACTTTTTGCTGAAGGATTTAAATAGACTTTATTTCGGCCAAATTTGCATTCCACGCTTAAGGAACCCCTCTCGGATAATTTTATTGCGATATTAAAAGCAAAAGTATGGTCCATAAATTCACCTTTACAGCAGCGGTACCTTCAGCGATCGCAGTGAAATAAATACGCCGATATACCTACATATGCAACGCAATATCTCCCTATAATGGCACACAGTAAATGTTCCGTAGCATGGTTATCTACTTTACAGAAGTGACAAGTGTCATCTTCCAATCCGCTGCATACAGTCAACCAAAAAAATATTCGGACAGGCTCAACTACTACCTTGTAGGACCATTTACGTTCTTGATGGCCTGTTTTAATCTGTTTGGGATTTGAGGTTTGGGTTTGGGAACAATTTTTCAAATATCCCTCTGTGAATTGCTGACCAATTTTTGCAAGAGCTCGGTTTGAGTCATTTTGGAAAGAAATCGAATGATTTCTCATTATAGAAATAAATTTATCTAAAAAGATGTTGAAAAGGGTTCAAATCTAGACTGAATACTGATATTTCGATAGCGCTAGGACAATTGTATGATGCCTACCGCTTACAATTATCGACAGTATGTTTAGATTCAACATCCCGGTACAATATGTATGTACCACACAATTACAATTTTGCTTTAATTTCACCTAAAATTGTTCAGATAATTGAGTTTACACTTAGTTCTATCCAAAAATATATACCTTTGCTACCTCGGAGCTTTCCATGCATCCCAACAAGGTATGACACTAACCGCATTGCTTGTTTACTTGCTGACGAGTGATTTTTCTCTTGTAACCCTTCTCTTTTAGTTATTCTTGCATAAGGGTTGTTGGTGTCATACCTTGTTGGGGTGCATGGAAAACCCTTAGGTGGCTAAGATATATATTTTTGGATAGAACTAAGTGTAAACTCAACTATCTGAACAATTTTAAGTGAAATTAAAGCAAAATTGTAATTGTGTGGTACATACATATTGTACCGGGATGTTGCATCTTAACATACTGTCGATAATTGTAAGCGGTAGGCATCATACAATTGTCCTAGCGCTATCGAAATATCAGTATTCAGTCTAGATTTGAACCCTTTCGAACATCTTTTTAAATAATTTCAATTCTAAATGAGAAATCATTCGAATTCTTATCAAAATGACTTAAACCGAGCTCTTGTAAAAAAATGGTCAGCAATTCATAGAGGGATACTTGAAAAATTGTTAATTTTATCCCAAACAGATTAAAACAGGTCATCAAGAATGTAAATGGTCCTACAAGGTAGTAGTTGAGAAAAGACATTTGCTTCAACTAATAGTTAACTGTCCGAATACTTTTTTGGTTGCATTTTTGAGCAATTCAAACTATACGTACCCTATCTGCAAAACGGAAAGCTTTGCCCCGAATTTTTGTTGTGCATCTAAATATGCTTTAGTATAACATTGTTTTAAAAAATATGTGTTACCATTCTTTGCAAAAATACTACGCAAAATTATTAAAGAAAAATTTATGCGCTGTTGTCCGAATTCTTTTTTGGTTGACTGTAAGCAAGTATCGATTTCACTTTCTTATGGCCCGTAAGGAGTGTTTGTGAAAATTTGTGCAAGATATTGTCTGTCTTTTGCACTCTTTAACTAAACTGCTGTCTTAAATCGCAAACAAAACAAAATTTCGCATGTGACAGCGCCGTTTCGAATTCGCGCAAATAGCGAATTTGCCCAATAGTTTGAAAAGCAGTAGTTTCCTTGAGTAATAGCCCATTACAAGGTGGTATGAGGTACAATAAATTTTCAAGATAGTATGCTGAATGTCTTCGTCTACGTTCCCGAAATAGACCTTTACCATTATTGAAATATGTATCTTTCACCGACCGGTTTCGGACAAGCTTTCAGCCATCGACGAGATGATAGCTAGCTGATTCCCTAGGTACCGAAAATTTGCAGTGAATTAATCCTGTCATTTAAGTCCAGTATCGTTAAGTTTGGTCATCAATGCTTTTACATTCTGTTAATAAAAGAGGGCATCATCGGTGGCGGCGAACTCAGGGTTCCCATCGTCTAAGTTAACGTGGAATCACTATTTGTTGCTGCATTACTTTTGGTGGAATAACGACGTTTGGTGTCAGGCACAGTCGGAGACCTCCGAAATTTTTCGACAGAATAACCCTAAAACTCGAGGAAAAATACCTTCCGACTAAATCGCAGGATTAAGTGCATTCGATTTTAGAGCCGGATCAAGACATACTGGAAAAAAATGAATACCACCAGTCTTACAAGTTATGGAACATCTCGGGTTTCGCTCGTACCAATCTCGTAAATGATATACACCGAAGTCAAATGTATAGAGACGAGAAGAGAAACTTGGTTACAAACGAGCGTGATGAGCATCTCAATGGCGATATAACAGAAGGATGCGGAACGGAAGTTCACCGGGGGGTGACCACAAAAGATAATAGCGTGTAGGCTCCCGATCTCGAAGGGGTTCGGTAAGAAATCGAACAGCTCAAAACTAATAGAGTCACCTGCAAACAACCACTTCCGGCAAAATTCTACAAAAATGGTATGGAACTACTAGCAATAGATCATTGGATAATTTCCGAGATTTGGAAGGAGGAGAGACTACTAGAGGAGTGGATGGAATGATGTGGCTTGTCCATCTACAAAAAAGCCGATCGGCACGGTTGTTGTCAGCTGAAGGCTATTCGTGTCTTTCTTCTAGATCGCGTTAGAGACTTGAAGAACTCTACTTGCCATGATAGTCAACATTCATACCAACATCGTAAAACTACTGTAGTGATCAATAAATCACTTCTGGTTGGTACAAAGTCGTCCACCAACTGTTCGTCTGTGTTAACCGAGCCCAACGTCGAGCTGGTCAACGATTGTCTTCAGTGCAATGATCCGATTAAGGAGATTCCACTGTTAAAAAAAAGATGCCAACCTGAATATATTCAGATGTACTGACTTTGAAAACTATAGTGAGATTGCGGGTACATGGCTTCATGATTTACTCTTCAGAGAATTTGAAGGCACCAGCGTAAAAAAACTACTGGGCAGTAACTCGAGTAACACTGACAACTCCACATATACCTAGTGGTATCCCCAGCGAGTAATCCTCCGTTCTTCAACAGAGATCTGCGACCATCGCAAACTGGGTCTTAAACTTCGAATGCAGGACTGATATTCTTCCGACGCTGAACTGGATGCTGGGACATAACGCTTTTAGTACTTCTGTAGTCGTCAAACCCCTCACCGCGGTCGAGCTATTTCCGACAGCGTACAACAGTCGTCCCGGCGTTGCGTGTGGGTGCGGGGAACAGGGCTTCCAGAACCTGATTCATGGCAAGTATCGATATTGTCCCTATCTATACTCCACTGAAACGTGCCGCGCTTTCTGGCCAACAACCACTGGACCACGGAAAGATAATTTCCCGGAAAAAAATAACCATAACACGAAGATAAAAATTATCGTAACATCCTACTGTTACAAAAAATTATTGATTTTACTGTAAAATACAGTAAAAACAATAAAATTTATCGTCCGAAAAGATAACCAAACTATCAAACTTATTGTTGTCCACCATAACTTTCATGGTTTTCAGAGATTAAACCATAAAAATGACGGGTTGCTAAGTATTTTAACAATAAAAACATCTAGTTTTTCGCGAACAAAAATTTTCATTTACAGTAAAAGTTATCGTCGTTATGGTAATTTTTTTAGGCGAAAAAACAAAATATAATTAAAAAAGGCAGTAAATTTATGATGAAATATGGTCAAAATTCTATAGCGTAAAATAAGAAACAAAAATATTAATAAAATTTGAATTTGATGCACTTCTCAATGTTCACATCAAAAACTATTTTTTTTGAGTGGTTTTAACCCAAAGGGTCATTCACCACCTTAAAAACTGTTGTAGATACAATCCCAAACAACAATGTGAGTATTATTGCACTCTTATGGCGGTTTTCATGACCAATTTTGGTCTTAAATGCCATCACAAGAGTGTAATAAAACCCAAATTGTTACTTGGAATTGTTTCTACTACAAAATTTAATGTAAATTTTTTTTTCGGGTTGCCTCCTACTCCAGTTTGTCCATCAAAGGAACGCCCATTAAAAAGCATGATGGAAACTCTCAAACCGCTCGCTGCAGTCGAGCTTTGATATCCTGTCGATCTTATAACCAGTGGGCACCGGTAATAAGGCTTTTCAACTTAGTTTTTCAGGTAAGCACCGACTTTACAGTTGCTCTTCGCTTCCTGAAGGTCTTTCCCTCCGTAGTAATGTTTCCTGTAATGCATTGCACACACATCTACACACATGCACACATCTCCCCGACTTGATACAGGGACGCATCGACCTAAATATCATGGAAGTTAGAGGGGGGCTTCCAAAACTCCTTTCCAGGCAAGCGTACTACCGTGAATACCGATGCCACCGTTGATTCGTCTCCTGTTTCTAGCATATTGTCATCCACCCGGTTACTGAACGGCATGCGTGATGTGGATGTCTAGAACGATAACATCCGCGTAAATGATCAGAATGTAGGTGGAATGAACGCAAGCGTTCAGGACTATCTGATAGCTGACACCGTGTGTCAATAGTTTATACTAAATAATCGTTTCCAATCGCTTTGCAATTTTTCTAAGGCCCCTATACACAATAACAAATGAGCTCATGAGAAAAATGAGAGTGTGTATATGTTAACTCTCTCTCTCTCTCTCTCACACACACACACACACACACACACACACACACACACACACACACACACACACACCCACACACACACACACACACACACACACACACACACACACACACACACACACACACACACACACACACACACACACACACACACACACACACACACACACACACACACACACACACACACACACACACACACACACACACACACACACACACACACACACACACACACACACACACACACACACACACACACACACACACACACACACACACACACACACACACACACACACACACACACACACACACACACACACACACACACACACACACACACACACACACACACACACACACACACACACACACACACACACACACACACACACACACACACACACACACACACACACACACACTCTCCTCTTTCTCTCTTTCCTCTTTCTGCCCAGTATTTTTTGTTTTGTTTCTACTTGCCAAGTTTAACGCAAAATGGCGTCTAAACAAGAAGCATTCGCGAGCGCGTTGGACACTTCTATACTTCAATGGCACAAAGATCTCGGTCAAAAGTGTACGGCAAACGGAAAACAGCAGGGAAGAGAAATATTGGGTGCCATACTGACTGCCATAACTAAAGATTGGTTGGAGAGTCTCATATGCCCTATTTACAAACAGGGCAATCGACTCGAATGCAGCAATTATCGAGGCATTACTCTCCTCAATTCTGCATACAAAATTCACCTTGCGACAAATCCTCGATAAATTCTGGGAATTCAACTTGCAATCTCATCATTTGTTTATAGATTTCAAGGCGGCGTACGATTCAGTTAAACGAAATGAGCTGTGGCAGATTATGCTTGAGCACGGTTTTCCAACAAAACTGATTAGGCTGTTGTTTTCCAACAAAACTGATTAGGCTGTTGCGTACTATCTTTGATGGTTCAAAATCAAGCGTCGAAGTAGCGGGATCGGACTCGTTTGTGACGGTAGATGGTTCGAAGCAAGGTGTTGGACTGGAGGATGCTATTCGAAGGGCTGCGTGCAAGGAAGCGGTACCATCATCACGATATCTCATATGCTCCTAGGGTTCGCGGACGATATCGATATCATCGGTTTTAACTGTAAAGCTGTAGAAGAAGCGTACATGCGTCTTAAGGAGCAGGATGATGAGGATAGGACTTATCATAAATTCTTCCAAAACAAAGTATATGACTGCCGGCAGAGAGCGTGGTAGCCCTTCGGGTGTTGAAACTGCGATAGTGATAGATGGAGTTACTTTTGAAGTGGTTGACCAATTTGTTAATTTGGTACGTTTGTGACATGTGACAACGATGTGAGTCGTGAAGTAAAAAGGCGGATAGCGGCTGCCAACAGGGCCTTCTACGGATTACGTAACCAGTTGAGGTCCCGTAGCCTGCAGCTCCGTGCAAAACTCGCGCTCTATAAGACACTAATTCTCTCGGTGGTACTAAGCGGTGGTACTTGGCTACGAAGCGTCAACGTTGAAAGAGAGCGACCGACGAGCTCTTTGGGTTTTTGAGCGTAAAATCCTGCGATCAATTCTTGGCGGCTTATTAGACGAAGGAGTGTGGCGCAGGCGTATGATTCATGAAATATACTAAGTATACAAGGATGCGGATATTGTAAGGCAACTAAAACACGGCAGGCTAGTTGATGGAAAATTCCTTTTAATTCTACTATAACAAAATTACAAGAGAATTAAATGGAATCCTACCCTTTCTCGTTGGTTGCTAATTGGCTTGAAAATTTCCTATTGTGATGTACCACCAACGGCAACACGAGCGGTGCCGCAGTCGTGCACGTCTGCAGTTCTAGGTCGGTCGTGTTCATCGGCTGCTGAGGAAAGGAAAGTAAGCTGAGCGTGTGTTGGAGCTGGAGCACTCGTTTCGCTGTCGTGATGGAATATTTGGCTGCTGAAGTTCTGAAATTGACAGGAAATATGCTGCTTGCAGCTGGCTATCCGCAACGACGAAGAGTTGAACAAATTTCTGTCCGGTGTCACCACTGCTCAGAGAAGTGTTTTTTCCGAACATCCAAGCTGTTTTGTTGCTGCCCAAGAAGACGGAAAACAAGGCTTAAATTTCTAACATATCACGTCAACAAAATGTTCTTTTAAGAACGAAACATAATGTTCATGAAGATTTGAGGAATTTTCGCTCACCGATTTTAATTCTATTTAATTCGATTGATTCTAATTGTTCGCTTCTTACCAAATAATTTTAACCGATCACCTCTCGCGCTTTTGGTCGCTTGTTGCTGCTGGTTGAGTTGGCCGTCTCGGAAGGTACCAAAGCAGCCAACAAATAAACCAGCTCCAAGTAAATGTGTTCGGTCAAGCGTCAAAATGCATAAAACCATGGGATTAATAAAATGAAATAGTTTTAGTATCATCTTTTGCATTTTTATATAAGAATTTGTTCGTTCCTCAAAGAACGGTTTTCGGTAATTGATGAAACCTAGGAAACTTAGAACTTAGGGCTTTTCACTCGGTTTTCTTTAGCAACACAAATTTATCGATCACCAATGCTATAGTAATAATACGTAACATAATTTTTCTTTGGCAGCAAAAGGCGAACGGCTCACTGGTAACTTTGCTCTTTTGTTCAGACTGAAATTGAAATGCTCCATATTATAGTATTTAACGTAGATGATAGAATGAAGGACCATGAAAAATAGGTGGGACCGATTCTTATCGCTTGCTCTGGTACATAACACGAGGTAAGCCGGCGAACAGCATTATTCAAACGCTAGCTGAGCTACTGCCAACTTCTTATTGACATCTTATTGACTGGACGCAACAAAGCAGGAAGCATCAGGGGCAAACGACAGTCACGCTCGAGTCGTGCACGTCTGCAGTTCCCGGTCGGTCGTGTTCATCGGCTGCAGAGGGAAGGAAAGTGTACTGAGCATGTTGGAGCTGGAGCACTCGTTTCACTGCCGTGATAAAAGATCTGGCTGCTGAAGTTCTGGAATTGGCAGAAAATATGCGGCTCGCGACAACAAAACGACCAAAATTATCCCACGTCACTTGCAGCTAGCCACTTGGAGTGGTATGTCATCGTGACTCAGGAGCTCAGGACCATACACGAACGGCTTCATCTATCGCATAGCTGCTGAGGCTTTCCGGTTGATCCATTGCAACAAGCCGTGCCTGGTTTGCAGTTATCGGTATTCCAATTTACCGAACAGAAAATTACGTTAAGGGGACATGAACGACTAAAAATTTAAAAAAAAAATCATTATTTTTTTATTTCAGATTTTCATTCTGCAGTCTTTTCCGCTTATTTTGATACTAAATTTGTAATGATCAGACCACGGGAAGTGGCCGTAAAACGATCATACACATAAGCATTCCAGTGTTTCGTGGAACAACTTCGGCGGAGTAAAACGCCTCTCCTGGAAAACCACGATTTTCAAACTTTATGTACCTTTTTCTCAGAAACTACACAACGTATTGGAACAAACCTTTTTTTATTTTTTTGGTAGTAGCTTGGCGAAGACTTTTATAACTTTTGTGGTTTATAAACGAAACGCAGCCAGAGAAAAAAGAAAAAAGAAAGAATATTATTTTTTCATGTATTTATTTTTCTTCTTTTCGTTTTTCTCAAGCTGTGTTTGGTTTACAACACTGAAAAGTTATTGAAAAGCCTTTGCCTAGCTACTACCAACAAGACAAAAAAAGTTTGTTCCAATACGTTGTGTAGTTTCTGAGAAAAAGGTACATCAAGTTTTAAAATCATGGTTTTTTAGGAGCGAAATTTTATTCCGCCGAGGTTGTTCCACGCCGCACTGGAATGCTTATGTGTATAATCGTTTTCCGGCCAATTTCCGTGGTCGGATCATTACGAATTTAGTATCAAAATAAGCGGAAAAGACTGCAGAATCAAAATCTGAAATAAAAAAAAATGATTTTTTCAAAATTTTAGTCGTTTATGTTCCTTTAAGTGCGTTAGTGCAAGTTTATTGCAAGCTGGAGTTATGATAATCAAACAATCGGTCCTTTTAAGGGCCACTCAACGATTGAAGAGTTTGTTATATTTTCTTGCCCAGTTAATACCATAATAACACAGGCAACGAGGGAAAAGTTGAATTTTTTGCCGTTGCGGACGATCAACAAATGACGGAAATAAGTTTTCTCGTCACGGGCGGCATTTTCTGCGATTTCCAAAACATCTGCAGGTTGTAAATGCTTTATTATCAGTGTTTTTTTGTGAGCCGCAGAAAAGTGGCGCAAAATTTCCAACTTTTTGAAAACTCGCGCTTACCGTCTACCGATTACCAGAGGAAAAGCACTATTCAACGTAGAAGCAGATCATAAAAATTGATTTACTGTTTGGTTTAGTGTGACTGCGTTTCGTTTTAATAAAATAGATTCAATCAATTCATGGATATAACTCCAAAATCGGTTGAGGATTGAATGTATACAGTGCTACTACTTTGATAAACGTTACGTATGTAGCTTGTATACATGCAGAATCGTATTATTACATACATGGACACACCCTACCATCGCTACAAAGAGACTTACGTAGTCCTGCGTCACCTATGAGGTCGTGTCTTGTACACAACCCCTCTGATTTTGGCCGCAAAATTTTTGCGCTTGGTTTGAGCTTTGCCCAAAAATTTTCGATTGATCGCAGTTGGGGGAGGTTGGGAAAGTTGGTGATCGTCGGCGCAACGTGTATCTTCAGCCGGTTTATCTCCTCTTGTGATCTCTTGGCACGAAGGGTCAAGCCTTGATCCGGCAAAAAGATCACATCCCTTCGTGCGATACTTCTTGACGAACGCGTCAACTTCCGGCAAATTCGCTGTAAAGCCCAAACGATACAACACCGACTTGAACATTCTCTTCGCGCTGATCATCAGGATCTTCTTGGGGAACTTGGCGCGGAAGACATACATAATCGCTTCCTTTCTTGGTGGGGAACGTAAAATACTCGGTCCGCTGCCAGTCGTTGCTGGCCAGCGTCAAAGTAGTTTTCATCGCCCATTATAACCAAGACATCGTGCGGTGAAGCACATTTAGCTGTGCTCTGAGCGATTTTCCACTACTCAGGCGCAGCCAGCCTCGATTGACGCTTCTGTTTATACATGTAAATTTTGGCTAAGTACTTCTTCACTGTTTAGCCGGTTGCTCCGAGCTCCCAGCCCAAGACACTTAACGATAAGGCTACCTTGCTCTCGGGCTTCACCTTCAGCTTCTGCTGCACGTTGCTTCACCATGTCCAACTTCTTCGCTTCGGGATGGAGTTGGTAATACGAACAAAACATCAAGCGTAGTTGTTTGACTGTTTTGGCAATGGCTATTGCATGCAAATCAATTGATAACGTGGCGTGAAAATCGCTAAAATCAGTCGTTTTTTAATGCGTATTCCTAATTTTGTATGATTCTCTCAAGCTATCATCCCCGTATATGCACCACGCATTTCTCATGCGATGATATTATTATTGTATGACTGCTCTTTGTTTCTACTGCCTAGAAGATAGACTGTTATCTACTCGATCAGTGCGATAGAAACAAAGCAATGCGTTGCCGATGGTCGCCCGGCAAGTCTCGTGATTAAAACCGCCACTGGGTACGTTTTTTCTTTTTTCTTTACTCGAATATGACTATACGTGGTCATGACGCTAATTTGTTCATCCAATTAATCATTCTTCACATCAGACACTTCCTACTTTTCCATAAGGGTGTTAGAGCCTATACGACTCAATTGTCCTGTAAGCTGACAGCAAAGTGCGAATTCTGCTGAACAAGGTTCAGTTTCGGAAGTTCGACATCGGAACGAAAATTGAAGTCCGGGTTCCGGAACCGCAACAGAGCCAAGTCGGAATAAAAAAGTTCGTTCCGATTTTTAACCGGATCGGAACCCGGACTTCAATTTTCGTTCCGATGTCGAACACTACCGTTAATAAGGAAGGGTCGGTCATGTCTTAGAAAGACGGTTTCAGCCCAAGGCTTTGCTTTTTGCTATTGCACGGCAAAAGACTGTCGGTTTTCCACCGATGGGTCGGAGGCCAATTTCGGCTGTTAGTTGCCAGGAACAGCTTCGATTGCTGGTTTTCGAACCGTTAGTAATTATTATTTTAATGTTTAGTGTACACCATTATATGGACGTATACTTAAGTCTTAGTGTCCGTTTTGCGGTTTGCATTCTCATTTGAGTTTTTCTTAGAGTGAAACACCTACTCTGGCCGAAAAATGATCTGCAATCTTCTATGTTTAGATTTCATTACCATTCATCGATGGTCCGAACAAAACACAATACTGGCGAAAATTGCTCACCTTCGTGCCACTTGAATTTCCGAATCGACTCCCGCTCTGCTTACCTCTTTCCCGGTCGAAACAATAGCTACAGCATCACTCCGCAACGATGCCGAAACTGCCGAACGCTAGCGGCAAAGTGGGCGTATGTTCTACTTCCCATTAACGCCGATGGAGTAAATAAATCAATTTCACTCACCAACGATGATTTACGACTCTGACGCGACCGCCCGGCTGGTGGCCAATACTCTAAGTGCAGCGGATACACAGCTGTCGACTGTCCGATGCAGCAGTCCATGTATGCGGAAAAAGGGAGATGTTTTCACGATGACGGCAGTAACGGACAGCCTGTCGGGTGGGAAAATGGGTGCGAGAGGGAGGAGAAAATAAAATATTGATCGATCGAACAAGTGATCAGGTTCAAAACGCCCCAGCCGGTCGGCGAGTTGGCAGAGAGCAACCGACTACAGCCCCAGGATGATGTAATAGAGTGGTAACGAAATTATTTTTAAGATTGTTTACAACTTTGATACTTTTGTCTGTTTCATAAGATTTGTCCTTCAAGCTAGGTAAAATTATTCAATGGTGAGTGAAAATAAAAGAACCATCCAAAAATTACCAACATTCACATAAATACAGCCAGTACTGAGTAATGATTATTGCTGAAATGACGCATAGCTAACTGTAAACTGGCTTAGACGACGAGTTAGTTAAATGTCAAAAGTTTCATTTTCCGAAACAACTATGCATTCCCAATCCGATCGGGTAGGCGTTTTGCGATCTCGTTAGCGGTAATGAAGTGAGACTTGAGTGGATCGTTATACTGGAGAAATACGTTTTGCCAATCGAAAATCTATTTCGGGGCTGCAGGCCATCAAATGTCGACCTTTTGCGAGTTAGCTCTCGGATCCGTTGGCAGGAATGTCTATAATTGGTACATAATTTGTGCTACGTCCAAGGCACGGAGTGCAATTCGGTTGCAGCTATAGTGCAAACGTGCTTCGGGGCACGTTACCTCGGCAAGTGGTCTGAGTAGCCAGCACCGCCCCCTGTGCTGTTTCTGTACTGTAAATTCTTAGCTCGTCCTCCATATCGGTAGAGCACATTGTTTCGTATGGCATGCCGCAACAGGTCTGGCACATTCTTTGCACATAAATTTGCATCCGATTACTGCATCTCGGCTGCTGCTGCTATCTCGTTTGCTTACCGTGTTTTCCGGTGAACTGAGCTTTTGTTATTTGTCTGCAACCGGACATGCTGGTTTGGTTTTGCACCACCAATATCATCTATTCTAATCCTGACGGCGTTTATCGATACAGGGAGGAGATTATCGGTTCGTTTGTCGTGTCTTTCGACTAAAGTTTTATGCCATTAGCATACACACGAGCTGTAGTCTATATGTTTAAGGATCTATTCACAAACTATTGTTTCGAATCATATAACGCTTCGCGACACTTTTCAAGAAAATTCATATACCTACCATGGAAAGCCAGTGCATGAGTCAAATGTACATTAACTACATGCCGGCTGAATGCGATAATTGCCGTCAGCATAATCGCCATTCTATCCGTCAGACTGCCGCCGCTCGGAGAAAATCACTTGCCAGCGTAAAATTGCTGCTTCCAGCTGCAGCAGTTTCGTGAAACTGTTCTCATTTCAAAGGCAGAATGAAAAGCGTAATCCTGGCCCCAAACACCGGACGGAATCCTCCTGGGGCGGCAGACGGATGGGTGGATCGGTGCTGCAGCTCGTTATCCACCGAACATATCCCACCGTATCGGGGAAGTCGGCTAGCGTAAGGATTGTGGCGGGCTGACTGAAATAATCCGAGATTATGTGCAAACGCTTCCATCCGTCCCGCCATTAAAATCCTCATTACAAACATTCTCGGTACTGTATTCGCAAATTGCAAACCAAAAAAAAAAAAAAATGCCAGAAAGATATGGAGTCATTTCCTTCGCAAAACTAAGCGGAGGTTGAAAGGAAAGAGTCGCAAATCCACCAGCGAAGCAGCTGCAAATCCGCGAAAACATCATAATTTCATGCAAACGAAACGATGAGTGGAAAAAAAACCTGAGCAGCGCGAAAAACGAATCCATTCGCCAGATAGTCGGCTGCTGATGGTAGAGCGACGAACGAACAAAACCATCGTTTGTCGGCTTAAGAGCACATAAGGCTGTTTTCCAACTTTAAAATAAATCTCTAAAAATAATTCCGCCCGTTGTTGGCTTCATTCATATTGTTTGCTTGGCTGGTGAACTCACGCTGCCTGGTGTTGCTGCTGTATAGTGTATTCGGGGGAAATTGCTGTCTTTTATCAACTTTCCCGTGCCCCCAAAATCGGCGTTCCCATTATGTCTGCACGCACGTAAATGCTTAACGTTGACAGACCCACCGTGGATGAGTGGGTTTGCTGGGAGGGGGGGAGTGGGGGAGGAGGCGTGGGTTCGTAGCTCGAGGAATACGCACGGAAATTTTGACGGTGACAGAAGACATGCTCTGCTTCAATCCTTCGGCTTGTTTCGGAAACTTAGTGCATGGAATTCGAGCATGGACATATTTTTCACAACACATCGTAGGCGAGCTTAGCTTAGTTTAGCTCACCAGAGAATATTTGACTGCAACAACGGAAAAAGAAACCGCAGCTGAATTCTTCACAGTCAGTTTGATCTCAAGAGTTATACATTCGTGAGCTCATCTGACGAAATCCGGGTGAGAAATGTGTATTGTATCATATTATTAATATTTACATGACAATAAAAATAAGTTGAATTCAGACGCACACCTTGTAAGGTTACGATGAACTCTCGCTAATGTGAATATCTAAAAGTGTTTTTTTTTATTCTAAACCCCGCCAATTTGAACGCATTCACACTAAAAGGTGACCAGATGTCATACACAATTGACAGTTGACGGTTGAATGAACAACATGATAATATATTAACCCGCTCAATCTGAATAAAACATCATTCACATTAACAGGGGTTTATATAGGGTAAAGAACCGGTTTTAAGCAATCTAAGCGGGTCACTGATTGTTTTACCTTATTACACGCGATTGGTTGACTAAGTGGAGAATATCAGCATACCAATCTTCTTGCTACCTTTAGTTCTTCAAGCTGTTACCTCTGGAAGACACTATTATTGAGCTAAATGTTTGATTTTTTGTTTTAAAAGTTGGAGCAATGGAACTAATTTTGATCAGACCGAACATATTTTCACCCCGAAGGTGCTTTCTTAAGCAGTCTTGAAATCTGAATTTTTAAACGTCCCCATAAAAAATCCCTTCAACTTTTTCCCCTATTCAGTAAGTTCGCGTACCTATCCGTGACCTATTTTGCTTTCTACTAATCGGCATATTCTTGCAACAAACCTTATGGGAGTTTTACAGGGGATATCTATGCGAGACCATGCTGAATCGATCGACTAGAACCGACTAAGTTGGCTGTTTAGTAAATCAAATCGGTGGATAAATTGAATGATGAAATACTTAAATCCAACGGAATAAGCAAATGCATAAAATTAGGAAACCTTTGATACCACACTAAATCGGTGAATAAATTGGGTGAAAATTTATCAAAACAAACGAAACCGGTGGATTAACTGGTGGATAATATTTTAGATTATTAAAGAACTAGATACGCCACTCTTCGCAGATTCAATCGTCAGTAAAGTGGCTCCTGACGGCAACAGGGTGACTACCCAGCTATCACCAAATCGTACATTAATAACCAAAAATCATCGTAAATAACTCTACAAATTCGGAATCTAAAGCTTAATAAAGTCCGTCCAAGTTGATTTTCAGTCGTATATAATGATAATAACTGACATACATACGATATTCAGCACTGAATCGTATAGCAGTACGGAGTGGGTCGGGCTTAATCGAATATTATTGTATATAATTACTTAGGGGAACAAGAGGCAAGACGATCACCCGGGGCAAAAGTGCCACTCTTCAGTTTTCCATTAAAACGAAGAAGAATTTTAATATGGCTATTTTTTATGGTTTCTAAAGCGTCTTACAATATACCATAAGAAAATTCATCGATAAAAAATATAAACTCAGAGATTAAAATGATTTTGAAATTTTACTGTTTGTAAATTGCACAAAATGATAATGACAATGCCGAAAACAAGCATACTGAAATCTTATTTATTTTTATGTGTATTATTTTTGGTCTAACACATTAACTAGACCTAATTCCTATAGATAGAACGGAAAATTTTACATTTCTCTGCTTGTGGTCATTTTCCCCACCATAGTGGCACTTGTGCCCCGTACCTATTAATAGCGAACGGAAAAACATCTGGAACGGAAACGTTATTTTTTTCTATATTGATATTATTTTGATATTGAACTCACTGAAACTGTTTAGATTATACCCTCATCTAAGTTTTGGGCCTTTTCAGGTTGAATTCAATTGGTTCTTTCTGCTCATAATGAATTGAAAACAGTTAAGGTGTCCTTTATGCCCCGGGTCCCCCTATATCGATGAAACGCGTATGGTTATTTCTCATTACGTATATCGCCTCCAAAATACCACGGAAATGCCAATTTTGTGCATCAAATACGATTTATTAGCATGTACATATGTACGTAATGCTGATTTTTAACTTTTATGTTCATATTCAAATGCTAGTTGGGTAGCCTGTCATAGTATTCCCTAAAGCGTTCTCATAGCCACACGTTTGACTATATCATCTGTCGCTAGCACGTGTATAAAATGAAAAGGCGAATCAAAAACAATGATGGTTTAATTCACCCTACCGCCAGTAGATAGTGCTGATGGCATACTTTTTACTCATGTATGAGGAAATCAAAGACTGGCGTATCTACTTCCTTTAAGGGGTTATATATAGTAAAATTTTCAATAAATCGATTTTCTGTTTATTTCGTGATCGAAGTATGCATATATTTAAGTACTAGCTGACCCGACAAACTTCGTATTGCCACAAATTAAACTGTGTTGTACATAAATCGTGAATCTCGGATGACCTTTGTCACAATCTCGTGTTTTGCAAGTTTCTGAGGAGTTCATGGGTGGTTTAATGTACAAATCTTCCTCGCAGTAAAGTAAAAAACAACTCCCCCATTGCTTGGCCTGATAAAATAAAGCGGATAGCATTAAAATATTCGCCATTATTATATAACAATACGCCGCATACCGTTTTGCGGAACACCACTTCTCGGTTGACCATAACGCGGAATAGAGAGTTTCGCAGAAAACCCTTTCGCGAAAAACCTTACGCGGGATGTACCATTTCACGGAAAATATTTTCGTGGAAAGTATCATTTCGCAGGGGTTATTCTCTTCTTACTCGCTGTCGCTCGTTCGGAGTCAACTGAAAGAAAGTAATAGAGGTCAGTAGACCTAGGAAAATAAATAAACCAAGGTAATTGATAGTTTTTGTTGATCTTGTTTTTGACTAATATTTTATGGAAGAGTCTAAAATTTCTCGAGTTCGAGTAGTTTTTAAGTTACGTAAAAATTTCTGTTTTATTTGTATGAAAGTCCTTATCCCCCTACCACAGGGGTGAGGCGACTAAAACCATCATAAAAAAATGCCTGCCTCCAAAACCCTCCACATGCCAAATTTTGTTCCATTTCCTTGATTAGTTCTCTAGTTATGAGGAAATTTGTACATATATCATTTGTATGGGAGGGGTCATAATTTACCTCCTGAAGAGCGGGGTGGTCTCAATGCACCATAGAAAAAATTCTTGTCACCAAAAACACCCACATGCCAAATTTTGTTCCATTTGGTTGATTAGTTCTCGAATAATGCAGAAATTTGTGTTTCATTTGTATGGGAGCCCCCCCTCCTAGTGGAGGGAGGGGTCTCTAACCATCATAAGAACCTTCCCTGGCCCCGAACATGCAAATTTTCACGCCGATTGGTTCAGTAGTTTTCGATTCTATAAGGAACATCCCGACAGACAGACAGACAGACAGACAGACAGGAATCCATTTTTATATATAAAATGCACACAGAAAATTTTATGCCAATCCGGCAAATATTAACGAAGTTATACTCATATTAGTAACGACGTGTCAGAGCGATTGAAGAAGGAACGCGAGACTTTGAACGCGTGTTTCTCAAAACCGTGTTTTCAAAGTCGGAGAGCAAGTTTTCTCGAAAACGGTTGATCCGAATCTCTTCAAATTTTAACACAAGTATTCTAAGACAGTTCATGAATTACGCTGTCGCTGCTGCTACTGCTAAATAGGTTCCGTCAATTCAGAATTTATTTTCAGTTTTATTAAAAAATAATAAAACTTTCGGCTAGTAACAAAACTTTAGTTAATAAAAAACAAGGTAGTGAATAATATGGTATGTGACAATTGAGTGCTTGACTTTTAGAGTAGTTGTAATCAGTGCTGAAAAATGTGATGGATTGGTTAATAGCGAGGTGGCGATTGTCTTCAGCAGCTGAAAAATGTACGCTTTTGGACAACAATTTTTGATTCATCATATTTCTGGTCGGAAACCCAGTAAATTGTATTTGTATGAATTAAATCTATGGTTAAGTGATTTATGAAGATGTTCTTATCAAAAGATTTTCAAAACATGAATAAAGACACGATTTAATCCACCTATTGGTGAAAGTTACCTTTGTTATACCATCTCATTTGTCATTTGAGTTAGCATTCGACACACCTTCGGAACATAACTAAACTTTTTGATAACACTATGGTAGTTTTTTTTACCAATCTCGTGATTTTAGTCATGACCTTGAAATGCGGTCAGGCATATATTAATATTTTTTTAACGATGGTTCTAGGGGGGCTCCGTAGCCGCAAGGTTACCGAGTCTGCTTTGACAAGCGAGTGGTCGTGGGTTCGAATCTTAGTAGAATCAAGCCATTCGATGTCAAGTGACTTTAGCATGGGTTTATTCTCAGGCCCCTCCATTTACCCTTCCTTCGTGCTGAATTCTATATTTACTCTCTGAAGCCTCTTGACAGTGCAAATGTCCCTCCTATAGTTAAGTGTACTGGTCAGAGGTACGAATAAGTCCTCGCCAGGGACGGCTAAAATATGGGATAGTGCTGGCAGCGTGGAATAAGTGGGTAAAGTAGATCAAGCTTTGAAGGAAGGGTAAACCCCAATACACGCAAGCACGCATAAAATTTAATAAGCATATCGCTCACTCAATAGCGATTATAGCAAAAAGAAATGCAGTGCAGGTCATACAGCAAACACCCGGGCGATATTACAATAGATCAACTATACTGGTCGCAGTAATGAGTCCACACATGAAAAAAAACGATGGTTCTACAATTGATGAAGGGGGACGGTAAAGGAAAGTAATGAAGGATTTTTTTTGGGAATGGAGGGGAAAGAGTGGAAAGGAAAAGGAGGGGAGGGTAATAGGTAGCCACGCTTAACAAGTTGTCGTTGTAACTCCTACCTTTTGTCCAATGCTGGAAGTTGCATGGGTCGAACCAAGCAATAATCTGAGATTATAACCGGATTCGAACCCATAACACCCGCCAGGGCATGTGGCTCGCTGGTACCCGTGTACCTATGAACCACAGAGGCGCTGGACAAAAGGAGTCTGCACAACCCCCCTTATTAATTTAGCGACATGGGTTGGGTTATTTTTAGACACAAATTGTGCCTCTTCCTACACCTACTGTAGAAACCACCGACCGAGAAGTTTAATCTAACTTTGTGTTTTTACTGGCGGGACGACGACATCAAGTTAGATTAAACTTGTTGGTCGGCGGTTTCACACACACACACACACACACACACACACACACACACACACACACACACACACACACACACACACACACACACACACACACACACACACACACACACACACACACACACACACACACACACACACACACACACACACACACACACACACACACACACACACACACACACACACACACACACACACACACACACACACACACACACACACACACACACACACACACACACACACACACACACACACACACACACACACACACACACACACACACACACACACACACACACACACACACACACACACACACACACACACACACACACACACACACACACACACACACACACACACACACACACACACACACACACACACACACACACACACACACACACACACACACACACACACACACACACACACACACACACACACACACACACACACACACACACACACACACACACACACACACACACACACACACACACACACACACACACACACACACACACACACACACACACACACACACACACACACACACACACACACACACACACACACACACACACACACACACACACACACACACACACACACACACACACACACACACACACACACACACATACACACATACACACACACACACACACACACACACACACACACACACACACACACACACACACACACACACACACACACACACACACACACACACACACACACACACACACACACACACACACACACACACACACACACACACACAGACAGACACACACACACACACACACAGACAGACACACACACACACACACACAGACAGACACACACACACACACACACAGACAGACACACACACACACACACAGACACACACACACACACACACACACACAGACACACACACACACACACAGACACACACACACACACACACACACACACACACAGACACACACACACACACACACACACACACACACACACACACACACACACACACACACACACACACACCGATTAGCAGACAATCTTGACAGGCGCATCGGTGGAGTGACGAGCGTGACGAGCAAACCAAGCTTGGACAGAAACACTACGAGGACAGCCGTGAGAGGATAGATGTCATGTTGTCGCTATCCCTGGATCGGTTCGCGTCTTAATAAATGAAGTGGTAGTGTGGAGGCGAAATCGACGGAGCGGTGCTGAGCCCAACAAGAAACCCTGCGAGGGTGGCCGTGAGGAAATGGAAGTCATGACAGTCGCCGTTTTTGAATCGGTACACGTCTCGACAGGTGCTACGAGGGTGAATGTGAAGGAGTGGACGTTATGACGGTCATCTCCGGATCGGGGTGTACAGACACAGCCTCCCCCCGAAGTAATACTTAACGGTAGTTCCGGGTGGGGGGGGTTTAAGGTCAGACGCCCGTGAGGTTTTTAGTGGGTTAGAGTCCCACACTGTGCCACGTGATGTAGCAATATATCATTAGTGTGCCTGGCATTGAGCGTTTCCTCACGTAAAAAAAACATACACACACACACACATGCCCATCTAAGATACCGAAACTATGTTTTTCCTAAAGCATTAAATGAGCATTAAATTATATTCATACTTGGGTAGCTCTATCTGCACCGGAAGTGCCATTTCCGAACATTGCACTGCTAGCTTAATCTTAAGCTAGCAGTACATTGTTTTTTTCCTTTGAACCAATGGAGCATTAAATTCGCAGTTTGGAGCATTAGTTAGCATTAATTGAGCATCAATTAACTGAATGGTTCAGCTAATGTTCTGCTAACTTTCTACTTCCAGCTTAAGGGACATCGTTAAAACCCAAATATATTGTGGAAAGAGGTTCCAGAGAAAACAACTTGAGCCTCCAACGGAACGAACTAGAAGTGGATGATTGGTTCATATAATTGGGATCTCTGGTCACCGTCGGTAATAATACGAGTAAGGATATTAAAAGACGTATTTTGGCTGGAATTCGAGTCTGCTTTTCCACTACAAAACACGAGTAAAGTGAAAAGAAATTGATACAGCAAGAGCCACCCCGGCTCTATCCTATTACAGGAGGAAAAAGACGGCTGTAATGGTAACACGAGCATTGCATGGCAGTAAATCGTGCATTGTTATCAACCTTCAACTGGATTGATGAAGTTTGTAGACATAAAATTTATCTATTTCGGGCAGACTTAAGAAAATGAAGCGCTTGTGTCGGACGACGTCTGACCGACTATTATTATCAGGTTACTGATCGCCTTTGAGAAAAATTTTAAAATTTGACGTATTGTTACCACGTCAATGTAAACGAGATTTTCAAATGAAAGTGTAAAGGCAGCATGGAACGCAAAAAAAAACTGCAGTATATTCGCCACACAACGGACTGGACCACGAGCAATATCTGTTCTACACAAGAATTAAAAATTTCATGATCTTCCACACTTTACACCCCACTAGCAGCGGCGGGAAAACTTTTTCCCAGCTGTGGGCTATTGTCTAGCTACATACTTTTTTTTGTTCCAACTATGCATAGTTAGTACGTGTCTACCATCGAACTGCTATCGCGTACATATTACTTGCACTCGCATTTCTATTCAAAACACACTCTCATACAGATACAGCATCCCACTGCTTAGCAAGTGCAGTTCTATGGAGACTATCTGGTGGTGGTTTCAAGCACATGCATTGATCGGGCAGACAAAAAGAGCGCAATATCGTGATATCATGTAAATGGAAGCAATATTTCAGCTTGTTGGCGGAAGCACGTGCGGTTTCGTCTTCCCTCCTAACTTTTCCGTTTTCTAACGGAGGAGGATGGATGCCCAGCATGTTACGGTAGCGCAGCGGCGCAGGTGGCGGCGTTGGTGCCGGCAGTGTCCGGTTTCAGTTCCGGGTTTCGCTCAACTGCCGTTTGAATCCGTATGCAAGCTGCCCATTTGAACCGTTTAATTGGTTTCTGCCCGCACCGGGGTTCGGTAATCGATTATTTTCGCGGCAGCAGGCTTGCGACGGCAAACCCGACCGTCCGACTATGTTTTGTTTTTGGTGAAACAATGAAATTCCGCTGTAGACAATATCTGAATTCCTGTGTTTATGGTTGCAATCTATGGTCTGTGCAAATAGTATACATATATCAAACCTTTTTGATTCACTCCATTTTGTACAATTTATTTTTAGCTTTTCGCAAAATTTGTTGACTGTTGCAAATCATTTAACCAACGCACCTGCAATGAGAAAAGAGAAAGAATATTTAGAAAGAAAAACATGAAACTCGTTGCTATCTAAATTTTATTTTACTGTAAACAGAGTATCCTTTGGATTTAATGAAATAAAAATCCTTAATTAAAATAATGCCACCATCCGGTACCCACACCCGTCGGTGAAGATCCGGAGATTAGAGAGCAGCTTATGTCGGTCGGTCGGAGCAAGGAAAATCAGCAGAAACCAAATCCAATATTGCTAATGGACAGATACCGTACACAAGATACGCGAAGAGATAGGATAAAAAAGTTACCTTTCCGAGTAGTTTATAGCTCCCGAGCTGAATAGACCGAATTATATATCTATACTTGTGGCGATGCAGTTTGTTCGCCAGTGAAACGACTCCTTGTCTCGTGATTATCTGGTTCGCTTGAATGCAATAATACCAGTGTCCTTTGGTGCTTCCGGCTTCTCCCGGGTATGCACGCATACTGTGATGATAATCCAATTCAATTCTCAAGCACCCCTTCCCTCCCCCCCCCCCTCATCACCCGACGCCAAGCAAACCATCCGAATAGACTTTGCGCTGTCCGCAACGTAGCACCACTGGTTTCGATAAATGGCCAACGGATTTGTATACCGACTAATACTCTAGTTATGTTAAGATCCCGGGATTAAGAGTCCTCCTTAATTATGTTCGAGAATATTCCTGTTAGGAAGATTATTGTTGTTTGGAGTAAAATAAAATCTTAAAACTAGTACGACAACCATTTGACCAACTTTGAGGTTATGATTGGCTGACTGGAATCTAGTTGAAGCTGTAGAAGATGCTGTATGCTGTATGCGCCAACAATGCCAGAACTGCTGGTGTAACGCTTGTAGTCTTTGGTGATGCTCGATTCTACCGACTAGAATGCATATTATGTCCGAATTTGAAATTGTGTGCATTGTAAGCCCGATTAAAAAATGTGCCGGCATTAAAGCGTCTAGATCATGGGAATCTCCCGTCATGGGAATGACGGGAGATTCCCATGATCTAGACGGATTCATATTAGCCTTAATTACCGACAACACCGTTAATATTTACTCGAACGATAAGCGCGGATTTTCAAGCTGACTGTGAAGATGTTTCTTTTGGCTGTTTTTACGGTGGATTCCCAGAGCCCACCAAAATGAGGAGTTTTGGGTGATGATGTCATATGCCAAGTTATTCTTTCATTGGCATGTCATGACTGAATTCTGCGAAAAAGCACTGCGCTGGCAGTAGATTCGTGTATTTTAGTCGTTTCTGTATCATTTTGTCTCGTTAGTAAGTGGACCACATCATATACGATCACGAACACTAAGTTATGGCAGGCTGCATTCTCGTGTTGTGCTCAGCAGATGCTCATTTGAAGTGGCTCTCATCCAGTGTAGCTCTGATCAGTCATATCAGATGTGTATTTTGAGTCCTTCAATAATTGCCTAGAACCATATACTCTTGATAAATGCAACCAACATACGCTAAATATGAAAAACTTATTTTTAAAGAATTTCCAAAGAAAATGCTCTATAGCTCTGCACTCAATAGGAATAGAAATGTCATTTCTTTAGCTAAATGGTTTACCTTTATATTTTCAGAATTTACCTTTAAATTTTCAGAATTCGGCTTTGCAGTCCAATTGCTGATGAAAACGAATGTTTCTCTTCTACTACCGACGTTTCGATTTATATTAAATCTTTTTCAAGGTTTCTATTAAAAATATGCATTTACAAAAAAAAATTCTACGGCTAATATAACAGCTATGCTGACAGAAAAGCATAGGTGGCCAAAAGCACTTGCTTTGCCCACAAAGATATCCACAAAGTCACCTGGAGATCACCTGAGCAACGAACCTCGAACCAAATCTTCCATATTCTCATCGAGGGTCGGTTTTTCTCGGACATCACCAACGTACGCTGCCTACGGAGTGCGGATATTGACTCGGACCACTACCTAGTAGCAGTACATGTGCGCTCAAAACTATCGACGGTTTATACCTCACGACAAAGTCGCCCTCCTGGGCTAAACATTCGGCACCCAGACAACCCGCGAACTGCCGAAAACTACGCGCGCGTACTGGATGAAGCTCTGTCTTCCTCTGTGGAGCTAGATGCTTCGTACCTCGAAAATGGATGGAGTAGGATACGCTCGGCCGTCAACGAGACCGCAACCGCGGTGCTAGGTGTGGAAACCTCGAGTGCACAAAATGATTGGTTTGACGGGTAATGCCAAGAAGCGACAGAAAGGAAAAAAGAGCTTGGGAAATCTATCTGAGCATATCCACGAGAGAGAATTTGGCCAAGTATCGACGAGCGAGGAATGAGTTGACCACGATCCTGAGGAGGAAAAAGCGCCAGAAGGAGGACAGAGATCGTGAGGAGCTAGAACAACTATTCCGGGCTAATGACACCCGCAAGTTTTACGAGAAGGTGAACCAAACTCGCAAGGCCCACACACCAAAACCTGACATGTGTAGGGACGGAAGTTAACCTCGGAGTACCTACAAACGACAACAGCGTACCGGCTCCCGATCTCGAAGAGATCCGGCGAGAAATCGGTCCGCTACAGAATAATAGAGTCGCCGGAAAGGACTGACTCCCGGCTGAACTCTACCAAAGCAACGGCACTTCACTGGCTGATTTCAAGGATTTGGGAAGAAGAGAAACTACCGGAGGAGTGGATGGAAGGCATAGTCTGTCCCACCTACAAAAAGGGCGACCGGCTAGACTGCTGTAACTACCGCGGCATTACACTGGTCAACGCCGCCTACAAGATGCTCTCCCAGATTTTGTTGCGTCATCTATCCCCAATAGCAAGAGATTTCGTAGGCAGTATCAGGCGGGCTTTATGGGGGCCCGTGCTACTACGGATCAAATTTTTACTCTCCGACAAATCCTTCAGAAATGTCGAGAGTACAACGTGCCTACGCATCATATTTTCGTGGATTTCAGAGCAGCATACGATACCGTTGAACACGAACAGCTATGGCAGATAATGCACGAGTACGGTTTTCCGGACAAACTGACGTGGCTGATCAAAGCTACTCTGGAACGAGTGATGTGTTGCGTGCGCGTTGCGGGGACACTCTCAAGTCCTTTCGCGCAGAGGGTTACGGCAAGGGGATGGATTGTCCTGTATGTTATTCAATATCGCTATTGAAGGAGTGATCCGGCGAGCGGGCATCGAAACGAGAGGAACGATCTTCAGCAAGAGTAGCCAACGCCTAGCCTTTGCAGACGACCTCGACATCATTACTAGAAACCGTGGGACACCAGAGGCAATCTACGGCAGACTAAAAACGGAGGCTAGGAGGATAGGGTTACAAATTAATGCGTCGAAAACCAAATATATGGTAGGAAGAGGCTCCCAAGAAAGTAATGTTTGCCTCCCACGGACAGTGACTATTGACGGCGATGAACTGGAAGTGGTTGATAAGTTCGTATATTTGGGATCTCTGGTCACCGCCGACAATAATACCAGTAAGGAGATCCAACGACGCATTCAAGCTGGAAATCGAGCCTACTTTTCCCTCCGCAAGACGTTTCGATCGCAAGACGTTTCGATCTAGGAGCATACGCCGCTGCACAAAGCTGACGATGTACAAAACGCTAATAAGACCGGTAGTCCTCTACGGACTTGAAACGGTAACTTTGGTTACGGAAGACATACGCACTTGCCGTTTTTGAACGAAAGGTGTTGCGGACTATTTTTGGCGGAGTGCAAACGGAAAGCGGAGAGTGGCGGAGACGTATGAATCACGAGCTACAGGCATTGCTTGGAGAGATTGCCATCGTACACCTGGCGAAAGTTGGTAGACTGCGGTGGGCCGGCCACGTCGCAAGGATGCCGGACGACTGTATAGTGAAATCCGTTCTCTTCAAGAACCCCACCGGCACCAGGAATAGAGGGGCTCAACGTGCACGATGGCTCTACCAGGGTGAAACCGACTTGCGTGTGTCGAGACGCGCAACGAATTGGCGACGAGTAGCCCAGGACCGAGTACAATGGAGAGGAATTCTTGATACTGCAAGAGCCACCCCGGCTCTCGATTGAATAAGTAGCTTACAGAAAAATGTCGTTTTTCGTCTATCGGTTCTGTTCAGTTGAGCATCAACGGTCACTTTTCTATACGGTGCTAGCATTCTGTAACAAAACGTATCAAGAAAATTGTAAACTATAATGTAGTATGCTTATAGGGGAACTGTGGGTAAGACGAACAGGGTGGGTAAGACGGACAGGTGGTTGATTCTACCAGTTAAGCATTAAAATTCGTAAATGTTTTGATGGGCATTCAATCATCTTGCTATCTCATGATGTCTGAACGTTCTCATCGTCATTTAGAACTTTCAAATTTTGATAAAATATAAAAAAAAACTGAAAAGTGATCCTGCGTTTGGATGTAACTTTTTTGCCATCGAAATTAAACTTTTTGAGTGGTTTAATTCTAAAATGTTACCCATAACATGAAATATTTCGATAAAATACCTTTTCAAGTAACGTCTGCATTGAAAAAATAGGTAGTTTTATTTGCGTATGAAAAATTGCGAACGCTTTAAAAAAATGTATAATGATGGGGCGAAATGGACAACCTCTAATGTGGGTAAGATGGTCAATGAACATATCATAATAAAATTGTTGATTTTGCTTCTTAGTAATATCTCATGCGTATAAATGAAAATTTAACCGGCAAATGCGGACTTCAAACAAATTTGCAGCAGCCAGGCATGAAATAGATTTTAAAATGCTTGTTTATATTGCCGCTGTCAAACAATTTTCGACTGGCTGCCACTGGTGGGAGGGGGTCGACTGCCCCTTTTACTTTTTGCACGTTACATCACCATATTTTACGTATACAATTCGTTAATGGTCAAAAATAATAATATGCTCTCAGTTGGGGCGATTTAGAATACCTGTCCATCTTACCCCCACACATTGTCCGTTTCACCCGCAGCACTAAAAAAGGTCACTTTTTCGGACCATTTTTAATTCTCAAAATACACATTGAAAAACAGTTTTTTTAAATATTTCACTAGCCGCTTTTGAAAACAATATATTGAACTGAAGTAAACTGTATTTAGGTTTTATAAATCATAAGTTCTCTGTATTTTATTAGACGTTCTTCTTAACCTGTTCGTCTTACCCACAGTTCCCCTACCGTTTTTGCATTAGAATATAGTATACAATTATCACAAAATATCACAATTAAAAAAACTTTTTTGAAATCTGAGTTTGGTACTATGCGCTACCTTTACCCAAAACTAACTGTCATTTTGAAAATTATATTCACTCTCAGGAACCCTACTACTACTCCTGCCATATAAGTTGTTGACTATGTCGATCCCAGAGTATATTGAACTCAGCTGTCAATTTTGTTCTGGTGCGATCTTCTTGCTTTCAGTGTGTGTAACACTCCTGCAAATGTACTGCTTAGATTGTCAGTATTCGTGCGTTTGTTTACAGTGTGATCAGTATTTCGAAATCGTAAGTAGAAGAGAAACGTTCGTTTTCATCGGCAATTGGACTGCAAAGCCGAAAAATAAAATTCTGGAAAGATACTCAATCGAAAGCTACAATAAGTACCTACTTTATATTTTCTATAACCTCCCAGCTGGCTTCGAGGTATGACGCTGGCCTAAGTCGTCGTATGTTCGATTCCCGGCTGGGAGAGGCTGTTAGAATCAACAGGATCGTAGCAACTGGCCTGCAATTGGGTTGTTGAATGCACGAGAAATTTCACATTTAGACACATTTATCCATGAAGAACACTCCCAGGAACATATAACAAAATTTATTTGTGCATTTAAATTGCCCACGGCTTCGTTTTTTTTAAAAAGCATTGTTTTAATTTTTTATTAAAAGACACTTGCGTTTATATAATGACGTTCGTGAGTTACGTTAAGAAACAGGCACAAGACACGTAAGATGATTTCAACAGGGACGTTATTTCATCACAGTGACAACAAAAAATGGCCAAAGATTTCGCAAACGCGGCGGACTATAGTTTATATTGAATGAAGGTTGTCACAAACTATCAGGAAAACAAGCATGAATGTCGTGAATGGTTTTTCGATGGCATGTAGTCTAAAATATTGACCTAACTTATTAAACATCGAAAAAAAATTTTTTTGGCTTTTATACAATAACAAAAACCAAATTATTTATGTTTTCTTATGTTTTATGCCAATCTGTATCATATGCCATCAAAATCTATATACCGTTAAACAACCCAATTGTCCTGTACTCTAACAGCTGTCTCTGAAGTTTGTCGTATAAAAAAACAGAAAGTCAAGTTTCGATAACGGAATGTAGCACCCAGGCTTTGCATTTATTTTCTATAACCATGTGTCTATCTATGAACAAAAAAAGGACGTGTATCGAGCCTTTCGCGAACGCGAAACAGATAAAACGTTTACTTGCCGTACTCTCATTTGGGTGGTTGGGGACAAGCGGAACCGATAGAAGTTTATAGTACTCGAATTAAGCTTTAAGATGAAACGGTGATTTCACAATTCCACTTGCCCCATTGGCTCGTGAAGCTAAGGAAATTTAAAGCTTGAATATGCGATAACTCAACAAGAAAAGGTCCAACAGATTTGTGGTTTTCCGCAAAAACGTGTATTTTGAGAGTTTCGATAATTGCCTAGAATATTGTATTCTTGTAAAATGCAACTAATAATAGCTAAGTATGAAAAACCAATTTTTAATGAAGTTTTAAAGAATATGCCTTATAGTTCAGCACTCGATAATGATAGAAATTTTGTTTCTTCAACAAAGTTGCTTGTTTTTACAATATTTACAATTTTGCCGAAGAAACTATGTCTATATTTCCTAACACAAAAAAGTTATTTTTTTAATTTCATTATAGTAAGCAATGACGAACTTTTGACAGTTTTAGATTTCGTATGAAATCTAAACACGAGACCCTAAAGACGAACTTTTGACAGTTTTTCGTATGAATATCCCCCATACGAACAAAAGTGGTGAAGACCATAAATGATAAAATGAAAGCAAACGACACTAGGAAAAAAGTTCCACTTTTCACCCTTTTGGACCACTGTGGGGCGGGGTCTGGGAGAGACATGTCCGGTCCGTAAAAAACGTACTAGTGGTATTGGATGATGGGAGACGATTGACGAATGAAATTCTGCTGACGTCAATCGCAGAAGCAGAAGATATCGTCAACTCGAGACCTCTTGTCTGCGCATTGCAGAAATCGGACGAAGCTGAAGCGCTCACGCCGAATTATTTCCTTCGGGGTAAAATAGTGCTTGATATAAACAGGATATAAACAGACAAAGATTGAAAATCGGACTCAAATCAACAAAATAGAACGTTGTTCCGATTAAAAACTAAATGCATTCTAGTGTCTGTTTGTAAGAGTGGATCCGTCTGGAAGAGGGAATCGGATTGGACACTATAATTTTTTGATCAGCTCTAAAAGAGAGATTACGAGAACATATATGACTTTCAATTCCGAACACTCGAGTTTAAATCCCAACAGTGCAGAAGTCGGAAATGACCTAAGGTGTTAAGGTGAAATGGTACTGAATCCCGACATGACCGGAAAAATGGCGTCCATGTGAGGGTATGGGTTCCATACATCCGGCCATGTTGGGATTCAGTACCGTTTCACCTTAAAGCGACACTCATCTCAGGAAAGTATAATACCGCTTTAATAAGTAGTATTCAATTGCCTGCAGCACCAGCTATTTCCATCGCATCCATTTTATTCCCACACTCTTAAATGATTCTACCTGTAAATAGGTCGGATTTAGTTAAAGCTAGGTTGAAAGTACTCAAAATGCCCTTAAAGTGTACAAACTCAAACTTTGGGTAAAAATTTCAACCAATTTTGGCTACTTGCTACCGATAATTGAATTATTCTCTATGACAAATAACGCAATTTTAAGTTCCTACTACCAATTTTTTGGTTGAAAAACTACTCAAAATCTGAGTTTGTACACTTTAAGGGCATTTTAAGTAGTTTCAACCTAACTTTAACTAAATCCGACCAATTTACAGGTAGAATCATTTAAGAGTGCAGACAGCTGAAAGAATGCAAGACACCACGAAAAGCACATCGCATGAATGCACGCTGCAAACACACAGCTAATTGCAGCTATAATTTCAATAATTGATTACCTTTGATTGAGCCAATCATAATGGACGTTTTGTTATCGGTTCCCTTTCGCGTCGTAATGAACCAATAAAGCGCATCAACAATTGAACCAATAATAATGGATCGAAATGGATTGCACTAGATTATCATTTTTTGTCGTCCCTATTCCTTATTCCGGGTTTCGCACCGGGGTGCATCGCGATGTACGTTCGGTTGAGTGAGTTTGTTTCGGTCGGTAATTATAATAATCGTTGTCAATCCATTTGCTTCGGTCAAAAGTCGATGCGAATGTTTGCCTTTTCCGTCCTGTTGTATTACATTGCAATTATTTTTATTTTTATTTGATAAGCTTTGTCTGCATTGCGGTTCAATTTACATCCGCTGACACCTTTGTTGTGTTGTTTGCTGTTGGCTCAGCTTCGATTAATAACCGATTGATTTCGTGTGCATTAACACGGTGTAAAGCAATTTAGTCATTTTACCTCTACGGTTATTGACCATTTTTCACCCCTCAAAAAGGCTATCGTACCGAAAGCTTTCGCCACCTGGCCAAGTGCTCTTCAACAAGAGTAGGTATGATATTAATTATGAATTTCGAAGCTTACAAATTTTACATTGGATCCGTTTAGTTTTAACTGGCAGACGAGAATAAAGTTCTGTTGTAGAAGGGGATACTTCCAAGCAGCAGTAAGTGTGGTGGGCTGGCATCGTTTATAATCACAGTAATTTGGCTGCTGGGGCGGGACGCACTTATAAATATAGTATCCAAGAAGACTTTCTTTCTTCCTCCGAGTCGGCACCATCACTTTTGCCAGCTGTGGTGGCAACAGAGCGGTGGGAGTATCGTTGAATAATTCGAGCTCGCCACGGAGCTGCTTGAAGGGATGAAACTTTTACAACGTCTCTTCAAGTCTACACTTCCTGCGGATACTCGGCTTTAGAGCTGCTTCGAACTTCGATAGCAAACAGCGGGATACTCTTGCCTCAGGAAAGTTGATACCTGAAACTATTGTTTCTAAGCCAACCGCAACATTATGGATTCATGGGAATTGCTGCTGCTACATTGTGCTGCTGTTGTTTCAGCATTTACTAAAGAGAGTACTGTAACAGATAAGTACTGATGCATTTTGAATGGGAAAGGTCTTACTCAGCTGGTAGCTGCTTTTTGCTTCGCAGTTGAGAAAAATGTATTAGAGCAATGCAGGTGGCATTGCAATTTGTTAGTAACCACAGTTTCCTGCGGTCTTGGGTATCTCTTCTCTAAGATTACCAGTAAGCAAGTAAACAGTCAGAGAATTCACAATTTTGTTGATATTCATCCCTCATAAATGTGTACTCTTCATATCATTTACCCGCCACTAATTCCCTCCGTAAGCGAAGCAAACTGGAAATATCCCGGAAATTGAGCATTTAACCACTGAATGCTTCCAACTCATCGTAAGTCAGTGGAATTGGCAACCGGTAGAGCTGTAAATTCAATGCAAAATCAAGATAGGCTCTATGAAAACGTACATGCTGGGCCGCATGTTGGTGTTTGTCATCAGTGGGTTTTGCTTGTAAAGTTGGTTTTACCCAAATGTAAATATTTTTTGTTCAAAGTAAATTTATTTCCGATATAGACCAAACATATATTGGGTTGCGCAATGGCAGGCGGTTATATAACGGGTGGCAGTAGTTTAGTGAATGAAACATTCGGGTACCAAACCGAAAGAGCGTGGGTGCGAGCCCCAGCTGCCATTGCACAACCCAATATAATTTTTGGTCTAGATCGAACTTCAGTTCAGTTCTTCAGTTCATCCAATTAATCCAATCTAATTCGCATAACATAACTTCCTCCCTTTCGAAAGATTATTTGTTTTGTACCGCTATAATCATGGACTGAAAACGAGAACTTATAATAATGTGGAACTGACAGAAAATCAGACCTTTTGAGGTTTTTAGACAGCGTACACACAGCGGCTAGTGAACATCTAGATAATGAGCATCATTATTTATGATCCTATCCTATTATTTAAAATTCTATCCCTTTAAAATCCCCATAAAAGCGCCGCTAGGAGGACAGTTATCATGAAGAATTAGTACAGCTATTCCGAGCCAATGACACGCGCAATTTTTACGGGAAGGTGATCCAAACTCGTAAGGGCTACACACCGCAATCTGACATGTGTAGGGACGAGGAAAGGAATATGATTACAAACGAACCGAGCGCGAGGTGGTCGACAGATAGATTTATATCTTCGATGAACACCCCAATAGCTAAGTTGCAGAAGCAGGCGGAACGAAAGTTAACCTAGGCGTTCCCACGGAAGATATTTTGATCTCTAAAAAATCAAACGAGAAATCGGGTTGCTGAATACCAACAAATCCACTGATGAGGACCATCCACTGCTGCAACTATTACGCTGGTAAACGCCGCCTACAAGGTACTCTCCCATGTCATGTTACGCCGACTGTTACCGATAGCACAGGGTTTCGTAGGGAACCGGGCGAGCTACATGGGGGATTGCGCAACTAGGGATCCAATTTTCACAATCCGACGGATCTTACAAAACATGGCCATTCGTAGTACCTTCTTCCAGTACAGACTCCTACACAAGTACACCTGAAGGTTACCAAATCAGACAGAAACACAGATCGATTGTCGGCAGATCATATCGAAGCGCATAACGTTGACTCGAACCGGTACCTAGTGATGGTTAAGTTGCGCCCAAAACTTTCCGATGTGAACAACATTCGGTGCCGATGCCAGCCTCGATTAAATCACGCGCGACTGAAGCAGCCAGACTTCCGTCGCCGCAAACTACACGCCCCTCTCGAGGACTGTTGGAGTACCATCAGAACTGCCATTAGCAGTGTAGCGGAGAGCTCCATCGGGCATGTGGCACGGAAGCAGCGGAACGATTGGTTTGATAATGAATGTAGGAGGGTGGACGGATGAGGAGAACGCTGCGCGGGCGGCCATGATGCGTCACACGTCACCCAACTAACATAGTTGTTGCAAAGTAGTTGTGGCAACCGATATATAACTAAGACTGATCATAATTAAGTTTATGCACTAAAAGAGCTGAAATTGTGCTGCTTGGGCAGAACGTGGAAGCAGTAAAAGCGCTACCTGGAAGAGTAGGAATATGAAGTGTTGGAGCGGCTGCATAGTTCTCGGGAAATGCGAAAGAAGGAAACACGAAAGTTCTACCAGAAACTGAACGGATCCCGCAAAGGCTTTGTGCCGCGAACCGAAATATGTCGAGATAAGAATGGTAGTATTTTGACGGACGTTCGTGAGGTAACCGAAAGGTGGAAGCTGCCTACAACGTGCTGTTCCAAATCATTTCCCAGCAACTATCACTAATTTCGAACAGATTTGTGGGAACTTTTCAAATCAACTTCGTTGAAGAACGGTCTTCAACGGCTCAAATATTTACACTGCATCAGATCCCCCAAAAGAGCCGTGAACACATAGTTCCCAAGCACTTCGTTGACTTCAAAGCCGCATATGATACCATCGACCGGAAAGAGCTATGGAAAATGATGAATGAAATCAGCTTCCCCAGAAAGCTCATCAAACTGATTCAATCTACGATACGCAGACTGTAGAGTTCATCACACAGAGTGCTTCGTTAAGGTGACGGTCTCTCATGTCAGCTGTTCAAGCGCTACAAGGTGTTATTAACCGAGCGGATATCGGATATTATCGGCATAACATCTATGGCGGTGGCTGAACAGTACACCCTGTACGAGATGCTTATTAGGCCGGTTGTTCTTTATGGGAACGAAACGTGGACATTGCTCAAGGAAGACCTGCGAGTGCTCGGAGTTTTCGAAGGACGAGTGATAGGAAGGATCTTCCGCGTCGTACACTAGACCGAAAGTTTGGAGGTGGAGGTTAAACCATGAGCTGGCACAGCTCTATGGCGAACCCAGTATTCAAAAGGTGACTAAAGCTGAACGGATACAATGGGTAGAGCATGCTGCAAGAATGTCGGACAACTAACCTGCAAAGATGGCGTTCGTTTCAAATCCAGTAGAAAAAAGATGACCAGGGGCGCAACGAGCGCGATGATTAGACCAGGTGGAGTGTGATCTGGCGGAGAGTACGCGGTGCCCAAGGAATTGGAAAGCGGTAGCCTAGTAAATTGGGGAAACTTTGTTCATCACGCTTTGTCCTAGGACGGCAAGCTCACTTTGTAAGTAAGTTGGTAGATTTTGCAGAAATGTTCAACTTTTTTGACGTAGAACTACGTCTTACGGCAAGGTTTGAGATAGGGTGTCATTCTAAAAAATCATGAAATGCGAGCGTCACGAAAATATGAAAAATTTTGAACACTAATAGCTCTGCCAATTGTGAATGGATTTCCATGGTTTAGATACCGATCGACTCATAATAGATGTAGCAATTGCGTGGTTTCTATTATAATTTTCTTTTTCAATCGCGAATAAGTGAAAATCAACAAGAAGTTTCAAGGTCAAACATCCACATACATTTTCTTCATGATCTCCTTACTCCACAGGCAGAGACCACAGTTATATATTCTTCTGTTTACTGTGATTTACTTTATTACGATTACTTTATTTTTAGAAAAAAAAGCAACTAAACCCCCTCGTCCCAACAGGTCGAAGGTTCTTTACGACGTTCAGACTTCCTAATACTAATTTGACATCTGTGCTTGGGAAGAACACCAGATAAAGTGATAAAATCCTCTAGTTCTAACGAGATTTCTTAGGATAACGACAAACCTAATTTGATGTCCGAATTTGATGTCCTGAAAGTGAACAGTTATAAAAAATGAGCGATCAGCCCCATCTTTCAGTCGATTGTACACACATGCAAGAATTAAATCAAATCTGATGTCTTATATGAAAAACGGATTGACGCACGGTTGCCAGTATGCCAGATAAATCTGGATTTTGCCAGTTTTTTATTGTGCGCCAGGCTAGAGAGCCTTAGAGAGTCGCCATCTGAAACAAATAATCTAGCAACAATGCAGCTGCGTATGTCAGTGTTGCCGCACGCACAGATTATTCTGTGATCAACAGACATTTGGAATAAATAACTTTCATAAAATCTGGATATGTAATTCCACTGACGAACTGACATGACACTTAGAAGAAAATCCTTTAAAAACCATCGTCCTGCTCATTTTGCTTGCACACTAGCAACCTCTGTTATGCATGTTGCGGAGTTGCTTGCATTTACAGGGTTTTATGCTGTAGGGTTTTGTACATTTGAATGGTTTTATACTGAAAACTCAAAGCAACACGTGCGCGCCGCGGTGTGGCCATGTTGCGAAACATGCTTTTTTGAAAATTGAGTGGTTTTTGATTGGACGATGTCGCGAGTGTCTCGTCTGTTTGTCTGTGGTAATTCCTTTTCATGATAATTTTACCACAGTTAATGGTCGTACCGTAAATAGTTATGCTGCTGTTGTCTGTTATTGCCAATTCTTTTGAGAACCAGCGATTTAAATTAAAGATTTCTCGATGCTACATATAATAATAACATCCTCAAGGAACCTTCCTCTGAAGCTTTTATCTTTGATAATTCATAAAAAGCTGCTAAAAATGTAGAAAAATCTACTCAAAAAATGTTCTTGATTTGAGATGGCGTCTCTCTATCTTTAACAGGCTCTCTAGTCGTTACTCTTTTTAAGGCTCTCTAATCGGTGTTTTGACAAGTCTCCTGTTCGATTGGACTTACTTTTGACAACTGATTCTGTTCGATTGGAATTTTCGGTTTAGGATGGCGACTCTCTAAGGCTCTCTACGCCAGACAAACAGATAAAGCTCAAAATCTTCCAGATATTTGGCAACGTGCCAGATTTTTGTCAGATTTTCGATCCTCCGTCTTGCAAAAAGGTCATCACTTCTAATTTTGGACAAAATTTTGCATCTACGCAAAATCTAGCAAAACTAACAAGATTTATTCAGGAAAACGCCTCCCCCTCGGACTAAATTGACCACCAGATTTTTGCCAGACAATTTTATTCGTGTTCGCCAGATTTTCGAGAAAACTTGCTGGCAACCTTGGCGTTGACGGAATATTCATGCATGTAACGTGATGCAGTGAGAAAGAATTAGTGATTTTCGGATTCGAAAATAGGGTTTGGACATTTAATTTGTTGCTTTACAATTAGTTGTATGTAATTGTTTACATATGTGCTTTCGATTGCATTTCTGTCAACTGTGAAATACCTGATAAACAGAGTATATCTCTATTTTCAAGGAAATTGACGCATGTGAACCAATGGTAAATGATAACTCAAATTGTTTATTTATTTTTCGGTTCAACCATAAGTTGTGCGTCCACAGACAAATACTTCATGTTTTGAGCAAGATCCCTAAACCAGTTAACATTCGTTTCAAGCTAGTTACCTGAAGTTGACTAGTGCTACAAGTCACGCAAAAATTTTTAAAACGTGATATCGTCGCCAATCACCAGGGAATTATAATGATGGCCTGACAAAACTCTTAGTAGAAGTAAAAATTCGAAACGGATAAAACTGCATTTCCGAGAACACGGGCAATTAGGAAATTTAAACTCTTCTTGTATCAAATTTATAGGAAAGTAGGGTTTATTTCTAATTCCCGTCGTAGTAAGGAAAGTCACTCTAATTTTCATCATTTCTTAGGTGGATTTAATGAATACTCCAAAAGTTCTTGTGCTCAACTCAACTCAACTCAAACACACTTATCTTCCGATCCGTGCACTTTGAATTCACTAAAAAGCGATTATTAAAAAATTTTATTGGAATTACACTACTGACTTCATTACTTAAATTCGTCGCACCATTTTAAAATCCGTCCAACAACATTTTTCATCATCCGAACTAAAAATCACAATAATGTTTACGCAGCTAGCGTGCCTGTATTTGTGTAGAACGGCATGACAAATGTTATTCTGCAAGATTTCTGCTGGTCATGCAAGTTTTCCCGGCTGCAGAATAACGATAATGCGTTGCGTGAGTTATTTTCATTTTATGAATGACGGAAATTGAAACGATTAGTCGACATTTTCTTCTTCGTCGCACGAAAAAACGTAGAAAATTTGGCTACTAGGAATTCTTTGATGACACAAAGCATTTAAATAGATCTCAGCTCACTTTGATTGTTCGCGTATGATAGTTACCAAATTAAAATATTAGGCAATAACTAATTTAGCGTTGTGTGTCATAAAAATCGCTGATATTTTTAATAATTTGAGTTGGATAGGACGAGAATAGGCAACTACGACGAAGCAGCAACATACTCTATTTATCCCGCATTTTGCACCTTACTGGACACCGCATTCTAAAAGTGCGACATAGTGAGGCTGCTCTAATAAGAAAGAGAAAGAGCGACAATGGCAATTTTGCTGTTTTGTTTTTACTAGATTGGCATTAGAGAAAATAATCTGGTTTAATCCAGGTACAGCTGCTAGCACAATATTATAATACAGTCAATTAATGATTTGAAATTAAAGAAACATGCATTAAGAGATTTCAAATTGTCGTCGAAAATTCCACCTGGAAACATTCGACGGTAGTATGGCATGAAAAACGTGCAAGATTTTCTTTCGGGACATCAAAATACTGGTGGCCGATAGACTACTACACCGTTAAGTGTTAAAGTTTTAAACGCTTGCGCGCTTTTCTCACTTGCTGGTTGGTGTAGAGCTTATCTTTGTTCTATATCCAGCAACGTAACCTTTTCTTTATTGGAAGGTAAGACCACTGCGGCCATTATTCTGAACTAATGTGGAAACCTTAGGTGCGCTCTGTCTCGTAAAAGCTATTTTTCTAGTAACTTGCATCTTACAGATTTCCTTGAAGAATATAAATATTATTTTCAATCAGAATACCTTCTTTCAAATTCTATCGTAATTTTTTACTGCTTGCTTATAGACTTACTTGAAGAATATAAATATTATTTTCAAACAGAATATCTTCTTTCAAATTCTATATCAATTTTTTTGGGTCATAGTTATGGTTATGGATTAAAAATCGAATAAATATTGCTTATTAGGGTGGTTCTTAAAACTTAACAAAATATTTTTACTGTAAAATTTTTTTTCTTTGTTTCATTTGCCATGGGATGTTAAATTTTGTATTATTCCTTGAAAGCCTAGAAAACTTTTATTAAGATGCTCGCGCTCGCGATCCGTATTTCGCCTACGACTTGCAGGCTTCATCAGTGTCTGTCTTCGAAGTTTCCTTTTTTATTGAATTTCAGGCTTCGTGTTCTATTAAGACGCTCGAAAAACTGAATTTTCCGTAGCGTAGAAGAGGCAGACCCTGAGGCTCATGGCGACGCAGCTCAGCCAACGACATTCGGGCTGTAGACGAGAATCTGTCCTGGCGACAGGCAAAAGCCATGGCGGGTCACCGTCAGCAGTGGAGATCTCTGATTTCATCCATTTGTTTTTCCGGACCGGCGGACATGAACACATAAGTAAGTAAAAATACGTCTTACGTTAAGGTTTGGGATACGTTGTCATTCCAAAAATTCATTCGAAATATGCGAGCGTCACGAAAAAAAGATAGGTTTTGAGCGCTAATAGCTTAGAGGTTTCCCGATCGATTTTAAATGTTTTTGCACCAATCGTTCGGAAAATTTTCTACGCATCCACACCAAAAACCGCTACTACCGGAGGAGTGGACGGAAGGCATCGTGTGTCCGATCTACAAAAAGGGCGACAAGTTGGATTGTTGTAATTACCGCGCAATCACACTGTTGAACGCCGCCTACAAGGTACTCTCCCAACTTTTATGTCGTCGATTATCACCATTTGCAAAGGAGTTCGTGGAGCAATATCAAGCGGGATTCATGGGTGCCCGTGCCACCATGGATCAGATGTCAATTTGGAGCCGGTATGGACACCGCTATTCTATATTTCGAACGAAAATTCTTTCGAACGAAATTTCCGCCAGCAAAATCAAATGGGCAAAACATCTCGTTCGAAGCAAGTCGACCGAAATAAAAACTACAAGGTATACAGCATTAAGGGTTGTACGAAAGGGTGACGTAGGACTATTTCAGATCATTAGATCAAGGACTAATGTAAACTGCATTTCTGGAATATGTATTATATGAGAATTTGTTAGTGCCATTGTTTAATTGAATTTTTAAAAGAGAAGAGCGAAATATTCAAATTCAATTCTTCATTGAATGCAATGGTCGCTTTGGAAATACGTGGGTGGGGGTTCATAAGTACAAGGCCTGCAACCAATGAGACAGAGATTTCATTTAAAACTCACTTCTGCTCATCATAAAGGTTGAAATGGTAATGAAAGATCAGCCCACAGATTATTGTATTGAATATGATTATGAGTAGTTTGACATGTTTCAACAATCTTACTATAACTCGCTTGTGGCCTTTAAAAGAGCCATTGGTTACAAATAACATTAAAGTCAAAGCACATTCATTACAAATATGACATGCCATTCAAATGTCCTTCTCTTTTGACATGAATGGCAACAGGCACGTAAGTTAGCGGCGTCAATTCACTGTCTTTTGTTTCGAGAAGATTTTACTAGTTTACTTTCACAGCTTACCGCTTGTTACATGGCAGAAAATATGGCTCATACGCAAAAATTTCTGTTTTATTTGTATGAGAGTCCTTATCCTCAAACCATCATAAAATAAATTCATGCCTCCAATGACCCCCACATGCCAAATTTGGTTCCAATTGCTTGATTAGATGAGTTATGTGGAAATTTGTATATTATTTGCATGGGAGCTCCTTCTTAAAGAGGGGAGGGGTCTTAATTCACCATAGAAAAAATTCTTGACTTCTGAAACCACCACATGCTAAATTTGTTTCCATTTACTTGATTAGTTTTTAAGTATTTGTATTTCATTTGTATGGGAACCCCCTCCCCCCTCTTAGAAAGGGAAAGGGTCTCAGTACACCATAGAATCCTGCCGTCTGAAACCTCCACATGCCAAATTTGGTTCCATTTGCTTGATTAGTTCTCGAGTTATGAGGAAATTTGCATATTATTTGTGTAGGAGCCCCCCTCTTAAAGAGTGGAGGGGTCTTAATTCACCATAGAAAAAAAATCCTGCCTTCTGAAATCTCCACATGCCAAATTTGGTTCCATTTGCTTGATTATTTCTCGAGTTTTGAGGAAATTTGTATTTCATTTGTATGGGAGCCCCCCCCCTTATACCCTCCTTAAAATTGGTCGCTCCCTCATAAAATTGCTGGTCATTTTATCTATCCAACGACATATAAATTGTTCAGTTTCGTTCAGTAGTTTAGTAGTTATTAGCATTTGAAATCTTTCATTCAAACGTTACACTTCTATTTTCGTTTTCACAAAGTGCTACCCAGTCCCAGTATAGTAAACAAAGACGTAGTCCTACGTCAAAACTCGTTCGAAATACAGAATAGGGGTGGTAGGCAATACCGACACGTTATCCATCTGTCTCTCTTTTGATCTGTTTTTGAAAACCAGTAATCCCTGTGCAGGCTTTTTCGGCCTGCCAGATATTTAAACAACACAGATACCACTATAGAAAATGTGCCCAATTTAGCCGCAGAAACTTCATCATTTCTTGCGACTATAACTCAAATTCAGTAGTGTATCATTAAGACCAAAATGCACGCCGATATTCAGTTAATATTATTCTTTCAAATGGGATAAAAATCTTGTCTCGAATAAAAAGGTTCAACGTAATTCCTGAATATTGTTCAGGCTACCGCTGAATGGGTTGAAAATACCCTCCCGTACTCACACAATCACACACAATTGCTATAACGACCAACATATTGTTCTCAACACCATTTTGAAACGTATTCAGCCTTATTCTTGTTTTCGTTCGAATGACATTCGGTCGAAAGTTAAGCCGATTCTTATTCTTGTTTTCGTCCCTTCCTTTTGCTCATTCGAATATGTGAATATTGCTTCCCGATTCGTTCGAAACAAACTATTCGTACGAATGCAGGATACGGTCGTAAACAAGAATAAAGGTGATTTTTTATGGCGAGATGGACCAACCATGGTCTTAGCCAACAAAACCCAAAAAAAGGTGATTATTTAAATTATGTATTATTTATTATGTACCGGGTGAGTGTCTTTTAAAGCTAGTTGAATAAGTTCTTTTATTACAATTTGCTTGCATTCAACTTATTGTCTTCTCCCGTTAATTTAGATATTTCTTTCTAACTACACGTTTATTACTAGTGACCCAAATTCGAAACCAGATTTTATTGGGAAGAAAAGCATTTTGGGTACAACTTTATTTGCTACCTTTCAATAGATACTAAAACTAAATCTCATAACAATCACTCTTCGATAGCTTCCAATTCCATTTATCTACTTTAAAAGGTTTTCACCTGTGAGTGAGACATCAATCACGTACTGGTCGCTGGGCACGATTTTCATATCATTGCTACAGATCAATATAACAAAATGATTTACAACGGTTCGAAGCCATTTAATTGCATGACGATGCATTCTCCACCGGGCCGCCAGCCAGCCATCCAGCCGCATAGTGTCCATCAATTAGGAAACCCACGGAATCGATAAACTTCAGTCGAAAACGGTTTTCAATCTTCTGCTCGAAAAACAATCGCTTCGTGTGGTGGGGGTGGGGGAAGGTAGGGGAGGGGAAGTGCGGTTGCTTCTGGCCGCGTGGTTTGGCCGACCTCGGTGACAGCGCGAATGCGCTTCTGGTGCTTACGTCAGTCGGGCTGTTCGCCATGTCGCCCGCAATAAAGCTGTCCCGTCCATCAAAGGTAGGTAAATCATTTGTTTATAGTTTTTCGTGTTAACCCTTCGGGCAGCGCGTGGCCATAAATTCATTAGAATCCAAATTGTGATATCATCCGTCGGTTTCGTGACTCTGAGCCACTATTTTGGCAGTAGTATTCCACAGCACAGCACGCTTCCCGGCTGGATGTCGGTCGTGCTGATTGATTTACACGTGTTTCCAAGTGTAGTTTTCTTTGACAGCGCCTAATGCAGTTTGATGGTTACCACCGCAGTTCCTCTATTCAGGTCTGTTATCTGGTTCGATCGAAACTTTCTCGATAAATTTTAGTTTATTCTCGAATAACCATTTGCTCTGTTGATTGTTTTTCTCTTGCCCTCAGTTGACATTCAAACTAACCGCGCTGAGTACATCCGTAAGTGCACGGGTGTAAATTGTTTACAACCAAGTTATATGTTTGCTTATACCTGATTGGATTCCTCTCTACCAGGCTAATTGATGGTTTTCACGTTTATTTGCTTGACAGAGTAGAACTATTGCGGAGAATTTAACTGCGATTGCTATTGTTGGAAGATTATACAATTGTATATTCCATTCACTTAATGGTCAGTTGTTTACTGACCTGTTATCTAATGATGGGAAAAAATCCAGTGAGTCCAGAGCTGTGAATTTCCAGGAATCGGACAGAAGACACGTGCACCGGCTGGCTGGCTGGCTGGTTGGACGGAAGAAGTCAAGTCAACTCTAGCGACTCCTCTTCTCATTTAGCACAAATTTATGCTACCGAGCAGCAAACAAATACCTTTCAATGTATTTGCGACCGTTGCCAGTATTCAGTATGCCGCATTGTGTATGCAAATGAGCCCAATCCCACAAATGATGCATATATGCTACAGCCTTTGAGCGCCGATAGTAAACCCCGGTAGTGCTATTCCTGTTTGCTGTGCGCAATATTTCCATAAATTATCATACTCGTGAGTGGCGAAACGGGGCAACGAGGCAACCCGGGAATCGGCAACACTGTCACAAATTTACGATCATATGTACAGCGCGAATAATCATCTCCTGTCTGGAGTAAAACTGACGAGCGAGCGTACGCTACTGTTTCGCGTGCGAGCAGATACGAGCTGACATTATGAGATATCGCATCGCAGCGAGAGTGATATGGCCCTTGGCGCTGCACCCCGCTTTGGGTATTTCGATCAGAATCGCGCTGACTATTTGCAAAAGCAAACAATATTCTGAGTGACACAACAGCAGCGGTCGTTAGTTTACGTTAGTTTACCACAAACACATTTATATATGGTGATCCGTTGCAAAAAAAAGCGTTGGTTCTAAATCCCTCAAGAGACTTGACATTCTATTCGAAAGACTTCACATCCAACTGATAGTGTCCAGGACCAATTACGAGGCTAGCTCCACAATCCTGCTGATGCTGAATGATAAGTCTCTAGCAGCTGGTACAAAAACATGGAAAGGCTGGTTTGTTAGAGCTCAGCAACGTACTTTGAGGCCATCCAACCGCAAGGCTGGATATCATAGAACAGCATGATTTTATTTCATGATCCTACCAAAGAGCTTTATTGTGTGCATGGTAACAACAGTTTTTTGTTCTCCCTATTCATTTGCGGAATAGCAGATAAAACAGTTACGTTGGTTTACATATTTCATATTTGATCCACTTTTGTAATTGGAAACCTAAAACAAACGCGAAAATGATCATGAATCAAACATTTTGTTTGCCGTGGAGTGTACCTCATGATAAAAACATATGTAAAAACGCGTTTTATTTCAGTATGGATTGTAGGAAAAAAAACCTGTGTAGGTACGAAACGCAAATACATTCAGAATTTCCTACGCATATCCGGTTTTATGTATGCACTTCATAATGGACAAAAAACATGCGTAACAAAAGCTGATTTCGTTTGCGTTCCTCGTTACTATTTTTGGTTTTTATGTAAATTACATGGAAAGCACTCACGCTTACCATCAACATATTTATGTTTCAGAGTTTCTTGCATCTAGGTTCAATCAATGTAATTGATTGTTCGCTAGATGTTTTTATATTTGCCTTTTTTTATCTTCGACAATGTAGTATGTAGACTGAACCTGTAATAACGTTATTAATTAAAATAATTTCCATATGTTGAAAACAGACAAACAACGTCAATTTGAGATAACATAATGCAGTTCGCCATACCAGGGATCGAATTCTTGATCTCATTTTTACTTTCGATCCTGTCATTGCTATCAGCACAGTTTTTTTTTTTTTTTTTTTTTCCTGTATGGACTCATCACTGCGACCAGTAAGTTAGATCTATTGTGATATCGCCCGGGTGTTTGTTGTATAACCCGCACTGCATTTATTTTAGCTATAGTCGCTATTGAGTGAGCGATATGCTTATTGAATTTCTTTTTTTTTTTATGCGTGCTTGTGTGTAATTGGGTACCCTTCTTTCAATGCTTTACTCTACTTTATCCACCTCGTTCCACATGACAGCGCACAGTCCCCAATTATAGTCATCCCTGGCGTAGCAAACCAGTGCATTTTTACTACAAGGGTCTCATTTTTGCACTGTCAATAGGCCATATCGGGATAATATAGAACTCAGCATGAAGGAAGGGCGATGAGGGGCCTGAGAATAAACCCATGCTAAAGTCACTTTGACATCGAATGGCCTGATTCTACTAAGATTCGAACCCATGACCATTCGCTTGTCAAAGCAGACTCGGTAACCTTGCGGCTACAGAGCCCCCCAGCACAGTTGAAGGGCTCCCGAACCTGTTGTCCGACTAGACCCAACAAACACCGAAGCTGAATTAAAATGGTACTGATTTGGTAACAGCTGATTTATCTCTGAATACGGGTGGTAGACGCTGAATAAATTTAAGCAAAGGCCTCTGTATTCTATTAGTATTTAAGCAGACAACGAATGCGCTGTAAATCGGCTGCTTCATATAATAGTGACACAAGCAGATTGGGCGCATCTTCAATCTCTCCACAATCCGTCAATATTCTCAATAATTGTGCATAAAGCAGCTGAATAAACAATTGGTCATCTTAAAAAAGCCCTTTAACGCCTAACGGGTGGCAACTAAAATTTTGGAATTTTTTTCTCAAGCTTTCAAAAAAAGACAAAGATACATGAAGAAGATCTGATTTACTGAAATTAAAGATACATTATCCATTGTTGAAAGTAAATTAGTGTACATTTGAAAACGGTCCGTAATCGGCTGTTCGGCGAAGCTTTCGTTTGACGTCGAAACAGGAGCGTTGTACGGCCGTCATGTCAACTTTGCGAATGCATCTCTTGACTCTACCAATCAACTGTTTGCAATTCGTGGCTCTCCAGTTATTTTTGTACACCAAGGAACCCAAAATCCCGAAGAAATCTTCGATTGGGCGCTCTGAGACAGATTTTTCGGGTCGTAGTTTTTGGGTAAAAATGGGATCGAATTCAGGAAGAATTGTGTTTTTTTCGCGTAATGCGATGATGCTCTATCCGACCAAAACACGGCTGCATGATGTTTGCGTAGAAACGGGACCAAAATTTTCTTTAAACATTCGTCTGGTGCATCTTAATTGATAGCCAAACCAGAGGGCTTGTTGTTGAAGAAACGAGAAAGAGAACGATGTCCTTCTGCGTCCATAATTTCGGCTGGTCTTCCACTACCTTGCTTGCGAATAGTTGTTAGGCATCTTAGGATATGGCAAACAGTCGAAGCCGCAACATATTTGCTTTTTAAATGTTGTACCGTACATTTTTTGCTGCGATTTCTGTTGCAGTTCGTAGAAGTGTACAACGAGCTCCAGAAATGCTTCTTGTTCGGACGCCGTTTTAGCAAAACTGGGTAAGCATAAACAAAACAAAAAATACTAACAAAAAGAAGAGAGAGCGAGAGCTAACACATACATACTCTCATTTCTCTCTGAGCTCGTTTGTTGTTAAGCATAAGGTCCGCGCAAAAATTCCAAAATTTTAGTTGCCACCCGTTACCAAATGTATCCCAAGTAACAACGTTGCAATTGCTACAAATTGCAAGAGCAACTACTGTTTACGAGTTGGTTTAAGGCGATCAAAGCTGCATAAAATGAGCACTTAAATTGTGTTTGAACAAGCGATTCTAAAGCTGCTTTAAGTTTTTCATACCAGCTTTCCTCCGAAGCTGATAAAAAAGCTTAATAGCGGATTTTTCTGTTGAACAATCCGCGTCTAAACAACCATAATTATCAAACCGTTTTACGGCTGCTTAAAGGTGCTAAAGTGGCTTTAGAAGCTAATACCAAGCTTTCACTCGGTTCACAGCACACATACTGTCCGATCATAGAATTTCGCAATTCGTCTAGCAGCAAAAATATATGTCAGTTATCGACATTATCGACTGCTTCAAGTGTTAAGATATTTTCACTGTGTGTTCTGCAGATGCAGATGGGGCGAATCATACAGTGAGTGCTTATCAACAGAAGATGATGGTTCAATTCCCGAAAGAAGACGACATGCATTTTTAATTAGCTTGCATATACGAATTAAAGTTACGACGCCATCTATTTATATAAGAGGCTTATGTCTGTACCGAAAACCAGGTCTCTGACAGGACGTCATAAGAGGCTTATCGGTAACTAAAAACAAGTCCCTGACAGGACGTCATGCTTTCGTAGCAATGAGTTGTATTCTCAGTCACCTCACTGGTCGACTGCTGGACTGCTCGATTGCTCAACTGGTTGAGTAGACTGCTCGACTGTACTGGTCGATTAGACTGCTCAATTTGATTGCTCGAATGGACTGCTTAACAGAACTGCTCGACTGACTCAACTGCTTGATTGGACAAATCAACTTGACTGCTTGACTGAATAGCTCGATTTAACTGCTCGAGTGGACTATTCGAATCGACTGCTTGACACATTTGCTTGACTTACTACTCGACCCGACTGCTCAACTTGCACGATTGAACTGCTCGACTGGCCTGTTCGATTCAACTGCTAGACTGGACAGCATGATTCATCTGCTCGACTCAACTGTTCGATTCGACGCTCGACACAACTGCTCGATTCAACTGCTTGATTCCACTGCTTGATTCCACTGCTCGACTCGACTACTCGACTCAACTGCTCAACTCAACTGCTAGAATGAAATGCTTGACTCAACTACTCGATTGGACTATTCGAATCGGTTGCTCGACTCAACTGCTCATCCCGATGGCTCGATTCAACTGCTGGACTAGACTACTCGATTTTATTGCTCGATTCAACTGCTCGACTGGACTACTTGACTGAACTGCTCGATTCAACTGTTCGACTCAACTGCTCGACTGAACCACTTGACCCAACTGCTCGACTAGACTACTCGATTCAACTGTTCGACTAGACTACTCGATTCAACTGCTCGACTGGACCACTCGACTAACGACTAACTGCTCGATTAAACTGATCGACTAAACTGCTCGATTCTGCTCGGCCCGACTGCTCGACTCAACTGTCCGGCTAAACTGCTAAACTGAACAGCTTGAGTGAGTGCTTATGGACCAGGAGATGGCGGATTCCATTCCTGAAAAAAAGACATGGATTTTTAATTGGTTTGCTTATACGAAGTATTATTGTATGTAGTCTACAAATGCTTGACTAATAAAACAACAACAATAAACTTATTCGAAATTTAAAAATTTCGCGTTCGACAATGTTCACGACAAAATATAAATGACGCGTTCCATTTTTTTTTTGACGTAGGACTACGTCTTACGGCAAGTTTTGAGATAGGGTGTCATTCCAAAAAATCGAAAAATGCGAGCGTCACGAAATATGAAAGGTTTTGAGCGCTAATAGCTCAGCGGTTTTCCGATCGATTTTCAATATACTTACACCAATCGGTCGAAAAATCTTCTAAGAATTGACCCAATGAAGAATAGTATGGATTCTTGACGTTGAACTATTCAAAAATTGAAAATAATGAACCAATGTTTTACCAGAATTCTCGCTTCGTGATTGGTTGGAAGATTATTTGCGATGATCTAAACCTATACCAATTTGATATCTGTGCTTGGGAAGTAAGCCAAAACAAGTGGTAAAGTCCCCTCATTTCAACAAGATTTCTTAACACCGCGGTTAAACCTAGAGCATTTTGATGTCCTTGCTTGAGAAGTACGCGGTACGCCAGAAAGAGTGACAAAGACCCTTCGTGCCAACAGATTTCTTACGAACGCGATTAAACCTAGCCCAATTTGATGTCTGTGTTAGGGAAGTGAGCCAGAAAAAATGACACGAGTTCGTTGCCCCAACAGATCGCAAATTTTTTACTGCGAGACGATTAAACCTAGGCGAATTTGATATCTGTGTTGGAAAAATGTGCTACAGCTGTAGTGTTCGGTTATAATATGACTCTGTATGAATACGCATGCTTGCCGTTTCATTAGAAGTGTAGTGAAAAGATGTGCTGTTGATAAAATAGGATTGAATTGGTAATATCCCTTCAACGTGGGGAACCATGGGTGATAAAAACAATCTTTAATTTCTGTAAAGAAGGAAAGGAAAGCAATAGTTTGTGTTCTTGATTTTGTTAAATTGTTTCCAAATGCACATAGAAATAACTTTGAAATCTTTTGAGGATTGAACGTATGCAATGTTACTACTTTGATAAATGTTACATACAACGCATGTAGCATGTATCTATGTTGCATATAGCATGTATATATGTTGCATATAGCATGTATACATGAAGAATCGAATGATAACAAGCATGGATACATGCTACTAACACTACAAAGAGATTTACGTAGTCCTGCGTCACCTATATATGCGGTCGTCTCTTGTACACAACCCCTCTGATTTTTTTGTATACCTCAAGGGCATTTGATTAAAAAGCCGCCGCAGTCTTAATGATCATCTTTTGAGGCAGACATAGTTTACGGACAGCTCATGCCACCAGTGTCCAAATCAAAGGCGAGAGAACTGGTTGCATACAACCATTGCTCACCGAGATCGTGACCGACGTATCTCCCAATAATGCCGTTATTTCTCTGCTCGAAAGCATTGCTTGAATATAGCTCATTGTAGTGTAGTTTTGAAAGAGAACCGTAGTAATTGAAACGAGAGAAGTTTAATCGAAAGCTCCTGCAATATCGTGGAAAGAACAAAGTGCCATTTCCTGATAATTGAGTGATTTCTCAATTAACGTCGCGTTAACGTCACTAGTGCAGTGCGGTTTCCGTAGATTTGCCATGTTGGTCTGCATGTTAATTTCCATGCATTGGAGAGCTCTTTAGAAACTCGTTTCAAATATAATTACTTGGAATTTTCGCAATCAACTTAAGAAGCGTTGATATCAGACTTATTGGTCTGAAAGCCCTATGCATGCTTTTCTCTTTTAATCTCCCTTAGACACGAACACCACCTCTACTTTCGGTCGATTCTCCGGGATGTGTCCCAAAGCGAAATTTGTTCAAAAACGGTTAATGAGCTCGGACATTATAACGTCGTCTGTTTTCTGTAGAAACATGGGTGAAATGCCATCTGAACCTGGAGATTTCATTGGTTCAAAAGAGCTAAGTGCCCATTTCATCGAAGTCTCCGTAAAAAATCGGCATGCAAGCTGAGCCGAGTCGTTTGACACACTATGTAACGACCCGTTCCAGAGCAGCGAGGCCTACTTTTTTCTTTATACTTTATTAAAGAGAAAAAGAAACAATGGAAATCATACAAACACTTCTAGACAGCTAAATGTGTTGTGTTGTATCTAATACCAGGGATTGTCCACTAGAATTTTTAACATTTTTCTCTAGTCGTCACCATGTGCGAAACCCCCCGTAGCGCGAAGCTATTTTAATCACCGTGCTCGCTGCGCCCCTGGTCATCTTGATCCTACCGGATTTGAAGAGAACATTATCTTTGCAAGGTAGTTGCCAGGCATTTAAACCACCTTTTGAATACTCGATTTACCATGGAGTGGTACGACTTCATGGTCCATCCTCCGTGCCCATACTCCGTTCTGCTGTATGCCGCCGAAGATCGTTCGTAACACTCCTTGTAGCGTTATGTTGAACAGCAGGCATGAGACCATCATCTTGACGAAGCCCTCTGTGTGATTCCAATGAACTCGACAGTTCACCCGAAATCCGTACACAGTACTGTGTACCACCCATCGTAGATAGAATCATGTTGATGAGTTTTCTGGTAAAGCTGCTCTCGTCCATGACTTTCCATAGCTTTTTTCGGTCGATGGTATCATATGCGGTTTTGAAGTCAACGAATAAACCTTCAACGAAGTCATTTTTATGAATTACCACAAATCTGTTCGCAATTGGTGGTAGACGCCGGAAAATGATTTGGGATAATACTTTGCAGGCGGCATTTTAAGATCGGTGATCGCTCGATAGTACTTACAGTAATAAATTTCGCCCTTCTTTGCACTCCTCCGGTAGCTGTTCTGTCTCCCAAATTCTAATAATTAGTTGGGCCAGGAAATTTATGATTGGTTATAATCGCCGCAAATCAGAATTTTATGGTCTAAAGTCCCTTTCTCACGTATCTCACGGATTAAGAGAATATGCTTGTCTATAAACACGACCACCTTGCTTTTATCGGGAGGAATGTAAACTGTTGTAAGCAAAAATTCAGACTTGTTCGAGACAACATCCATGGTTTAGATCGACCATCGACCTAGAGAGTATAAAGTTGTGTATAAAGTTTGAGGTACATCCGGGTACCCGGTAGATCGATTGAAGATTAAGACCAATTAGGTTTGCTAATAGTCTAGTAAATCTTGGAAATGTATTCCATAGTGTAGTGTTGTACATTAGCGAATACTCACACATCCTTTGCCTGAGTCTATCATAGCAAAACTTTATTTTTAATCTTCTTAAACTGAAAACAGATACTGAAAAAAATAAAATCAGCAAAAACCCTTGCTTGCCAGCCAGGGAACGATAATCTTCTTACCGGTTCAGGGCTAGCAGTAAATAATAATTGGAAAAGTTTGACGCCTTCCCAACTCAATCTTACTTCCTTGGAAGATAGTGTAACTTACCGTGTGGGAGCGCTGGCCCTTTTTCACCCGAAGGGCTTTCCATTTTCGATTTCAGTTAACCACAAAGTTTGAGTTTGCAAAGTTTGAGTTAACCATACTAAAGTTTAGAACAACGAAACCACTGTAATTGCAGTTTTGTCTAAGTGGTTTGCTAGTCACGTCAGTGTTTGAATTGCAACGCCATAGTAAAATAGTTATTTAATTGTCAATAGAGTAATTAAATAGTTTATTTCCACCTGAGCGGTAAACTTATTCTTCACTAAGTGTGGCACGACAATATAATTACAATTTCTCGTACATATTAAATAGTTGACCGCACATTCGAACTCTCGTTACAGTATTGAGATGATAATTGCAATTCAACCCATTTATACGTACCGCTCGCGATAATTGAAATCGTTCTTAAAGTGTCACTTCCAGAAGCGTTTCTCACATAGCCTAATTGATTGGAAAATATGTGATCAAGATCGACAGCTTCCTACCGCTCATCACCATCATTACCACCACCACCACCACCACCACCACCACCCCCACCCCCACCACTGGGTAGCTATTCATTTCCATGAATCAACCGTCTGATCAATGGCTCATTCACAAAACGAGCGGGAGTACATCTATGAATGATTACTCGCACTTCGTCGCCTCGTCACAACCAACCCCGGGTGCGTGCCTTCAGAACCAATCGTTATCATCTTCGTCGTCAAACTGACAGCTCAATTGAAGCTTGTGCGGCTGACACCGGTCGTAAATTCATTGTCGCTGGTGCATCGCGTACTGCTGCAGCGAGCATGCGGCTATCAACCAGTAATTTGCGAATCACGCGATGCTCGTTGCATAAATAGAGCACTTCCTGCCCATTCGATCCATTCGACGGACGGACGGACGGACGGACGAAGGCAGTTCAGAAGACGTACCATATAGTTCAATCGATTACTTACTTACTTACTTACTGGTCGCCGTCGATAAATTGCTTTTGCAAAGTTTGATTTGAACAGTTTCTTTGATGCGGATCTCCTGCGCTGCGAGCAGCGTCCCAGAAGGGTCTTCCCATCGATAACACTGCTAATCTAATTAAAAAGGGTTTCTACAGTGTGATCCCTAAAGTACAGACTACCGGACGACAGAAGGAAATGGAAACAATTTAAAACTAATTATCGCCTTGCGGTTCGCCGCATCGTAAGATTACAAGTTAAGATTTGAAATATTGCATTCGCTTGCATGAAACCTTGTGAACTTTGAATATTCTTCTGAAATATTTTTAAACTTGTAAGCTCAATTTATTTTTTCGCTCCAAGAACAATATGTACCTAAAGCCAGATTTGACAGAATCGAAACTCTTTAGTTCTGCTTTAGTTATGAGATTGGAATTCCGCATTTTTGTTAAGTAACTGAAAACCAAACATCCTACTGAAAGAACAAAATTACCACCTTTGGGGTATGAGTTTTCATGAAAATTATTACTGAACGCTAGGTAAAGTTCCCCGAGGCACCGGACGCTTCTCGTTATTATCATTCGGCAGACATACATACACAAAGGATCGGGCAAAAATAATACGAATACGCTCTAGCAATGCACATATTCATTATGTGGAATTAAAAATTCACAACCCCCCTACCAATCCACTTTCAAGCCAAAACAGCCGACAGCATTTTCCGACTTTCCAAAGATGACACACAACCAGGCAAGCTGGGCGCGTTCCGCCCAATTCCTTCGGGCCAATACCGTACCGTGATGATGAAGGAGGCGACTGGATCCGGTGGATGGATTAATAAATAATTCACAACAGGAAAAGACACTGAATGCGATGAGTTGAAGCGGTGCCGATGCCGTGGAGAGGGGGGGAGGGGGTGGTCTGGATAAAAACGATATTATGTCACAGAAACATAACCATTTTCCGCATCACAGAGCCGGCCAGGAGTAAAATGTTCGGTAAAGTAGCCCCATTTAGGCTTAAACATCCTACGCCCATCTGCTGGGTTACTGTTGACTTTATTACAAAACTTTTGTTTTAGTATTCTGCCAGCAAGCACCCACTAGAATGGCATTCTTATGATGTTTACGGGCAGAACGCAGGCAGGTAAAGTGGGGGGCGGGGAGGAGTTCGCACTTTGCCCATCACCACCGCAGGTTTGATTGAGAAGCAGCTGTGCGCTTGAAGGGGAAAACTTCCTCCTACGTGCCGGGCTTTGTTTGTTCGCTGTGAATACGGTAGGCGACGACGGACGATTGATTGATATTATTTGAAGTTGTGACAGTTGATTTTGCTGATTCACGAGTGACGTCTGCGGTGTAGAATGGTACCTACGCGTCTCAGCATTCAGGGTAATGCCGATGGCGCGGCGTCCTTTTGGTGTGCACAGGACGAGTGGTACGAAGTGCGAGATTTCAGGTAATTTGTTCAACAAACGCGATATTTATCTTTCGGCTTGAGCGAAGGCAGGGTGTGGAGTTTTATTCCTTCTTATCGAATGAACTGTAACTTTTCTTTTAACGCTTTGGGGCTTACGCTAGATATTTTTGATACACAAAATAACAAAAAGATTTCTATTTCTTGATAAACAATTAAAAGGACCAGTCAACCAAAGGTAAACAAACCGACTAAGAGTTCGTTTTGCTATGCTTCCACGGCAAAAACTAACGATCACTCGGTTTGTTTACTTTTGGTTCATTGGCCCTATCTAAATGTAGATTTATTCAACACTGTATTGTTAGTTGTGTCATTACTTCATCAAATAGGGGAAAACGGAACAAAAGTCACCGCTCAAGCAAAACAAAGTTTTGTAGAGCTATACCTATATTTTCTTTTAGTCAAGTTTAAAGATTTTCATTGAAACTTAAAATCATGATATGGAGTAAAACACCTAAACCCATGAACAAAACTACGGTTAAATCACTTCCTGCATAAATAATCAATTGATGATAAATATGTTTACTATTTTAAATGTGTTCACCTCATCATAACAGCTCTTGTCACATACTGTTGTGCACTCTTAAATGAGCCTACCTGTAAATAGGTCGGATTTAGCTAAAACTTGGTTGAAAAAACTCAAAATGCTCTTAAAGTGTACAAACTCAAAGTTTGGGAAAAAAATTTAACCAATTTTGGCTAGTTGATACCGATAATTGAAGTATTCTCTTGGACAAATAACGCACTTTTAAGTTCTTACTACCATTTTTTGGATGAAAAACTACTTAAATTCTGAGTTTGTACACTTCAAGAGCATTTTGAGTAGTTTTACTTAGTTTTAGCTAAAGCCAACCAATTTACAGGTAAATTCGTTTGAGGGTTTGGAATTCGCCAGCTTCAAGATCGTATTGAAGAAGGTGGAAACTGTAAAAAATTCAATACGGATGTATGTGTAAAATATATTTAATAAATAATTTTAAGTGATCAGCCCCGTGCAACTTGTTTTGTGTTCAACAATTTGCGAATATAATGGTGGACACAATAATGAATATTTGAAAATATTAACACGTTTGTGGTAACTCTGCTCACGTCAACTTGATATTTTGATCTTTAACTTTTGTTGTAAATGCTGGCCGTCACAATGTAAGCGTGTAGGGCGCTATATGTCTGCATATTAACGTTAATAAGAGGAAGTACTTATCAACTTAGGGACTATATTGGCTCGTTTTATAGTGCCTGATTTATATTTTCAGGTGCATTTCAAGCCACCGTGAATCTTACATGTGCATAGTATTTTTCGATATAAATTAACAAATCATGGTTATTTAAGTAGTATCATTACATTATATTAAATTTATTAAATTTACAAAAAAGGTGTATTTGTGATCTTAATTTTCGTAATTACTGACTACAAGAAAACTATTGAATATCCAGGTTAGTTTCAAATAAATGGTGTTTACATAACGAGCATCGTTTCGTAGGGCAATTTAGCATCGTTTATTTTTGTGCCTCGTTTGTTGCATTGTTTCACACATTTCAAATACAAATACATTTCAATTAAATTGGATCTTTATCTAGCTCTCCCTTCTACTAACGATAATTCCTTTCCCGAAATGCTTGCGAAGATGCAGAGGATTCCCTGGTCTTTAGTAGCAACAAGTATTGGACTAACATTCTTTCCCATTCCACCAGGACCCGCAGTCGGACGTGGCCGGCGTCGGTATTGATCAGCATGCAGGAACCTGATAAGGTTGCACAATGAGGAACAGTGTGTTGTCCCAAGCATGCTTTTCCAGCCATCATTTTGCAATTTCCATCGGTACTGGTCAATAACGGAGTAGCAGCTCACGGGTGGTATCGTATGCTTATGCTTATGCTAAATGCTGGCCATCACAATGTAGCAATTTACCACCTGGCTACATTATTATATCATACATCTCTTAAGTAGACAAATCGTCTCGCTCAAACCGTTGTAGGGGTATGAGGTCGGACCATCATCATCATCATCAGCACACGTTATACCAGGGACTGATGTCAGCTTTAACCCTTCATGGCGACCGTCCAGTTAGCTTCGAGGTACGATTCTGGTCTAACAAGCCAGTTGTCGGATATTTGTATCTCGGCTGGGCGGTATTGCAAGAGTCGATAAGATCGTTGCGCTAGTCCCGTAATTGTCCTGTACTCGTCTAATAACCGGCTACGAAGTCTGTCGATAAAGTAGGGTCAAGTCTTGAAGTTTATAAGCTAAAAGCTTGTACCTTTCCCAGATACTTCAGTTCATATTGGATATCATTGGAGAATCTCTACCGTGTCCAGACATGAACAAATCTCTGTATTACATAGCACAACAACACCGACCGATTAGGTTGAAAACTCTGGACTTTCGAGTGCAATTGGATTTGTTTATTTATTTATTCACCATCTTTCCCAAGTAACAATTTGGGCTTTATTATACTCTTATGCTGGCATTGAAGACCAAAAATGTTCTTACATCACATTGTTGCCTGGGTTGTCTACGTCGTACAGATTGCTCATTTACATTAATTTATGCCTCGAACTCTTACATTAAACATATTTCTGGTCAAATGTATTGTAATGCCCTAGCACCAGGGATGGTTCGATCACTTTGACTCAATTTTGATTCATTTGACACTACCGTCTCAGTCGAGTAAAATTTGACAAAGTTATGTATGAAACATTTGAAGAACTCGTTATTATTTACAATTTTGCAGAATAAAGTGTTGCTGTAACTTTTGTAGTTACGGCGCTACAATGCTAGTACCTCTTTAGTAACTAAATGAACGTTCATTTAGTTACTAATGAGGTACTAGCATTGTAGCACCGTAACTACAAAAGATACAGCAACACTTTATTCAGCAAAATTGTAGATCTAGTTATTATCTACAAATGACCCATACATCAAATTGTCAAATTTTGCTCGGTTAGGACGCTACTGTCAAATGAGTCAAAATTGAGTCAAAGTGATCGAACCATCCCTGCCTAGCACTAGCAGTGACTAAACTCATATGTTCGTTAAACCTCAATTACGAGTCGGTAGTAACGCATAGATCAAGAAAAGAGTTTACACGTTCCAAACATTCCTCCCATCTTGTATTGATGGAGAAAAATGGTCTTGCAGCGATTGTGCCATATTACTTTGCACTTTTTACTGCTAATGCGCTTGCCGTTATCACTGCGCAAGACTTACATATGAAAAATATCTTCCTATCTCATGAATAATATCTTGCACTATAGTGCAACACAATCGGCAGAAGTAGTAATCACTCGAAATTTTTTTAGATCGTCGGTAAAAGAAAGTTTCGATTATGAAAGCAGCTCTACCCGGTCATTGATACAGATTACAAAGATGAGAGGTCCATGCACACTGCCTTGAGATACACCAGACCAGATTGTAATGAACGTTTCAAAGCTGAGGAGTTCTCCATGGTTGCTTGAAACACTGGAGACCACGACTTTTTCAGGAGCATGTCACACCTAAGAATGAATCGTAGAGTGCAACTAGCATCTGGTCAACTGAATCAGCATTAAAGAGTCGATTATTCCACTCCATGTACGCAAAAATAGAGTTCAAAATGTCATACCCAAGTAACACTGTGAGTTTTATTATACTCTTATGGTGTTCTTGAAGACTAATTTTGGTCTTAAATGCCATCATAAGAGTGTAATAAAACCCAAATTGTTACTTGGGTAGCCACATGCAGAATAGTCATGTTTGATCTGTTCAAATTGGTCGTAAGATATTGTAACGTCTATCTCGTCAAATAGTAAAATGAAAGGTGCGTGGTGACAATCGACAGGCAACAGTGAAGTAGACGGTGCAACTATATCAAGATATTCTTAGATATTGGTAAGTACTAGGTCCAAGAGTCTACCATTCGTGTTGATAATATGATTAATATGTCTCAAACCGTTGGCAAATATTGCGTCTATGAAGTGTAACTCAATTTCAGCTGAAGCATACGAAAGAATATACCCGTTAATATCATCGTCGTTGTGCGACCTCAAGGCAGGTAAATGAAAGTCACCTATTGACCAGATTATGTCCGATTCTAAGACAATCCGATAATCCACAACAACAATCCGCAACAAATTGTACTGCTTATACGTGTGCTGTGTATGGCTCGATAGTCGAATAGAGAAGAAGATATATGGCAACTGTATAGATCGAGGGAGGCTGCATTTTAATACGGACAGCGATTTGTTCGAGTTCGTCACAGTTTTGGATTCACATTCCAGAGTGTTATTAATCGCAATCAGCACTCCTTCGCCATGTAAGTGTTTGCTGATCAATTCGTTACGCCCAGCTAGCACCAACTCGTATATCAATGTACAAAAATTATCGTAAATATCTCCTAACAAATTCGAAATCGTAACTAAAGCTGGATAAAGCAGGATAAAACTGGGAAGCAAGTTGATTTTCTATCATATATAATGATAATAACTGACATACATACGATTTTCAGCACAAAATCGTAGAACGGAGCGACTCGCGCTTAATCGGATATTATCGTATATAAATACTTATATAGTCGTAATGCCTAAAATTATTCGTAATCACGTATATCGCCTCCAAAATAGTACGGATATGCCAGTTTTGCGCATCAAATGCGATTTAAGAGAATGTATATCTGTACGTAATGTTGATTTTTATCTTTTTGCCTTTCTACTATATAAATATATAGTATAAAGGTATAGAAATCACTTGGAAAACCGGAAATGGAAAGAAGGTCCTGCGGGCCGAATGTCATATACCATTCGACTCAGTTTCGAAAACTGAGCATTTTCTGTGTGTGTGTATGTATGTGTGTGTGTGTGTGTGTGTGTGTATGTGTGTGTGTGTGTGTGTGTGTATGTGACGCTTTTAATCTCACTCACTTTTCTCGGAGATGGCTGGACCGATTTTAATGTTCTTAGTGTCAAATGAAAGGTCTAGGTGTCCCATTGGTCGCTATTGAATTTCATACTGATCGGACTTTTAGTTCAAAAGTTATGTATAAAAATATGAAAAATATGGGACTTCATTATCTCATAGGTCCCTTAACCGATTTGAACAAAATTGATTGCATATGAAAGAGGAGCCTTGCAAACCCTTAACTTCCAAATTTCATGACGATTGGGCTTGTAGTTTGAAAGTTACATAAAGAAATGTGAAAAAATAGTATTTAAAACATATTTTTGTAACATATAAGCATTAATTCAATGAAAAACATCACACATTTTATTATTATTTGAAAATTACTACTGAGATCTATCAAACGAAACCGAGTTATTTAAAATCGGATAGTTCATTCAAAAGTTATTTAAACTTTAACACTTAAGCACCGTATATTAAACCGTTAAAACGTGTGAATTCAAAACAAATGTTGATTGTATTCAATGTGTGTATGTATGTATGTATGTATGTATGTATGTATGTATGTATGTATGTATGTATGTATGTATGTATGTATGTATGTATGTATGTATGTATATATGCATGTATGTATGCATGTATGTATGTATGTATGTATGTGTGTGTATGTGATCCCAAGCAGCAATGTGAGTTTGATTGTACTCTTATGGTGGTTTTCATGACCAATTTTGGTCTTGAATGTCATCATAAGAGTGTAATAAAACTTAAATTGTTACTTGGGATGACAATTTGCAATTTTTAAATTTGCATTGAAATTCAAGAAAAGATGTTTCTCACTTTTCTGAATCAATTGTCTGAAATTTTTGAAGCCTCTTAGTGGAATACGAAATTTGAAATTAAAGAAAAGAAAAAGTCGGTAAAAACCGACTAAATCCCACTATTTAATATTTATTCGCAACAGATACGTATACGCTTTGAAATAAGACGCTGTTGAAGCCTGCACGTCGTAGGCGAACTACGTATCTGTTGCAAATAAATATTAAATAATGGGATTCAATCGAAAAGCTTTTTCTTTTCTTTGATTTCAGATTTCAATTGTCATTTTGTTCACTTGCTGTTACTCACAATTGTACACGAAAAGCAAACAGCGAAGAAAAGCAGTTAATTTAAGCATACCTTCATGGTGGTGTATAGGATTAAAAATGAGTTGATTTTTCCAAATAAATTTATACAAATTTCAAACAAATTTTGCGCATCAATAGATGCTCTTTTCAATCAATAGATACTAGAGCTTAGAAATGTTATATGAAAAATGTGAAGTAAACGTTGCACGGTAGTAATTTTGTAAGATTTGTTTTCGTTAGTGACATTTTAAAGGACAGATGTCTTATGTCATGTATCATGTTTCAACAAATAAATCAAAAATGACAAGCACTGAAAATCATATCGATCATATTTCCCATTCTCAAGCATGTTTAAGGCGCAGCTTTTGCAACCCTCTTGTTTTCCTAACCCTCTAACATTGTAAAAACGATGCGATTAAGCTAATCAAGACTATCTTTTCATGAAAGTACATTCAAAAGAAGCTTAAGTTTTGATTTTCATGCAAAAATAATTATCTGAAGGAGCGCCAGCTAAGAAAAAGTTCAATTTCTCTTTTTCATATCTAATGCTCTATTCAGTTATTTTTTCTAATTCAGATATACTGCAAAATTGAAGCCAAGCAAACTAATAGTAAAATTTTGAGATTAATCATTTTGTTGTCGATATTCTTTGTCTTCAAAGGCGAAGTATAATAATAATTTTTCTGAACTCTTGTTTTTCAAAGATGCTAACTTTTGAACACATGGTATTAATTAATTATCAAAAAATCTGTTCTGAACACATATTTCATATTGTCAATTCAAAACAAGTTTCCTATGTGGCTCTGAAGCCCGAAAGTTTAGGCCGACCGATTATAAAACTAAATAAGGTGTTACAAGTATTTACGCACACAAGGAAAGAAAATTTAATTATTCTACGTAATACGTTGTGAATTTTACTGGCAAATAAGGATTTTGAGGAATACGGAACGGATATTTAAAAATATAGTCAAGTTAATTATACATAGATGTTCCTGAGAAATTAAATAATGATTATTTGTGACAGTAGAAAGGCTAGGTCACGCCGCTAGGTGGATTAATTCGGGTTTTTATACATATGAAATTGCCTCCCAGTTGGCTTCGAGGTATGACGCTGGCCTAATAAGCCAGTCGTTGTATGTTCGAATCTCGTCTGGGAGAGGTTGTTAGAGTCAATAGGATCGTAGCAACTAGCCCTGCAATTGTCCTGCACTCTAACAGCTGGCTGCGAAGTCTGTCGTATATAAACAGAAGGTCAAGTTTCTATAACGGAATGTAGCACCTAGGCTTTGCTTTTATACATATGAACTGATCACATCGTGCTCGCCGCCAACACTCTTTCAGAAGCTGATACCAACTCAAGGACGTCGCCTCCAAAACCTGATTATTCCGCGCAATAACACGAACAGCTACTCAAATTCACTATTCGTACGAGGTGTTGCAATATGGAATTCTTTACCCACTGTGGTCAAACAATCGTCAACGGAAGCAGATTTTAAGAGGGGCTGCCTAGAGTTTTTTAACTGTCATTAAATTAATTGTTAGTATGTAATGTATTTAGAATTTATAAAATGATACAAATTATGTATATGATAATAACTGTGACATTCGGAGATAGCATACAAAAAGGTTTACCTTACGCTATCAGATAAATAAATAAATAAAAAAAAAAACAAAAAAATGCTAGCTGGGCGGTCAGTCACAACGGAATATAACGCAGTCAGGCGAAATTTCATGGCTGCCGATATCAGCCCGCAGCGAAGTTTCCATGAAGACAAGTATATCTCTGTGATAGGCACATCAGGATGCGTCGTGACGCTGCGAGACGTTGAAATTGGACTAGAAATTAGACATGGAACTGGATTAGCTTTTTGCCCAAATCAGTCTAAATCAGGGTTGGAATTAGACTTGAAATTGAACTTGACGCAGGGCATTAAATTAGATTTGAATTTAGATTAATGTGGGCATAAAGCATTATTTTAAATTGAACTGAAAATTGGATTTGAAATTGGACTTAAACTTCGAGTAATTTGGAGTGGAAGTTTTATTTGGACATGAAATCGGCCTTATAGAAGAGAATTTGGGATTACTATTTGAAATTTGATTTGCAATAGCCTTGGAATTGGATTTAAAATGTGATTGCAAAATTAGACTGGAAATTGTATTTATGCTCTAAATTGCACTTAAAATTGGGCGTAAATTGGATTTAAATTAAACTTGGAATTAGACTTGGAATTGCATTTAAAATTAGGCTTGAAATTGGAACTCAAATTTTGCTAGAAATTGCACTTAATTGGAATTAATTGGAATAAGACTTGAAATTGGGTGTAAATTCGAACAAGCTTCTGGACTTGAAATTGAACTTATCATTGGACATTAAATTAAACTTGACTTTATATATGCACACATGAATTTATATAGGTATAATATATTAGACATGAAATATTACTTGAAATTAGGACTGACAAATTTCGTCTTACTCTCTCACACGTTTTACCTCTTTTTTGTTGCTTTTGTTCTCTTTTGCAGTCCCGTTTCCTCCTTCCACCTATTCCGGTTTTTCTTCTTATCTAAACCATTTTTTTTCTCTCATTATTCTGGTTCGTGTTTTCTGTTTCATTGTTTCGTTTTAATTCGTTTCCTATTCCCTTTTTTCTTATTTTCAGTCCTGTTTTTCCTCTAAAAGTCTTTTTCTAACACTCCTCCTTGCCATTTACGTCTTCGTCTGTTGCGATTTTCCTCTTTTAGATGCCCGTTTTGTCTGATTTTCTGTCACTTTCTACTTTTTACTACCCGTTTAACCTCTTTTCCCCATTTTCTTCATATACTCTATCGTTTCTGTTTTTTATATCGCTGTTCTTCTGTTCCCTTCTAGTTTCACTTGCTTTCTGTTCCATTGTCTCTTTATTATCTAATTTTACTTCTTTTTATTTTCCCTTTTTTTACCTTTTCTAACATGTTATTTTATTTTCTTTAACTGTCCTTCTTCCCTCTATTCGTCTCGCTTTGCTTCCTTTTTTCTTTCGTGTTTATATTTTTCTATCCGCTCTTTTCTTTATAACGGTAGTTTTTACAATAGACGGAGGTGGACGGTGGAAGAAAGTTATGAAAAAATGATGTTGATAGGATCCAAACAGAATGGGACCATACGTGAAGGGAATAGAGCGGAAAAATGAGATCAAGAAAAGTCATTAAAGGAACGCTTTAGAAGTTGTGTTACTTTTTTCCACCGTCCCCCTCTATCGATTGTTTAAACTACAGTTATACACTCAAGTACTTTTTTTACACGGTTTGTTTTTTCGATTATCAAGATCGGGACAACTTAGGGACTATTCATTTATTTCTCAATATATTTGGGAGCGGCCCAAATCTTGCGTAATCGAAAAAAACAAAACCGTGTAAAAAAGACTTGAGTGTAAAAAAGTTAATTGTATGCCTGACCTCATTAAACGGCCAAGACAAAACCACGAGGTTGTTTTGTCCGTTGTATCCTCTTTCTCTTCATATCCTATCCTACCCTCTCCTGATCATTTAGTCTTTTGTTTGGTCTCAATTTTTAGGCCAGTTTTCCCCCTCTCCAGTCTCTTTTTGTTTTCTGCCTCGTCAACTCTTTTGTCTGTTCACTTCTGTCTTCCTTTGTTCCGTTTTTTCTCTAACTATCTCCTGCTTTTCCTCCTTTTCTAAAACGTTATGTTTTCCGTTTTGTCCTCTTTTTCCTCCTGTTTTCATTTCTTTCTCCATTTTCCTCTTTTTCTGTTCTCATTTCTTAATTTTTGTACTCCCATTTTTTTCTCCTTTTCCACCCCTTTTCTTTTTTTATTCCGTTTTTGTTCTTTTCTGGCAAGTTTGTCCTAATTTTTTTTCTAGTTTTTAACCATTTATACTTCACTTCTCTCATTTTTTTTCTATTTCGTTTTACTGTTTATTCTGTTTCGTTTATTCTGTTTAACCTTTTCATTTTCCCTTCTTCTACTTGTTTTTATTCGTTTTCTTCTTTTTCATTTTTTTCTCTTTTTATGTCCTGTTTTTCCTTCTATTATTTATGCCAATTTTTCTTCTTTTTCTTTCTTGCGTACGTCTTTTTTTAACCCTTAGTAACAGTTTTCGTCACGTTTTCCTCAGCGCTCCTTTCGGTTTTTTTACGAGCAGCAAGACACGGACTACCTCTAGCTTCATCGGTAATCCATCTGTGAATATGCAAAAAAATAAGAATAGGAATAAAAACATTTAAGAAAACGAGTTGTCGGCCTCTTCTTCTTCAAGAATTCCTCTCTACTGTTCTCGGTCCTGGGCTACTTGTCGCCAACTCAATGAGCGTCTCGACACACGCAAGTCTCCTTTAACCTGGTGCCAGTGGAGTTCTTAAACAGAACGTATTTTACTGCACAGTCGTTCGGCAACGTGGCCGGCCCGCCATAGTCTCCCAACTTTCACCAGGTGTACGAACGATGAGAATCTCACCAAGTAGAGCCTGCAGCACCACTCTCTGCTTTCCGTTTGTAGTCCGCCAAAGATATCACGCAACACCTTTCGTTCAAATACGGAGGTTCACGAATGTCTTCCGTAAACAAAGTTACTGTCTAAAGCCCATAGAGGACTACATACTGGTCTGACTAGCGTTTTGTACATCATCAGCTTTGTGCGGCAGTGAATGCCCCTTGATCGAAGCGTCTTGCGGAGGAAAAAGAAGCTGGACTTCCAGCTAGAATGCGCCGTTGAATCTCCTTACTCGTATTATTGTCGGCGGTGACCAAAGATCCCAAGTATATGAACTCATCAACGATTTCCAGTTCATCGCCGTCAATAGTCACTGTCCGTGGGAGGCGAACGATGTATTCTCTGGAGCGTCTTCCTACCGTATATTTGGTTTTCGATGCATTGACTTGTAATCTGTTTTTTTACGAGTAGGGAAATCTGCTGAGCACCTTAGAAGATATGGTACTATCAGACACCAGAGTAGACAATTCAGGGAGTGGGGTTAGGTATCCCGACCCTCTAATGGGGTGTGAGGATGCCGACCCACTAAAACCCTACTCGAGTCTCCAACCTCAATCCCCCCCGGCACCATCTTATCGGTATTACTTCAGCAAGGGGCTATTGTGCTTCACGCACTCTCTTAGATAACTACTGGACTATGGCTGTTAGACTGTTTATTCGCCGTTGATCGGCTCTCCAGCGGTTTGTAGCTCAAGTACAATCTGGGTAGCAGCCGCATTGACCGCCCCACAGACGTCCGAGCTGGAACACATCCTTTGAACTAAGTTATCCGGAGTAGTGTCCTGTCCGCTCACTGCCATCATGTTGCTTCTCGCGCCCGCGAAACGAGGGCATATGAAGAAAGCATGTTCTGCAGTTTCCTCAACATCCACGCATTCGGGACACGCGGGGGACTCCGCATGCCCAAACTTGTGCAGATACTGACAAAAACAACCATGCCCTGACAGAATCTGTGTCAGGTGGAAGTTGATTTCGCCGTGGCGCCTGTTGACCCACCCGGATAGTTCCGGGATTAGTCGATGTGTCCACCGGCCTTTTATGGAATTAGACCATGACCGCTGCCATGTGGTCATCGAGGTCGATCTTGTGGTACTCCGTATGCCTCTAGTTCCACGTTGGTTGGAGCACTCTACGTTCTCGCTGATGATGATGCCAATAGGCATCATACACGCTAAGACGCAGATTGCGTCATGTGAAACTGTGCGATACGCACTCGCCACTCTCAAGCACATGAGACGATAGGTGCTTTCCAGCATGACTAGATAACTTTTGGTACCTAACGTCGATGACCACACCGGTCCGCCATACCTGAGTATGGACTGAACCACGTTGGCTAATAGCCTTCGCTTGCTGCCATATACCGCAAAGCTATTAGACATCATACGAGACAATGCCGAAATAGCTGTGAAAGCCTTCTTGCAGGCATAGTCGGCGTGGCTTCCGAGCTTGAGCTTGTCGTCGACTATGATGCCCCGGAGTTTTAAGGACCGCGTTGACGAGATAGTGCAGTTCCCGACGCTGATATTTGCTTGCTGTACCGACTTGCGGTTGTTCATCACGATAACCTCCGTTTTATGATGCGTTAGCTCCAGCTTCCTGGAGCGCATCCAATCTTCGACAATGCTTATATAGTGGGCATCCGTCAACTCAACCTCTCTGATTGATTTACCGTAGACTTCCAAGGTGATGTCGCCCGCAAAGCCAACAATCACCACTCCTGCTGGGAACTTTAGCTTCAACACCTCGTCATACATGACGTTCCACAACACCGGGCCCAGTATGGACCCTTGCGGAGCCCCTGCCGTGATTGGAACGCACTTCTGACCCCCGTCCGTGTTGTAGCATAGCACACGATTCTGGAAATAATCTTCCAGAATCCTGTACAGTACAAGCAACACAGTACAGTACATACAGGACAGCCGCAACCCTTTGCGCAATTCGAAGGGACTTGAGAGCACCCTCGAAACACGCACGTAGCACATCACTCACGGCAGACTATCTTTGATCAGCCGGTTAGTTTATCGGGAGAAGCGGTCTCGTGCATTATTTCATAGCTGTTGGCGTTCAACTGTATCGTATGCTGCCATGAAATCCTCGAAATAGGATGCGTGGGTACGTTGTACTCGCGGCATTTGTCGGAGAATAAAAGTTTGATTCGTAGTAGCATAAACCCATAAAACCCGTCTGATACTGCCCCACGAATTCTCTTGCTATTGGGGATAGACGACGCAATAAAATCTGGGATGGTGAATGACCCTCTTGGTTAAAACCACTCTAATAAAAAAAAATCAGGGAGAGCACCTTATAGGCTGGGTTGACCAGCGTAATGTCACGGCAATTACAACAATCGAGTCGATCGCCTTTTTTATTGATCCATCCGGTCCTCCGGTAGTTTCGCCTCTTCACAAATCCTTGAAATTATCCAGTGAAGTGCCGTTGTTAGTGGTTCTTTGCCATTTTTATAGAGTTTATTTCTTCAACTGACCGATTTCTCGCCGTATCTCTTCGAGATCATGAGCCGGCACGTTCTTATTTGGACCATCGAAACGTATTGTAAACGCAATGAAGAATGCTCCGTTCGAGCTGGGAAAGATCGGGCTGGTTTGTTTACTCGTTTGGTACGGAATTGCTCAATGGCGTGATGGGTATGAAGCTAAGCTACCTTATTACGATAACTATCGGTATTCTTATTTCGGGTTTTAAACATATCAATTTAACGAGTTGGGGAAAGTTTTCTAGGCGTTGCTTTGATCCAGCAAGTTGAGGTTCGGTGAAAAATGACTAAAAAAAATAAGCATCAGTTATTTTGCCTAACGTTACTTCAGAACAAGCTAGCCTCGCAAAAGGTAATGACATTATAATAACCGTTCTAGTTATACAGCTTCTTCGAAATTGGTGAGGTTGAAGCAATCTGATTTCATATGTTGCGTGATTTGTAAACATGTTTGTTAGTATATAAATCGAATGCACTTTTAGGTATTCAAGCCACCAGTTGAATTGTGTAAAGCGCATTGTTCGTTGGGTTGGAAAAGTTAGCTCGTGTCAAGGACGATTTTCTGTGTTTGTTTTCGAGAAAAAAATTAGGTATGTGTGTAAATTTTTATTTTTGATTAAAAAGCAAACAAATGACTTTATTCAACACTCTGTGTATTTATTTCTGTACCTGCCGCGCCCTTTCTCACTAAGAAAGAATGCTTTAATAGGTTGAACACTTTTCTTACCTTTACTCGACTGTAATTATTTCCCTCCCTTGCCAAATAATTAGTCTTTAATTATAATACAACAATAAACATACCATTGTCTTGGCAGACAATCGCGAACCTACTGCAATATTCAAACCTGATCTGAGTAAATTATTAGTACCAGCTGTCACAGAGCTGCAAAAGGCAGACACTGTCCAGCAGGTGATGAGGCAACGAAAATATTGTCTAACCCGCCGCGAGCGCTCGCCGAGCGGAAGTCAATTTTCCAATTGACATCTATCGTGCTCGTGGAAACTTGACTGCGAACGCACAAATATTCCGCTGATGGGTCGGTGCAATCAACACTGGCCTGACGCACACTGGCTACATACAGCACAGCTCGTACGATTTGCGACACCGGCAAAAGCCCAGTAAGTTTGGAAGCAAATCTACAACAATGTTCCGTCTATTCGCGTATGGTCGGAAACGCATGAACGGCGCAGTACGCACCGGGCTCCACCTGCGCCATGTTCAATGCGAGATGAGCCGTGCAAGACTCGACCAATTCAAAACTATAAAAGTTTGTTTGTGCTGCCGCGGCACGTTCCGGCAGACTCGTTAAACTAGGTGACTAATACGTTACGTGATAATTGAAGTGGCAGGGCGTGAGCGTTTGCGCGTTTCAAATCTGCCCGTGGAATTCCTGTGCACGAGATGGAGCTGCCGCTTTCTACTGTGGCAATACCGTCCCGGTTAGGTGGTCAACAATATTTGCCTTGACCCTGCATTCGTTGTGGCCGTATGCATTTACTGCCATGCCATTGATTTTATGTGACAGAAATAGCACTCTATCGAAGTGAATAGCTAACCTCTGCCACCATGCAATGATTTGTTTTTACAAAGCATCGAAAGCACCCTCGGGGTGGAAGTTACTACTTTTTAGCTGGCGTGTAGCAAGTTTCGCTACAGTAGTTTCTACCACAGCTGAGTGGTATGATAGCTGCCGGATCGTCTGGAGAAGTTTTTATTTCCTTTCATACCTTTATCATGCTGAACACCGAGCACCACTCGACCAAACCCGCTTTCCGCATGTCAGTCGATGGAAAAGGAATGCATGTGCTGCTTTGAATTCGTTGTGACAAGCCAAGATATAGGATACATTCCGGTAACTTTTAACGTTCGCACATGCTTCGCTTTCAGAAGCACTCAAACACATAGTTGCAAAGTTTTTTCCTATAACTAAGTTTTCTAAACTTTGGTCACTAGGCTTCTTTGGGTTACGGATAGGAAGGCAGTGTTCAATTTTCTACTCAATGATTCTTGTCTTGCTAAATATAGACATTCTATCAAGATTCTCAATGGAGATATTAATTATTTTATTACATGGCACTGCGATTAGTATGGAAATCGCCCTCAACTTTGTACGATTGCCACACGTATGTAGCGATCTTGTGTTGGTTCAAATTGTAGAAATGTGTCAACACACAGCATTTCCCATACTGGCTTGTATAATCTCTTCAAGAGCAGTCTTGACTTAGCTGCCAAAGGGCTCCGCATATCTGTGCGATCAGCTTCGTGGGAACAGCCAGGTGCAGTCGGTGGTTATAACGTGGTGACATTTCGCATCCCAAAACTTTTCAATTTCTGCCAGGTGGAACGTGACTGACGGAACAGGAAAAGGCACGGTAATGTATAATCTGCTCAAAGCTTTTGCGGTTTTGATTGAAAACAACCAACCGTAAGTGGCTTGAGAGCTTTCTTCGGTGAGATTAACGCAGGTGACGGTGTGCTATCCACACAAGCATTGCTCATACAGCAATTCGATTGTTGGTTTTGAGTACCTACTTTTGCAGCGTGGACCACTATAAAATTGTAACACACTTAAATTGCTCTAACTGCCAAAGTAGGGTAAAATTAATTGAAATTTTGAGTGGAGAACGTTCAACGTGCATTGTTTACACTGCGTCAGTCGAAAGAGCAGCTCGTTCGCGAAAAAAAATCTACTCCAGTACAACGAAAATAAGAATCTATTACATCGTGCCATCAGTAAAGAGTTGGGAAAACAAAATTCTACGGTTTCTCGTGTCATAAGGCGGTTCGAAAAGCGTCTGACTGTCGCTCGTACGCTCAGATGCGGCGTCCGTGTAGGATAACTTGCGCTCGTGAACCTGAATCTAAGCACAAGTTTCGTGCAAAAGGCCAAAACTCGAGCTGGCTAATGTACGTTCCAGCTTCCGAAGGCCCCAAACCGTGAGAAAAAAACCGTTTACGGCCACGAAAAGCTTTGCCCGGAGGTTATACGATCTGAAGCTGACGAAACCACACTGCTGTGTTATGAACGACGAGACCTACGTGAAAGCGGATTTCAGCCAGATTCCGGAGAACCAGTATTTCACTGCCCAGGATAAGTTTGATGTTCCTGAGAACCGTCGAAAACAGAAGATGTCGAGATTTGCCAGGAAGTTCTTGCGAAATGCCTTTCGTGAGCGCAGATTCACTACAGGTGTATTTGAAAGACTTTCTGTAAAAGCGACTTCTTACTCTTGTGAAGTCTCATAATTGTCCTACGATCTTCTGGGCCTATTTGGCTTCATGTCATTACATAAAGGACGCGCTGTGGTACAAAGCAAATAATTTCGATTTTGTGGCAAAAGATCTTAACCTCCAAATACACCGGCGCTACAGCCAATCGAGAAATACCGGCATATTATAAAGCAGAAATGTCCTAAAGTAGTCAAAACAGTTGAAGAAATAAAGAAAGCACGGAAGCAAAGGAAGAAAGCATATGCAAAACATGTTGATTCCTGGGTCTTGCAAAACCTCATGGGTTTAACCCAAGGGTACGCCGCTTAGAACATTGAGGCAGGCTCAGTTTAGAGAACAGCTTACCTCATTGATTGCAATTGCGGTACATTCATTTCACAGTTTATGGCACACTGTGGCCCACCTTTTTGACATTTAAATTTTGAAATGTTAGAAATTGGCAGCCCTGCCAATGTTTGTTTTTGTCAAAACGATCAAAAGAGTAGCTGGGCGCAGCCGAGTTTGACAGGTTTCACACGATCAGCACCTCGGCGGCACAGTAAGGCACAGACTGAACAAAATTTCTATAAATGAGGTGAACGAAATGTTGTCAGCGACTTACCCTTGGTTTAACCCCACCCAGCCAAAGTACGAGCATTTGTATCTGGAAGCGCTATAACGTTTTTCCTTATATTGCCCCTTTTATGATTATTTAGACTACTGTGATAATCATTTAATGCAACGTACCGCATTTTGCACTGTTAATCTGACACTAGAGTGGCTTTTAGATTGATCTACTAATGAGTTTGACTTTTTTTCCTTCTTTCACTTCATTTTCTTTGAGCGAAATCGTGTGCGAGATTAGACTATGATAATCGTGTAAATCAGGGTAGTCTAAATAGGGGCAAATGTCGCAATACTAAAACCGCTTTTCGCGCGAGCGCACAGTGGGACGGTTTCGAAAATAGACGGACATCAGCTTTTGCGGAGAAACTATTAAGTTTTCCGCATTAATGTCTTCGCAAAAGTTTCTTGGTTTTCAATGTATTTTTTTGTTAGATAAAAAAAATTACATTAAGGGGGTGGGTCAATAAATAGAGAAATTAACGTTTTTATTTCAAGTCCGAAATAAACAGTGCTTAAGAAAAAGTGGTAGAGGACATTATTTAAAGAGTATTTGGTGAAGGAAGAAAGTTTCTATCTCTTGAGGGAAAAAGATATTGAGCTACACAATAACAAACCCCCTTAATATCAGTTTTCCTAATTTTACTCGCTTATTTCCGTTTCTACGTAGTTTCGATGTTTAGTAAAGTTTAAGATATAGTAAAAATACATCTTTTTGCTGAAGAGAGCGTAGCTCTATCCTTATGGGATTGTGAGCTGTTACAGTTTTTATATAATTTTATAATCAATTTTAAGGTGATTTATTTCAAAAAGGCGCAAGTATGCGCAGCCAACCTCAACGATTTTGAGTGTTGTGATGTAGTGCCTTTCATTTCATGTATATATCACGGTGGAACACGGTGGAACATTTGAGCAAACTGCGACTAAAAATATCACGTTTTACGTTTTTTCCCTTAAGAGATAGAAACTTTCTTCCTCCACCAAATACTCTTTAAATAATGTTTCAAACTGTTTGTGGTGGTGTGACCGTAGTGTGTATTGATGTAGCTGTAAAAACTTGGATATGCCTTGTTCGCCATCATGTATGCTTTAGACGTTGTCGACTGTTAGTTTCGTAATTTTTATCGTACTTTTTTGGCCTTTTCAGTCTTTTACGGAAATTAAAACTGGCTTTTTCAATTCACTCCGACGTTTCTTTAAATAATGTCCTCTACCACTTTTCCTTAGGCACTGTTTGTTTCGGACTTGAAATAAAAACGTTAATTTCTCTATTTATTGACCCACCCCCTTAAAGTATTTTTTTTTATCTATCAAAAAAATACATTAAAAACCAAGAAACTTTTGCGAAGACACTAATGCGGAGTACTTAATAGTTTCACCGCAAAAGCTGAAGTCCGCCTATTTTTGAAACCGTCCCACTGTGGAGCGGTACATTCTGTAAACTGTGGCTAAGTCAGAGATAAGACTTAGCAACGAGGGCACCACCAGCACTGCAGTCCATCGTTGGTGGCATCATTAACTGGAGGGTCACAGCGATCACCAAGCAATCCGATATTCCATTGGCATACGGAACTCCGCAGCAGCTCCAAAAAATAGAGCCAATAAACAAAGGTGGCGAACTCCGCCTGCAAATGACGGATCTCTGTAGAGCTATGACTTCTGAGAACCATAGCAGAGGGTCCAAAGCCCCTAACAGGAGGATAGTTTTAATAGCAGTTATCCATGGCTATTACGTAAAGTCTTGAATGGATAAACCCCTAATCCAAGGTGTGACGTGACCCGCGCCGAGGGATGAATGGTGGAGTAGGTTCTATAAATACTCTGCCGCAACGGAGCCTGTGGAGTACCAGAGCACCCTCCAAAGCAATTTGCCCTTGCTGCATTAAGCCGGTCACTGATGCAGGGGACCATTTCTTACCGAGCGTCCACGCTCTGACGAAAAACAAAGAAACGGAGGAGGTGGAAAGGAGAACAGGGGAGGAACACCTAAGGAGGACCTGAATGATATGCTAGCAGAATTTCAGTCCTGTTCCACGTTTATCCTCAACACCCCGACTCGTAGTGAGTCGACAGCCGGGAGAGCCGATCAGTGATGTACAACTGGATGGCCGTACAATCGCTCAAACATTCTAAAAAATCTGTACCGTCGAATATTAAAGTTGATTAAAAGTTGCAGAGCCTCAATAAGATAGATCTCAGCACGCTCACCGGTCTTGTGACAGGACATTGTCTGAGTAAATATCATCTTTGGAATCTCGGTTTCGTACAAGATGATATTTAACCACAGAGAACAGACATCCAAGCGAAAGGTCCCACTTGGATAAAACTTATGTCAAATTAGTTGGGAAACTATAGTGATGATGTCGCTAAATGCACATAAAATTCTGCACTAAACTCACAACAGCTAGCTTTTGGCGCTAGCATAACGCTTGTAGTCCATATACACTAGCGCCAGAGGAGCCAAAGGTTGTCAGTGTGCAAATCAAAAGAATCAATTAGGTGTGAAACTATAGTGGTGGTGTCGCTAGCGTAATAGGTGATTTTAATTTGAAATTTTATCCAAGAATTCCCGAAAACTTTGTTCCTGAATGGATGTCTGTTCTCTGTGATTTAACTACAGAACACTTGCTCTGCAATTGTGGAGCACAAATAGCACGCAGACTGCAGTATCTTAAAAAGGGGAGATGGTTTGGGTCGCCGATCAGGGTAACAAGGTTCATAAACCACAAGTTATTTCAGATTGGCACCTGTCTCGCTCCAGCTACCAGCCCTTCACTTCCTCAATAAGTGTTAGCTAAGCTTGAAGCATATAGCAAAAGAAATAAACAGGACATTCCACAATAGTTCAAAATATTAGATGCAGTGGTAAGAGTACCCAACAGAAGAGGAAGGTGGAAAACGAAGGCCTTCGAAAAGGACGTCTTCATTGAAGTACCACGCGTGGTCCGCGATTCCCTGGACCTGAGTGCAGCCGAATTGATGGGAATGCTAGTGAAAACATACGATGTAGCAATGCCGAGCAAACAGTAACGGTAGAATAAACGACCCCCAGCTTATTGGTGGAACGAGGAACTCTGCGTTCTTCGTGCCAACTGCATCAGAGCAAGCAGAAGCTTCCAAAAAGAAAGAAATGTTGCAGTAAGAAATAGCGAAGAGAGGACTTAGAGTGGCCAGAGCCACTGTCTGAAGGAGCTGCCCTAATAACACAATAGTTATAAAAAGGTTGAGCTAACTGTTATGTCACTAATTTGGGTCATTGTAAAGTTGCTAAAACTAGAAGTATCGTTAGTGTGCTAGTTGGGTATGCAGAGACGCGGTTGTCAACCCATGTGGTAACGCATAGAATAGTGATGGTGAAACTTAGTGATCCAACGATACCAACTGAAAGGTGTTCCGACAATTTGAAAGCCATTGTTTAGTATGAGGAGCCATTGTCGGAACAGGATACGACCGTCTGGCCATTTAAGCCGTATGACGAAGTGGAAGACGACGACGTTGAGCGTAGACAGGTGTCCAACGACGAACTAATATCAGCTGTAAAATAACTGAAAGCGAAAGCTCTTGGGCTGGATGGAATCCCCAACGTGGTCCTGAAAGCAGCAGAGCAGGTATACCCAGACATGTTCAGGACAGTAATGCAGAAGTGCCAAGACGAAGGAAACCAGGGAAACCTCCGGGAGATCCAGCATCGTATAGACCCATATGCCTGCTGGATGCACTAAGAAAACTACTGGAGAGGATCATTTTGAACAGATTAACGGCATGTTTAGAAGGTAATCACGGACTCTCAGCGAGACAGTTCGGAGTTCATAAAGAGAGATCTACTTTGGATGCAAGTTGCACAGTGATCGAAAGAACGGAGAAGGCAGTGATGACCGTTAACGTCAAAAACGTATTCAGCAGTTCTAGCTGGAAGGCAATCGCTATAGTGCTCCATGAAATGAGGGTCCCTGACTATTTGTGTTCTATGTGGGTCCCCAGATGGTTGCTTTAACAGTTAGGTCGTCATAGTGGGTTTCAAAATTTGGTTGAAATCTATTTTATAACTAAAATAACACCAAAATTACTCCTTGGGAGTGCTAACATCGATCTTCGGCGACGTACAGAAGAACGGAGTATGGAGACGGAGAATGAACCATAAACTCGCACAGTTCTATGGCGATCCCAGTATTGAAAAGGTGGACGAAGCTGGACGGATACGATGGGCATGTTGCAAGAATGTCGGAAAACTGCCCTGCAAAGATGGTGTTCGTTTCAAATCCGGTAGGAAGAAGACGACCAGGGGTGCAGTGAAGAAGATGGTTAGACCAGGTGGAGCAAACGTTCATGGTTACCAAGGAATTGGAGAGCGGTAGCCCACAACCGAGTAAATTGGAGAAACTTTGTTCATCAGGTTATGTCTTAGGACGGCAAGCCAACTAACTATGTGGGGAGTCGAAGCAAGCTAGTGCCGCTTAAAGTGCTATAGCTTCCTGCCCAAGTAACAATGTGAGTTTTATTGTATTCTTATTGAGGTTATCATGACTGATTTTGGTCATAAAAGTAACCATAAACGTGTAATTAAACCCAAATTGTTACTTGGGTGAAGCTCCCTGAAGGGCACATTACTTAGCAAACAATTTGGTTTGTATAACTCAGTTATAAATGAGAAATACGAAATCATGGGCCCTGATCTCACAGTCACCTCACCTAAATTTTTTAGGTTAGAGCACAATTTGCGATTCTGAGAATCACCTCACGTGACGCAGCTCACTTGGGTGACTGTACAAATCAAATGGGTCCTAAGGTGAGGTGAGGGTGACTGTTAGAATAGGGCCCGTGAGAGAAGTGAGAATAGGGCCCCATATCTGAACGAAAAAGTTATATTTCACACCACATAAGAACATATAAGTACTAATGTGGAGGCAATTTTCGGAAAATTTTGACAATTATTTGTAATTCTATCTTACATTTTGTACAGCAGTTTTTAGAACACGCAACCTAATGCTTATGAATATACGATTGTGGCATCGTATTCCCTCAATAGATAAGGGTGGCATCTTGCTTAAATGGCGTTTACGGCAATGTCGCGGCTGTCTCCGCTCCATTGAAACTGGCAGGCCTTCGTGATATGTTCAAGGCTCGGCACCTTCGGTTGTGGAGTAGTAGGCTCAGATGACAATTCCTGACTTACTTGGCTCTGGCTCAGGGCCCCATGAAGGATCCGAATCATCCCTTGCATGGCCTCACGGCTTACTATAGATAACCATGGTATCACAACAAGGTGACTACGAAACATAAGTGGATATAGCGGCTCGAAGGAGGGACCCAAGAGTATGTAAACACCCAAAATAGATAACGGCTTTACGCCGAGCGAAGCGGCGAATATATTTGCTGGCAGTACAAGATTACAACGAACAAGGTTACACTGGCGAGTAGAAGCAGTAGTATGCCTCCGGCAGAGCAGAAAGCAGGTCATCGTATGACGCTGAGTCAGGTGGTCCCGCCTAAGCTTGATGATTGCGCGCAACGTGATGGAAAGATGAGCTGTACGAGTCGGTTAAAGACAGACATAACGTCCACACGCAGATCAAGCAGTTAATGGCGAGCATTAAATCTGCTATGACTACAGATGAATGTGAGCAGATGAAACTCGAGGCTATGGCTATCAAAGACAACGAAGAGACTTCTAATTGTGAACTCTCGTACGGATAAAAGAAGAGGGGAACGGCTGGAGAAGAAGGAGAAAAAGAAAGCTAGGAACGAAATGGAAACGAATCCGGACCAAGGTGAAAGCAAGCAGCTATAGGATGATGGAGAAACAAAATAAAGTAGAGCAGAGAATGGTGAACAGATGAAGCTTAGGCCTCGGTGTTAGAGGACTAAGGGCGATGCGCTAGTCGTCAAAGTGAACGCCAAGCTGCGGAAGGATTCATCGGTAATGAGCGCAGCCTTCAAGGAGCTCGTTGCCAAGACATTGGGTAATGAACCAAACGTTAAAACTCTCTACAAAGAAATAGTAATTGAGTGCTGGGATCTGGACGAAATTACGACAAAACAGGAGCTAAGAAGCGTATTGAGTCACAGTGCGAGCTAGACGACGTATCGTTGGTGATCCGGTTAATAAAGGCCTACTGTGGAACGCAGGCGTTGGCAACTCACTTTTCAACGGCAGCTACGCCCACGCTACTAAAAAGGGCAAAATTAAAGTCGGGTGACCAGTGTGCGTTTAAAAACCATCCGTCAGTGGTATATGCACGATATGCTCTGCAATAGAGAAAAGAAAAATGACCACAGGACGGGAGGCTTCCAATGCCCAGCGTATAAATAAGCGAAAGCCGTCGAACAGGGCTGGAGGTAACTCAGATCAGTCTAAATCCTTGCAACACAGCGCAGCGATACATCGTTTGTGGCAGTCGACAACGGAATCATTGTGTGATGTCACAATAATTGCAGAGCCGTAGCGAGTTACTTCCGATAACGGTAACTGGACAACCGATGGAGCAACAATAATGGATGCACATAATGGAGATGTTCTCCATCGAGGCGATAGTTTCGAGTTCATACGAAGGTTTCGTGATTGTCCAAATCAACGCAATCTTCGTATGCTACTACTACGCACTCCCCTAATGAACAGTAAAGCAGTTCCACGCAGCAGATATTAGACGCGTTGACCGAGGAACTGGTCGGGTGAACCATTGGAGGAAACATCAACGCTTTGGCTGAGGAGTGGGGTAGCAGGCATACTAAATGGAAGCCCTCACTAAGCTTGAAGTTGCACTGTTTAACGAACATACCTTTGGCACTTTTCGTAAGGACGGTCGCGAACCTATTATCGTCTTCGGGATGCTCACGGTTCACGTTTTTGTGCCGTTGTAACGATCGACGTAAATATGCCTTTAACAGGGCTAGTTGGGAGGCCATCGTCAAGTTGCTGCATAGAATCTAGGTCCAGGAAAACTATGTAGAATTCTTCAGGATTTGGGCGCGTGTTACTCGCCAAGAGGTGTAATGCGATGAACAATACGTCGACAGTTCCGCAAGGCTCCGTCCTTGGCCCAATGGAACGGGATGTACAATGGTGTAGCTATTATAGAACGGGATGTACAATGGTGAAGCTGTTCACAAGCGGGGTAAGCGTCGGCTTTGTGAATGACATCGTGTTATCGGTGACAGACGAGTCACTGGAGTCACTTGAATGATCCTAATCGGAATCATACTTGTAGAAGACAACAACTGCTACGGACGAAGAAATACCAGAGAAGCTAGGAAGCTTATGAAGGAACAGGTTGAGACACGACGGAGAACGGTAGGCAGACGCACCGACTCGTATCGGTTCTGTCAACATGGAGGAGTTGGGTTCTACTTGAGTTTGACGCTGCTTCCCTCGGGTTACGGTTGCTACAGGTGCGAACCTCCTTCGGTTAGAGCATGCCGTGATTGCAGTTTGCTCGGAATGCAGAGGGGCGGTAGACACGCCACAGCCTATGGTCTTTGAACGTCTTGATTTCCGCGATGCGAAGCGAGGATGAAAGCGTTTGAAATGCTGTCAATGGCGTTGTAACGCAGATTATTTTCTTTATTTTATAATTCATCTGACTTATGGGTCTTAATGAGCTAAGCTACAATAAACTAGAGTTTGTAATCATTTGCTTTTCAAAATCGATCTTGAGGGCCATTTGCGCTAGACTGAAAGTGAAGGCTAGGTGGATTGGACTTAAAAGAAATGTGTCGAAGATCAAATACATGTATGGTAGACGCTCAAACGAGACCAACATGCGCTTTTCGTAGACAGTAATTGTTGACAGCGACGAACCAGAAGTGGTAGATGAGTTCGGTTATATGGGATCGGTGGTGGCCGCGGCCAGGAACACAAATAAGGAGATCCAGCAGCGCATTCAAGCAGGACATTGAGCCTACTTCGCCCTTCGCAAAACGGTACGATCAAGAGGCATAAGCCGCCGTACAAGCTGAAAGTGAAGAGTGGAGGAGATGCCTGAATCAAAGGAAACAGACGCTACTTGGGGAGATTACTAACGGATTTGGCGATAGTCGGTAAGCCACCCCCGCCATGCCCATGCAATCGGTTCATTGCGGCAAAATTCAGTGCAATGAAAGCAGTGGTCGCAGTGTTCCTTGTTCTCGCCGTGTAACAGTTTTGCCACAAACAAAGCTTGTTGAAATTCGTGTCGTGAGCGAGCAATCGGGATGTGGAGATAAATTTTCGGGTCGCGTCAAGGCAAGCTACTGAGGACCGATCATATTAACTTCCTTTGCACTCGTTCAATTAGGAGGTTCCAACAGAGTTGATGCGAAGCCCAAATTAGGCGTGCATCTCCTAGAAGAGGACGAACTAATGCGCAATACAGTGCTTTAGCAGTGCGGGTCTCTAAAATCTTGTCCAACATTTACCATAAATCCCAGCTGGTAAGTCGCTTTTGAGAATTTCGTTGTACGGTGATGATCGAAAGTCAGTTTCAAATCGAAAATCACACCAAAACCATTCGCACGCTCAACCCTTTTCAGTACCTGGTCATCAATTTTGTAGTCAAAAACTACAGGCGATTGGATTCGGTGGAACGTCATAACCTCGCATTTAGAGACGCTGATAGTAAAGTTATTCGCTTTGCACCAAATTATAAACGTATCCGAAAGAAGTTTAAGGCGGTGACAATCCTCGACACAACGAATCGTCAAGTAAATCGTTTCAAAATCGTCAGCATAAACCAGTCTGCAGCCTCTTTCAAGGTCAAAGTTAGCGTCGTTAAAGAATGAAATGAACAAAAGTGGTCCTAAGCTACTGCCTTGCGACACACCAGATTGTTTCGTGAACGGGAACGCTACCTTCGAGCCAAGTCTCTCTTGTAAGACCCTGTCACACAAATACGAGCGTAACCATGTAACAAACTGTTGCGAAAAACCCACTCGTGCGGCTTCATACGAACCCTCCGAAAAGTGCGAGAAGCAGCGTAAAAGTGATTAGAACCAGGAGAGTTGCAAAAGGGCTCTATGATCAAGAGTGCAGCCTTCAGAGAGCTCATTGCTGAGGCGTTAGAGAACGAAGCGAACCTGAAACCGTAGTCGGGTCGAGATCAAAACAGAAAACCAGCTGAGAAACTGAGGTAACTGTGCAATTTGTCTGCGGTGGAGTCACATTCGAGCAGTTTGCGGTTTGTTTTTTAACCGTCCCAAATCTTTAGTCAAGGCAAAAGGTGGTCATGAAGAGTTAAAGTGAATTACTTCTGAATTTTGGACCATTTTCACACATTTTGTACTTTGAACATGAAAAAAAAATTGGTTTTTAAATCGAATTTATGACCTTTCGTATGGGTTACACATTGAGTCCATAATTCATCGGCTGAAGAAAACTTCGTCGAGATATGTATAATACACCGATCGATAAATAATCAAAGGGCAAAATTTTCCTGATTATAGGCTTCCGTCCGTGAATGGTCGAATCACTCCAAGAATTCTATCTCATGGCGTGGCGTGGTCCTTCCTTTTCGTCTTCTCAGCACAATGGATGATTTGATTTCCACGCTCGCCAATGGTGCGTACTTGTCGACCTCTTGATTACCACCTACCTACCATTCAGTACCGAAAGCTGACTTCAAGTGCCGTTCGAGGAAATCATCATGATGATTTAGATATCTACACCAACGGCTGGCCGAGAATTTCTGCGATGCTTTATGATACCTATTCTGTGGAGTGAAATTCACCACTCTCCTGTATCCTTATGGAGCACAAGCGGGCGATGTTCTTTTGCAACGAAAGATAATTTTCTCTGCACCATGGATTGGCCATTCGGCAGTTTCCTGCGAGACCAAGTACTGATAATGACAAAGGAAAAGTTTCCTAAAATCCATTTTCTACTAATTTGTCTGCGAAAATCAAACAATTCCTTACACCTACCTAAAAACTAGAAGCTACCTCCGATCAAACGACCCTGTGCTGTGCTTTATTGTTCATATTTCTCCTCTGACGGATTCCATTAATAATGCTCATCACGTGAATCACTGTTATTTAGAGACAAATAAGATTAATGAGGCTCTAATGAATTGAACCATTTGGTAAACAGTTAGCCGGGGGCACATTAGCATTTAGTTATCATCAACATCGAGCATTAGTCAAATTGGCGAACGTAAAAGTGCACGGTAATAGCTTCGCCAGTGTTTCACACCTGCGGCTAACTAAGTGTAACTTTATCGGCGATATTATTAGCCATCATCATCATCGCTCCTGCATGCAGTGAGGGCAGCGCATGCATGTTGAATATTGGTTGTGGCTACCAGTTCACCGCAGAATAACTCTGCTTCCGCCGTTACGTTGCCTCGTAGAGTCAATTCAATTGTAGAGAGGCAATCCGGCGTAAAATGCTACTGCAAACTTGAGTGTGTGCTCGGCGCTTTGCGCTTGTCACGGCAAATGTCAATAGGCAACGATTGCGGCCTATGCAGTTTAATGCCAATAAAATCGAATATTTTCACATGTCCAACATGGTGGGTCTCTTACCCCAGCGATCCAAATTTAATAATCACTTCCCGTTGGATCCCATCGCTGTACCCCTCGCTAGACGGTGTATGCTGAGCGCAGTCAAATGGTGTGATTCGTTATGGATTATTAATTTTAATTAACTGCTTCGTGGTTCGAGTCCAGGCGTCGTCATCGTCGTCGTCGTCGTCGTCCAAGAGTTCGCCCTGGGTGTGCAACCACATATGCGCCCGACCGATGTACCTATTGGCGTTGCTCGCCAAGGAAGAAACTCGGTAATAATGTGTGCTCGTAGCGGTACGTCCGTCCATCACCGGTCCTGCCGGCCTGTCCGTACACCACCACACCGCCCGCCCTCAATCAGTCGTGGTGTAGCGTTGAAAAGCGATATGCCTAATCGCATCATGCTGCCAATAATGTGCTACCGGCGGCGTGGAGATTTGACATGCGATTGGGAAAGGCGGACCGAGCTAGAATATTTCAACCGAATATTTAATTAGAAATATGCTTTTCAAACATTTAAACAAGTGCTAGTAACATTTTCGAAAAATCGATTTTGAAATTACTTTCAAAGTAACAAAACTATCATTTAAATGAAGCTGCTGGTATTGCTACTATCAAAGAACGTAAAATAAGTTGGGTGTACGTGCAAAGCGACAATTGAAAGATTAATGTTGAAACAAAACAATTACAAACACGCTGCATGACAAAACCAAACGGTACCGCTATTAGTAATTTACTGTGTCAACTTCCACCTGCACTCTGAAACAACAACGTCGACAACTCATCTCCGGTGAACGATAAACTTCGACTGCTGAACAGACCATCAGATAGATATTATTCCTTCCAGCAAGTCAGGGATGAGCGAAAATTTCGCCCTTACACGTGTATCTATACCGGGGCAGCATAATCGAAGCTCAAACGTTGGCCCGGAAATAAATCTCTTTGATGATTGTTGACCCAGCAGAGTGTATCCCGTCGTTCCGGAACCACCAGCGCCACCGGTAGCTTACGACGACGACACGACAGCAGGGCGGGGTTGGGTACTACGGCAACTTCTAGTCAAGTGCCCCTCGCAGTTGCACAAAAACAAACATCAGCTGCATCGCACCAGCAAGCACGGCAGTCAGTGTCATGAATGGTGTACACCTACAATGGGGGAGCATATTTCTGTTTGATCAACACACGGTATTGATGTAAATCGAAGCGCACTGTTCCGGACAGTTGATACGATAGATAGCACCCTGGATGACTTTCCCCCCTCCAGTTCTACCGATATCGGTTGCATTGTGCTACCGGGCTTTGAATTATTGATGTTCAGATTATGTACTATTAAAATTTTGCCCACCCATTCAATGGCGCCAATTTACGATCAAAGAGCAAAAGCAAATTTCCATAATTGCATGCGGTGTTTGCTTGCATGTGTGTGCGCCGGTGTGTGAGACAAGAATATAACATAATCGATATCCATTTGCTGGAAACGGCCAGCAGCCGTAATAAAACATATCGGTACGGAGAAGAACAACAAAAGGCAGATTTCTAAACACCACCGAGCATAAACCAATGATATAATTTCGATGTGAACGACATGGATCGATTTTTTCCCGGGAAATGATGCTCATGGGGTCAATAAAAGCCAGCATGCTGTCGTTGGTGAGGCTTAGAGCCTCCCCTAGGACGTACTGAATGGCCATTGTCATCCTGCAAATGATGGTTTTATTTGAAAATGCTGATGTTTGTATAGAATGAATTTAATCATATGTATTGTGCTCTGTTTCTGTGAGTAGAAAAACTAATTATTTGCTGAAACAAATGATTGGAACTATAATTGATTACAAACTAACGCGATGGGTTAGATCTAACGTGCGCCTCGACGAACAAATAAATATACCCATTACTTAATTTATATCATTCTCATTCATGTTTTGCATAATCTAGATAACATATTGCATGAAAATAATCTATTTTCCTACAATATCTTTTATAAATTGCAAATTTATGGCCTGTTTCATGCCGTGACCACACCGCACCGGTTGCAATCGACCATCTCTGATTGAAATCAAATTCGGTTTAATTGCTCTTTCCGAGCCCCAAATTCAATTTTCTGAAGTTTTAAACGTGTTTTTAAAACAACACAAAACATATTTTCCACAGTCACATGTCTCTACCTCAAAACGATGTAGGGTTATGCCATAGGGGGATAGGGGCAAAATGAGCCACCGTTCATTTGGGCATGTTGGACAATCAATTTCGCTCATTTGTTTAATCAACTTGTTGATAATGTTCTTAATAAGCATCTCGACAAAAACCGCATCCAAATTCATGCACTTTTTATAGTTGAGATAATCTTTTATTTTATCGCATTATTATAATTATTTTGCATAGTCGCAAGGGGCATAATGATCATACCTGGCCATGTATTTGTACATAACCAATAAAGGCTGGAAAGTAATATAAACATTAAAACGACACAGTCGAGTATAAAGTTGCGTATATGTAAGCAATAATCAACCCGAAAATAGCGGTTACAGAGCAAAATTTGTGTCTTTCATATACCAGGCTCTTGAACCGCTATGTTGCCAATGTCGTTCAACTTAATTAATCTATACCTATAAAGAAGGATTTCTGTCTGTCTGTCTGTCTGTCTGTCTGTCTGTCTGTCTGTCTGTCCGTATGTTTCTTATAGAATCGAAAACTACTGAACCAATCGGCATGAAAATATGCATGTAGAGGTTTTTTGGGGCCAGGAAAGGTTTTAGTGATGGTTAGAAACCCCTCCCCCCACTAAGAGGGGGGGCTCCCATACAAATGAAACACAAATTTTGCATAACTCGACAACTAATCAAGCAAATAGAACAAATTTTGGCATGTGGGTGTTTTCGGTGACAAGAATTTTTTCTATGGTAAATTGAGACCCCTCCCCTCTTTATAAGGGCAATTATAACTCCTCTCCTCTTTAAAAGGGGGGGCTTCCATACAAATTTCCTCATAACTCGAGAACTAATCAAGCAAATGGAACCAAATTTGGCATGTGAAGGTTTTCGAGGGCAAGAATATTTTCTATAGTAAATTGGGACCCCTCCCCACTTTAAGAGGGGGGGGCTCCTGTACCAAAGAAACACAATTTTCCTCATAACTCGAGAAGTAATTAAGCAAATGGAACCAAATTTGGCATGTGGGTGTTTTTGGAGACAAAAATTTTTTCTATGATGAATTGGGACCCCTACCCACTTTAGGAGGGGGGACTCCTATACAAATGAAATTTAAATTTCCTCATAACTCGAGAACTAATCAAGCAAATGGAACCAAATTTGGCATGTGGAGGTTTCTGGAGGCAAAAATATTTTCTATGGTGAATAAGGACCCCTCCCAACTTTAAGAGGGGGTGCTTCTACACAAATGAAATACAAATTTTCTCATAATTCGATAACTAATCAAGCAAATGGAACCATATTTGGCATGTGGGTGTTTTTGGAGGCAACCATTTTTTCTATGATGAATTAGGACCCCTTACCTTTTTAAGAGGGGGGGCTCTCATACAAACGAAATACTAATTTCCACATAACTCTAGAACTAATCAAGCAAATGGAACCAAATTTATCATGTGGGTGTTTTTGTAGGCAAGAACATTTTCTATGGTATATTTTCTATGGATTTCCCCACTTTAAGAGGGGGGGGGGGCTCCTATACATATGAAAAACAAATTTCCTCATAACTCGAGAACTAATCAAGCAACTGGAACCAAATTTGACATGTAAGTGGTTTTGGAGACAAAAATTTTTTCTATGGTGAATTGAGACCCCTCTCTTCTTTAGAAAGCGAGTTAAGGCCCATCTCCCCTTTAAGAGGGTGGGCTTCCATACAAATGAAATGCAAATTTCCTCTTATGTCGAGAACTAATCAATCAAATGGAACCAAATTTGGCATGTGGGAGTTTTAGATGGCAGAAATTTTTTCTATGGTGAATTACGACCAGCTCCCCTTTTAAGAGGGGAGCTCCCATACAAATGAAATTCAAATTTCCTTATAACTTGAGAACTAATCAAGCAAATGGAACCAAATTTGGCATGTGGGAGATTTTGGAGTCTTGAATTTATTTTACGATAGTTAGAAACCTCTCACCCCTGTGGTAGGGGGATATGGACTCTCATACAAATAAAACAGAAATTTTTGCGAAACTCAAAAACTAATCGAACTCGAGAAATTCGAGACTCTTCCATAAAACATTAGTCAATACAAGACCACAAAAACTATCTATAGTAACACTAGATCATTCAAGACGAGACGGTCGCGAGTGTTGCCGGTGACCCGCCGTCGGAAGCGCCGCCCACTGGGGGGCTTGCAAAACTCGAGATTGTGACAAAGATCATCCGAGATTCATGATTTATGTACAACACAGGTTAATTTGTGGCAATACGAAGTTTGTCGGGTCAGCTAGTTGCTAAATAAAATGGAAATGGTCACAATTTCTCCTTTCTTCTATATGACAAAATCTTTTATGTTATTTTCTAGTAAAAAACCGCCTAAAATGGTAACTTTAATTAAAGTGCCCATATTGCCCCGTATGGTTTTCGATCGAGGCAAAGAGAATCATTTTTTACAGTCATACATTGTTAATTTATCAAAGACGTATCAAATCGTTAATTTATGGCAATTATTAGAATTTTTTTAAGGCACGGGTATGAAATGGGAAACGCAATTGAGGAAACGTCCAACATAGCTCCAGCCATCCCAAGCCCCTACCTAGCGCCTCCACGTGGCCTTACCTGGTAATGCTCTATTGAGTAGCCAAGCTAGGAGGTGCGATGGTGGGTTGCTCCCGGCTGTCTGATCTCAAAACTGCGGGTTTGGATGACGGCTGAGCCACACGACCTTGTTAGTAGGTAAGCTTAACATAAGGTATTTTAACTATTTGTTACGTTTTAGCTCATGAAGCAAGCACCTCCTACTGTACAGTGGAACCTCGGGCCGAAGAAAATTTAAAAAAGCGCATGGATAGCAGAAGAAAAAATTAAATTAATAATGGAAGCACTCATGTAAACTCAAATGATGCAACTCTACTCCATTCGAAGGACTGCTGGTGAGATTGTTCTATTTTTGTCCATATATCTTCATATAATGTATATTCGTATAACACATATTTTATTACATTGCCATATACCATCATTATCGTAAAGGGAAAGGAGCATCAGGGTATCGAATGAATCGAAGACTGCATGAGGGATGTGGTAACCAGCCCAAGTCATATAAGGTCGGAGAGGATTTTGATGCGCCCTTCTAGCACACACATCATCACTCAAGATAACGGTGCACGGTGAAGTTACGTATATAGAAACCAGAAGTCTATGCTGGTAGGAGTGTCTTATATTCCCGTGGAATCATATAAGCGACATTGCTTATTGATCCACCCAACCTCTTTTAGTACTTCACGAACAGCATTGACATGAAAGTTGCTAGGTATATAAATTCGATTCAGCAGTAATTCAACTTGCATACAATGGGAAACCCTTGAGGTGGTGGTGGCTATCCCCATACATACATACATACATACATACATACATACATACATACATACATACATACATACATACATACATACATACATACATACATACATACATACATACATACATACATACATACATACATACATACATACATACATACATACATACATACATACATACATACATACATACATACATACATACATACATACATACATACATACATACATACATACATACATACATACATACATACATACATACATACATACATACATACATACATACATACATACATACATACATACATACATACATACATACATACATACATACATACATACATACATACATACATACATACATACATACATACATACATACATACATACATACATACATACATACATACATACATACATACATACATACATACATACATACATACATACATACATACATACATACATACATACATACATACATACATACATACATACATACATACATACATACATACATACATACATACATACATACATACATACATACATACATACATACATACATACATACATACATACATACATACATACATACATACATACATACATACATACATACATACATACATACATACATACATACGTAGTATTGACTTGGGAGCTTGGGAGCCACGTTGACTATGCCTGCAAGAAGGCTTCCACAGCTATTTCGGCATTGTCTCGTATGATGTCTAATAGCTCTGCGGTATATGGCAGCAAGCGAAGGCTTTTAGCCAACGTGGTCCAGTCCATACTCAGGTATGGCGGGCCGGTGTGGTCATCGGCGTTAGGTACCAAAAGCTATCTAGCCAAGCTGGAAAGCACCTATCGTCTCATGTGCTTAAGAGTGGCGAGTGCGTACCGCACAGTTTCACATGACGCAATCTGCGTCTTAGCGGGTATGATGCCTATTGGTATCATCATCAGCGAGGACGTAGAGTGCTTCAACCAACGTGGAACTAGAGGCATACGGAGTACCACAAGATCGGCCTCGATGATCACATGGCAGCGGGCATGGTCTGACTCCACAAAAGGCCGGTGGACACATAGACTTATCCCGGAACTATCCGGATGGGTCAACAGGCGTCATGGCGAAGTCAACTTCCACCTGACACAGATTCTGTCAGGGCATGGTTGTTTTAGACAGTATCTGCACAAATTTGGGCACGCGGAGTCCCCCGAGTGTCCCGAATGCGCGGACGTGGAGGAAACTGCAGAACATGCTTTCTTCATATGCCCTCGTTTCGCGGGCGTGAGAAGCAACATGATGGCAGTTAGCGGACAGGACACTACTCCGGATAACTTAGTCCAAAGGATGTGTTCTAGCGCGGACGTCTGGGGTGCGGTCAATGCGGCTGCTACCCAGATCGTACTTGAGCTACAAAACCGCTGGAAAGCCGATCAACGGCGAATAAACAGCCTAACTACCATAGTCCAGTAGTTATCTAAGAGCGTGCGTTAAGCACAATAGCCCCTCCCTGAAGTAATACCGATAAGGTGATTCCAGGGGGGATTGAGGCTGGAGACTCGTGTAGGGTTTTAGTGGGTCTGGATCCTCACGCTCCAGTAGGGGGGTCGGGATACCAAACCCCACTCCCTGAGTTGTCTTCTCAGGTGTCTGATAGCAGATTTCCCTACTCGTTAAAAAAAAACGTAGTATTGACTAGCGCGATCCTGAGGAGGAAAAAGCGCCAGAAGGAGGACAGAGATCGTGAGGAACTAGAACAACTAATCCGGGCTAATGTTCCGCTCAAGCTTTACGAGAAGGTGAACCAAACTCGTAAGGGTTACACACCTAAACCTGACATGTGTTGCGACGAGGGACGAGATCTAATCACAAACGATCACGAGCTCTGCAACGGGTGGAAACAGTTCTTCGCCGAGCTCAATGGCGATATAACAGAAGGAGACACAACGGAAGTTAACCTAGGAGTGTCTGAAAACGATAACAGCGTGCCGCTTCTGTTCTTGAAAAGATCTGACTTGAAATCGGTCAGCTAAAAAATAATAGAGCTGGCGGAAAGGACCGACTCCCGACAGAACTCTACAAAAATTTCCGAGAACCGTCAGCAATGGCACTTCATCGGATAATTTCAAGGATTTGGGAAAAGGAGATACTACATGTCAGCACAAAGCTTGTATTATGTCTCCATCACTAAATTTAAACTACTGGATGAACAAGTTGTAGCGCATGGCATAATAAAGTTTTAAATTGGTATGAAATAACCTGATACATACTTCTTCCAATAGGACACCGCCTCTAGTTTCTGATAATAAATAACAGAAGTTGGCGCAAGTGTTTCATCATGGGCCATGCGTGAGAGTATGCTTGAAACTATCAATGTTTTCCTGTTGAATTCAACAGATGTCATTACTTCTGCTAAATTTTGCGCGACAATAAATTTACTGAACACAACAACCTTACTCTCTCATGCATCTCAGTTTCTTTTGTGTTTTTCGCTAGTCGCGATATAACGTTTGACACCTGAACCAAAAAATAGTTAGTAAACATTGTTTTTGTTTATTTCGTTCATGTTGCGAAATTTATTTTTTTCGAATTGAAATGTCGCAAACATATCAGCTTCTGGTTCTCGGCCAGGCTTTTCATAAAGCCATATAAATGTATCTTTATAGGGCTTTAGCTTTTCAGGGTTCTCGGATGACTGGTAGTAAGATGCTATGGAGAGGTATAGGAAATGTTTGTTTTTTATCAAAATTAGGCAGAAGTCATGAAAATTAAGTATAACAGAGTAACTATACCACAAACAAAATATGATTAGTAATTATTTTTCAGGCAGGTAAACATAAATAAGTGAGAAATTTTGATTTTACTACCACTAGAAAAGCGCCATCTCTTGAAAAGCAACGGTTTGTATGGTGTCCTATTGCTGTTGATAATAAAGAAGTTCTGATATACGTAATGTTATACTGTTCTATAACAAGCTGTGTTGCTTGGGCCAATAGTAAGAGAATTCGTAGGGCGGTTTCAGGCAGGTTTTACGGGTGTTCGTGCTACTAGGGATCAAATTTTTACTCTCCGGCAAATCCTCCGGAAATGTCGGGAGTACAACGTGTCCACGCGTCATATTTTCGTGGATTTCAGGGCAGCATACGATACCGTTGAATGCGAACAGCTATGGCAGGTAACGCACGAGTATGGTTTTCCGGAAAACTGACACGGCTGATCAAAGCTACCCTGAAGCGAGTAATGTACCACGTGCGCGTCTCAGGGGCACTCTCGAGTCATTCCGAATCACGCGTCCTGTATGTTATTTAAAATCGCTATTGAAGGCGTGATCCGATGAGCGGGCATCGAAACGAGAAGAATGGTCTACAACAAAAGTAGTCAACTCCTAGCCTTTGCAGACAATCTCAACATCATTACTAGAAACCTTGGGACGGCGGAGGTAATCTACGCTAGACTAAAAACGGAAGCTAGGAGGATAGCGTTACAAATCAATGCGTCGCAAACCAAAGATATGGTAAGAAGAGGCTCCAGAGAAAGCAACGATTGCCTCCCACGGACAGTGACTATTGACGGCGATGAACTGCAAATTGATGAATTCGTATATTTGGAATCTCTGGTCACCGCTGACAATAATACAACGTTTGAGTTTTTTAGCAGCTGACAAAATCATAACTGGAGTTATCTCGAATGTACTTATGTTTACTAAATCAACAGGAACACCAGCAGAAGCGATGACAGCCTCAGAATCAGAAGCGGATTTGTCAGCAAAAACGGAAACGAAAAACTTCGCAAACAGCTCGCATGAATCCATAGTGGTTTTATCTTCGGTTTCATCAAGATAAACATTAGAAGGTATGGCGGAATGTTTCCGTTTCGAATTGACGAAGTTCCAAAATCCTTTAGGGTTTCTGCGGAGATCAATTTGAACCCGCATGACGTGCGATTTGTACAATATAGTATTCAACCGCATCACTTGAACGCTTGAAATTTTGTTTATGCAGTGCAGTCCTCCGAAGACGATGTTTGCGTTGCCAAAAATTACGCTCTCGTTTCAATTCACGAAGGCAAGGGTTGGACCATGGAGGGGAAACAGGCCTTTTAGCGATAGGCAAATTTTCCTTCAACCACTGGCGTATTGTGTCGCAGAAATGTATTTCGACGAATGATTTTCCCATGAAACGGTTGCTGACGTTATTAGCTAGCTATTAGTTAAGAAAAATTGCATTGGAATCGAATTATGTCGCCGTGAAAACGTAAGAGAGGAGATACGACGAGAATCTCTCATTGCACATAGGCCCTTTTCATATGGTGTGCCAGAAATATGACTTAAATGGTTCGTTACGACCATTGATAAGTTAAATGATTCAATACGATAATTGTTGAATGAAGTACATATATGGTTCGGTACGATCATAGTTAAATGAAACGGTATGGATTCGTAAGATCATAAAGGCATATAATAAGTTCATAGAGGAAACGGTTTGATAAATAAAATGGTTTTATGCGGTCATTGTCAAAAAGATTTATTTGGATTTTTGGAGGATAAAATAGTTGATCGATTTAAAACAGATTTTTAAAGCTGCATTGCATTTTAAAAAAACTGCTAATGTATTTAAGTGTCATCTACGATAAATAGCATGGAACTCCTTTTTCCTATTCATCACATTCAGTATACCGGGATGCAAAAATGTACGGGTCATCACTGATTATCGCCGGAGCCTATGATTTTGGAAAGAGAAACACAGAATAAGAGTAATATGTTACGTGGAAATTAACAAGAATTAGACGAACATCAGCTGAAAAATTTAATAACATCCCTTCGGCAAAATCTCCAAACAGAGAATCCTGCCGGTCCAGAAAAACACAATTAGACGTGTGAAGAAAAATTTACTTGACAAACTAGAAGAAAGCGTGAAGCTCCGCATTTAATCTTTGAAAGATGTTTGAGAAAATTTTGCATTGCAAGTAATTGCGGTTAATCGATGACGTCGTTGTTTAGGATTGTCGCCATTAGCGTTGCCTGCTGAACTTTGCGGTGCCTTTCCAAAGTGTTCAAACCAAGTAGACTGCAAAGTGCTGGGTACGGCGGAAGATTTTCAGGATCTAGCCAAGAAAAATCCAAGAGCCATACAGATAAATCTTCTCTGGAGGCGCTCGGAAGTTTGGAGTCGAGTAAGATGACCTGATCAACCCTCCGAAGAGTATTTCCGTCAATGAATATGGTAGTCAAACATAATCAGGCTCTGAGTACGATGAAACGTGGTTACCTCACATTTTGTTTTAATTACAATCAAGTAGTGTAATTTGCACCCGTCCACAAAGACAATCTTGCACCTGATTACAATCCTCGATAGAGCGCACGTTTAAGGTATAGTTTTAAATCGTTAGCGTAAACAAGTATGCACTCGACTTCATGTAGTGTGGCTATGTCGTTGAAGAATAGGAGGAACAGCAAAGGTCCCATATAACTTCCTTGGGGAACACTAGATTTATTTTGAAACGCAGATGAAACGGTAGATTAACTTAAAGCTGCCGGTATTGGAGAGAATCATGAATATAACAGCAGTCATAAACGAGTATTTTGTGGTATGGAAAGTGAAGATGAAGTATTTCTTGGGTTTTTGCGAAACGCTCGAAAATTTCAGAATTTACTAATCTCGTGAATGGAAGGACGCTAAGTGCGCATCCAACTTTGAAAAGATCGTATCGGCTACGCTGGAACGCCAAAAGTTAAAAAGGTTTCTATTTATTGACCAAACTCGTGATTTTAGTCATGATCTTGAAATGCGGTCAGGCATATATTAATATTTTTTTTTTTTTTTTAAATGATGATTCTACAATTGATGAAGGGACGGTAACGGAAATTCTATTTATTTATGAAAAGTAAAAAATTTTTTTTTTAATTTGTTAAATTCAGATAAAATTAAAGCTGTTCATACTTAAAAATATATGTGATTATTAGGGTGCTGGATGGGTTCGTCTACGGCCGGAATTCGCCTACTTTTCCGATATAGTTCGTTCGTTCGATAATGTTCGTTGAGTGTCATAATTCGTGAACAGCACTACAAATTGTAACATCTACCTAATGTAGCAAGATGGTCTACCGTTGATTGACGACAAATAAATAAATATTTATATGCCTTCAATCAAGTGTAGACCGCGGTACGGTAGTTTACTCACTCAATGGTCAACAATCACCCACAAACGCCACCCCAGCCTAGCATAGTTGCCCTGACAATGACAACGGCAGAACCGTGGCAGCAGAAGCGGAAACAACGTCGAGCTAGAATGTAAAGTGCACAGACTTGTCTAGGTCAAGGCCTATGTTTTGCCAACCCTTCGTGCTTATAAATCCGCCGCACGAACTCGACAGCTGCTAGGACTAGCAGCTAGTCTGATAGATTTACCACCCAGCATAGTGGAGGGGAAACGTACTAAACCACTGGCTCCGCTTGCATAACAGTTGTTATTACCGTTTGTACCATTTAGTGCACCGTTGTGAGAATGAAAGAGGCCAACATCCAGTGCGAAATAAACTTCCTCACCCGGTGAATCTATTTCACTGTCCGACGAGACAGCCTTGTGGTTCGCGACGGCAATGCCTTTCTGCTCGAATCGCATCGCGTCCTTGTCGGTGTGGTTATTTGCGCTTGTTTGGCGAATCGCCAAAAAAGTTTGCTGCTCCAATCCGGTTTCAATTGATGAAACAAGCTTTGCCGTTCTGCCAAAAATAAACAGAAACAAAAACAGACCGAGGAAGTACCGGTATGGGTTGTGTATAGCCTTTTGTATTGCACGTTCCATCCATATTGATATGAAAGCAAAGAAGCACGCGGTGTATTTTTCTGTTTTATTTCTTTCTGTCACTTTGTCGACGCGGACAGTCGACGAAGCAAATAGCTGGTGCTGCTGCCGGCGGCGGTGATGAGAGTGCGTTCTGTTCTGCCACGCTAGTCTCACGCCCGGCGGAGGCAATAATCGCACGAGCGCATTCAAATTACTCGTCACGTCACCACGACGGTAATATACTGTCAGTGTGCGATGGGAAAAGCTGTGAAATGGTTGCAAAAAGATGGGATGGGAAAGCAACCATTTAAATCTTTTTACCCGTTTAACCCGTTGATAGAAGGAAAATAGTAAAATGTTAAAACCAATAACTTATTGAACACAACTTTTTACCATGTTGTGGGACACAGGATTTTCGAAATTAAATCAGTTTAGTTGTTCATTGTTTACCCATTATAATCAATCAGTAATTAACACAACTGACGAACAATCAGCTCAATTAAATTCGAAAGTCACAATTCACTTTGTTTGCAATTAGCCTATCGTTACATTTAGTTAAGGACCATCCAAACTCAACTGTAACAGGTATTATAGAGTCCGGGGCCGTGATCGCCCTGTCAAGCAAATGATGGGGAAGTGTTTTATTTATTTTTTATTATGTTATATTTTTTCTGTGGTACATTGCTTTCTATTCATGACGTTCGGTATTTATAGCCATATCACCGCACTTTGCACACAAAGCCACCCACCCGCCAAACCAATTTGTGCCAGGACGGTTTTGGTTTTGGGGTCGCTAGGGAACGGAGAGGAGACACTCAAGTGATCATCAAAATACCATTGCAACCAGCAGCGCAGTATTGGCGGTGGTACCCATGAAGCTGCTGCTACTGCAGCAGCGGAACTAGCCGGTACGTGTTTGCAGCGTTCTTGGCTCTCGCTAGGGATTTCTTTTTTATTATCTCACTCGAGTGGAAATAGCAAAAGTCGTCCGAGCGCAAAAACACTGCTAAGTGGCGCAGAATATACAGATATCATCCGCGCCGCGCGCTCTTCCACCGCGTCCTACAGAGTATTCCAATTAATCCGACATACAATGGCTTGTGCAATGGCGGAATGCCGACGAGAGGCAGAATGGTTTGACGATTGATTTCGATGTTGTTAGTCTGAGTGGGATTAATTACCAAAACAACCGGGTCGCACTGTAAGTACGTCGCATCACAACGTATCGAGGACTGATGCAAACGAAATCGATGTCTAATTTTTTGCCTACCCGACGAGGATACCGTTGTTGAGGATATGAGAAACTGGCAGTGTCGGTGCCGAAAGAGGGTTGTCTAAAAATTTAATTAAATTATTGACGGATCGGCAAGGCCTGGTTGGTGTTTTGTGCTTACGGGACTATTAAAAACCTGTAATTAATACAGTCTTAGTCCGAAGATTATCGCGGCGCTGAATACCGAATGATGTTGCTATAACCTTTTTACGATAATGGGAAAATGAATTTATTTGCGTGAAAACGGTTAATTAGCCGGAATAAAAAGAAAATGATTCTCTTTTCGCAGAACAATAAATTCTGCGGGATGCAGCTATAAATTGAAAATTAGGGTGCTGGTTGTCACGTGTCACGTTCAGTCAAACGTGCCACATGATAAGCACTCATATATAAGTAAAACTGCCTCCGATAATATTGCTCAAATTGCTGCGGCATGTGTTCCGGCCGATTTGGTAGAAAGTTATGTATTTCGATTATATCAAAAAGTTTGTAGAACATATCAAACCAGTCAGATAAGGTTTAGTGTGCAAAAAGGTTAATAAACTGATTTTAAGAGGCCACAACAGAAAGCCAATTATATCTCGCAAACCATACGACGTAGATACCTAGTATCTTCGTATCTTTTTGACAAAATTACTATCTATACAACTTTGCTGAACACATGAACAATTTGCACAACACATGAACTTGCTATCTAGTTCCTACAAAAAGCTAAGTTTCCCAAGTGTGATATCCCCTTAATATCGAATTATAAGAAGAAGTAAAAAGATGCAATACAATAACTTCTCTTAAGACACCTAAGTTCAAAAACGTCAGGAAAGGCGAGAAAACACTTTCGACCATCTTTGGTCCCACTGTGCGCAGCCTGCTTACGGATTCATGTCCGTAAAGGGCCACCGGGAGGATTAGTGTTCTGTAGAGCGCCAGTTTCGTGCGAATTTGCAAACTACGGGATTTCAGCTGGCTACGTAATCCGTAGAAAGCCCGATTCGCGTCTGCAATTCGTCGTTTTACTTTGCGGCTTACATCGTTGTCACATGTCACGAGTGTACCAAGGTGTATAGATTGTTCCACTACTTCATATCGTTCCTCATCTAACTCCACTTCGGCACCAACACCGTTTGGACTCCCACGCTCCCTGCCGCTGCCAGCAATCATGTACTTAATGGTAAGGCACAATGTCGCCGCTTGTCTTTTTAAAGGCTTGAAGGCCTCTTCCACTGCTCTACGGTTGATTACGATAATATCGACGTCATCCGCAAAGCCAAGATGCATGTGAAATTTCGTGGTGATAATTCCATTCCTTCCAACGTTTGATCTTCGTATTGCACCTTCCAAGACGACGTTGAATAGCAGGTTAGAGAGTGCATTCCTTTGCTGCAGTCCATTCAACGTCAAGAAGGCGGCTGAGGTGTCACCCGCTATTCTAACGCATGATTTGGACCCGTCCAGCGTCGCACCAATTAGAGTAACTAGTTTCGTCGGAAAACCATGTTATAGCATTATCTGCTACAGCTTATTTCGTTTGACTGAATCGAACGCCGCCTTAAAGTCCACAAACAGATGATGTGTCTGTAAGTTATACTCCCGGATCTTGTCTGATCTGATCCGTCGTGGAGCGAGCCTCCCGAAAACCAGCTTGGTACTCGCCGACGGAGGACTCCACTAACAATCTCCGTTTGTAGAACAGGATACGGGAGAGCACCTTATAGGCAGAATTGAGCAATGTAATCCCTAGAGAGTTTTTACACTGCCCCTTTTCAAAAATTGGGCAAATGAGGCCATCCAACTACTCCTACGGCATTTGTTCGTCCTCCCAGATCATGACAATAATCTGGTGGATTGCTTCGTGTTAGCCGCCTGCTCCCCGCTTTTAGAAGTTCAGCCGGGATACCGTCCTTCCCAGCAGCCTTACTGTTTTTCAACTTACTGATTGCCTTCTTAACCTCCTCCTGTGTTGCAGGTTCCACAGCTTGGCCATCGCTTACAATTTTTATCCTGCTCCTGATGATCTCCGCGGTGACCTCTTCATTCAATAGTGTCTGAAAGTACTCCCTTCACCTGGCTGCTACTGCCGTTTCGTCAGTAAGCAGGTTGCCAGCACTATTATTGCACATCACAGGTATGGCGAAATTCCTGTATCTTACCGTTTTGTAGAAACTCCGTGTGTCGATGCTGGCGCACAGTGGGACCATTCTGGAAAAAGGCGGTCAAAAGTCTTTTCTCGTTTTTCCTGACGTTTAGGTTTCTTAGGTTTCTTAGGAGAAATTTCATAAAAAGTATTCTGCATCTAATGACATTTTCATATAATTAGATATTAAGGGGATAACAAATTTGAAAAAATTATTTTTTTATAGGTACTAGATGACCACCACATGACCACGCTATGTGTTCGGCAAAGTTGTAGAACTTTGAATTTCATTAAACTTTGTCGAAGATACTAACTATCTGCATCATATGGTTTGCGAGATATAATTGACTTTCTGTCGTGACCCCCTTAAAATCAGTTTTTTAAACTTTTTGTACACAAAACCTCATCTAACAGGTTCGACATGTTCTACAAACTTTTTGATACTATCAAAATACGTAACTTTATAGAAGGTGTAAATATCATATGTTGCTTTATTTGCTTTAAAAATTGATTTGAAGCATAAATTTTACCGATTTTCCAAGTAATTTTTTTCGTAAATAGACACCTACTAGCAGCTAAAGTTAGCATGGATTGAACCACCACAGTATATAGCAGTGATGGCCAAACCGCGGCCCGCGGGGCGCATGCGGCCCTTCGTGATGATTCGTGCGGCCCGCGAACTAGCTTGGGGGATGACGAACTTATGAATCATTCTTTTGATGATACAAAGGTCACTCAGATCAGTCGTAATACCTCGTGCATATTGTAGATCTGATTGCTTTCCAGTTAAAATCTTGTGGTGATTCCTAAAAATCGGCTTTTGCTGGCGCCTATGTCACCTTTTTCTGTGCGCGGAAATCGTCAGAGGTTATTGCGGCCCGCGGACTCGTGGGGTGATCTGATATGGCCCGCACCACGCCTATGTCTGGGCACCACTGGTATATAGTATAAGTGTGCCTACCAGACCCGGCCGAGCTTTTGGCACACTTATACTATATACTATGGTGGTTCAAGCGATGCTAACTTTAGCTGCTTTAGCATGATATCTTCTCCTGCTGTTCTGCGATTCGTTGATCAAGCTTCCTGGCGTACTCCACTGCCACGCCATCTGCCGTCAACCACTGGATGTTGAAATGCAGCGTCCTCTCAGTGCGAACCTTCTTCGCTGTGTTCGACAGCCTTGCGCGAATCTTACACACTACGAGATAGTCGTCAGAGTCGATATTTGGTCCCCGAAAAGACCGTACATCGATGATATTCGAAAAGTGTCGACCGTCAATCAAGACATGATCGATCTGAGAGCTAGAGTCTTTACTTGGATGCCTCCAGGTGTGTTTCCGACTATTCAAAAGTGGAGTATTTATATACGATAATATCCGATTAAGCGCGACTCGCTCCGTACTGATATACTATTCTGTGCTGAAAATCGTATGTATATCAATTATTATCATTATATGCGATTGAAAATCAACTTGGGCACACTTTATCAAGCTTTATTTACGATTCCGAATTTGTTAAGAGATATTTACGATACATTGATATAACAGTTGGTGCTAGCTGGTTGGTATCCAGTTCCGCGGGCACCCAGTGTAGTCGTCAAATCTTGCACCATCTGATCTTTCCACCTCGCTCGCCGTTCCCCGCACCGTCTTGTTCCTTCCGGGTTCGATACGAAAACCATCTTTGCAATATAGTTGTCTATACTGCATTCTAACAACATGTCCGTCTATTTTTGATCACTTTCCGAATACTGTTCGAAAACTTCGAGTGCTCGCAGGTCCTCTTCTAGTAGTGTCCACGTCTCATGTCCGTAGAGGACAACCAGTCTAATTAGCGTTTTGTACAACGTGTACTCAGATTGTTCGCCCGAAAGTATATGTGGAGTCCGTAGTAGGCACAACCTTTGTTGGTATTGTTATCCTATGTTGCCCGTAAGCCAAGACTACCTCAAACTTATCCCCGTCGATTACCTAAACGGACCCTGTCGCGGTTGGTCTCGGCCGCCTGCATATACTTCGTTTTAGACGTATTTATCTTCAACCTATGCTGTGCTACACGTTTTAGTCTGGAGTACTAATTTTGCACCGCCGCAAAAGTTCTACCAGCAGCATCCATATCGTTTGGATTGACTGGATGTCTTAAAAACCGTACACCGAATTTCTACCGCTGCTCGTCTTATAACACCTTCAAGTGCAATGTTGAATCTGCTGGTAGAAGTCCCCGGCAAGATTCGAATGGGTCCGACAATCCATCCGAGATTCTCACACAGCACTGGATCTCATCCATCGTAGACATGATAAGTCTGGTAAGCTTACCCGGACAGCCGTTTTCGTCCGTAATTTTCCGTATCTCTTGTCGATTTACACTATCATATGCGGCATTGAAGTAAAGGAACAGGTGATGCGTGGGGACTCGGCATTCGTGGCACTTCTGGAAGATGTTCCACAGGTTAAAGATTTTGTCCGTTATAGACCGACCCTCCATGAAGCCGGACCGATAACTTCCCACTAATCTATTGGCTATTGGTATGAGATGATGGAAGAGGACTTGGGAAAGCACTTTGCAGGCGGCATTCAGGATAGGGAACGCACAGACTAACAGACGTAACACTAGAGCATAGTTCCACCGCCAACAAAAACGATCATTTGAAATTTCCACTTTAGCTACGACTCAACCAACAGATTTAGAATATACATTTGAGAGATGTTTTGCTAGAAAATTTGTTCGATGTGTTACGTCGTTATATCTGTTAGAAATCACTTGAAGGTGTGTTGCGCAAATGCAGGTCGAAGTTATTTATACAGATTTGAAAGCGACGTTTGATCGAATTGACCATACAATGCTCTTACGAAAATTATCTCGGCTTGGTGCTTCTCAACAAATAGTCGAATGGCTGAACTAATATCCCACAGTCGCAGTCTTCTGTGTGTAAAACTCGGATCCGGCGTTTCATCGATGTACACTAATAAGTCTGGAGTTTCTCAAGGCAGCAAGATGGGACCTTTGCTTTTATGGTTGGCCCCAAATGATATCGACTTACTGCTCGGGGTATTGGTTGCAAATTAATGTATGCTGACGATCTGAAATTATTTGCTTCATTACAAAATATAGACGACTGCTGCCGTTTGCAAGCCCAATATTAGTCTTGAAGACCACCATAAGAGTACAATAAAACTCACATTGGGAGGGTTGCCCGATTTGTTTGCTGCATGGTGTCGCTCATTGTGCGCGTTACCAGATGCGAGACGATGAGTTTTTACCGCATTTAAACCCGATTTGCTTCAGTTACATTCTTGATGGTATTGAGTTACGCAAAGTTGACCGAGTTAGTGACCTTCGCGTCTTGTTGGACACAAAGCTAACGTTTAACATTCATCGTGAGCTAACTAACTCTAATCCAACTCGGCAGCTTGGATTCATATTCAAGATTGGACGAAATTTTGAGGATCCCCACTGTTTAAAAGCACTATATTGCATCCCAATTCGGCCACTGTTGAAGAATTGTAGTTTAGTGTGGTTCCCTAAGGAGCTAACCGTCAAATAAACCTATTGGACGCGTGCAAAGGAGATTAATCCGACTTGCTATGCGACATCTTCCATGGCACCAATCGGATAACTTGCCTTACGCAGACAGATACCGTTTACTTGGGGGGAGCTGCAGATTCGTAAAATTTATCATTCAGTTCATTTATCAATTTGTCATTCTTTGCACCAGACACTTCCTTACTTTCCAAAAAAGAGTTTACGTTTTGACTGTGTACAGAATCAGATACACGTAAAGCAGAAAAAACACCCTGTGGTGGTAGAATCACTAAACTTGCCATAGCGATGACAGCGACAGCAAACTGCCTGTTTCTACCGCACTGACCGAGTAGATAACAACAATCTATCTTCTCGGCCGGCGGCAGGTATCAGGTATCAGCATCTTTGGCTCGAGCAGCACGTTCCTCACAATCATGTGGAAGATTTGTGCCTTGCCCATCTTGCGCGTGTCATCATTTACCTGATGAGGACGGGAAGGAAAACAGGAGGAATAGGAAGGGGTAGATGAGGCGGCAGAATCATCGTCGACGAGGCAAGTCTGTAGTACCTGTGTGGAATGACAAAATTGGGAGAAACAAAATTAGATATTAGACCATCTGATATAAGAGTGCGGCAGTAGCTTAGTCAGTAAAACATTCGGGTACCAACCGAAAGAGCGTGATTGCGAGCCACAACTGCCATTGAACGTCCCCAATATATTTTTGGCCTTTATACTGAAATTTTTCAGTCATTCTCCGCACCAGTACTTCCTCACTTTCTAAAAAAGAATTTACGTCTTGACCGCGTACAGAATCATGCCAGAAAATACAAGTAAAAAAAGATTCAAACCCGAATTTTTGCTTTCCGGTTTGAACTGATATGGAACTGAAATTTTCAACCAACCTATTTATTATTTCTAAGCATTATTTCTATTTTCGGCAACCGTTTCCGCTGAAATTTCCAGTAGGACGTCTTTGCTGCTTCGAACTAAATATGTCAAACTCATACGTGGCGAAGCTGCAACAATATTGGTAGATCGGGTTAGAATTACCCAACGATAAAATAGAATTAGAAACCATTCATTAAGCAATTATCGCCGTCTGCTTATAGCTTACGGCAAAGCACACTCAATCCTGAACGCATTTGTTTCATTTATACATCTGTCCTTCTATCGGTAGAGTGAAACGTAGTGCAATAAACTGATGCTGAATAATTTAGTCCATGGAACTTCACGGTCCACACTGATGACTGCATAATTACGTTGAAACCAACAGGATGACAGATCAGCTTTTTTGGGTAATAAATATCTATTTTTGTTTCGTTTTTTTCGAAAGCAGTTTCAGGTGACATTGTAATTTGCTTCACTTTGAAAAATATTTAACACAAGCCGTACACAAAACATTACATTATTCAGCAAACTGCATGCTATCATTTAAAATAATAATTTATCATTTGCAACTACCATGAATAAATTTGTAACAACCGCACTGTTGTTTTGCCGAAATCAGGATAAGCTGACCATTTTCGGATGCCGATACCGGAGGCATACAAATGGGAGATGACAGCCTTTACACCCCGTCCCCTGCTGCTAGTAATACATGGAGCATTGATTATGTGTGTGTGGAAAGTAAGGGAAAATTGGCTTCCACTGCGAAAGCCATAACATCCGGACAATTGATCCGCACCCCGTAGAGCTGTTGCTGCCGGGCTTAAACGGTGTAACCAAATGCGCACAGTCATTTCCCCTCCCAGCAACCGGAAGCTGACATTATCTGACCACCACCGAGCGGCAAAGCATTTGCATTGCGCCCAGCCAGTGCAGTGGTGGGAGCGATATTTAATTTGCATTCACCGCGAATGGATCCTGACATGAAGCTGAACTGCCAATAATGGTTAGATACGATTTAAACGATGCGGATTTGCGTTTGTAGCCTCTGTATGACGAAGGCCGTTGCGTTGTAGGCACGTTCCGCCGGTATTCGTTTTCGGATAATGGATACGATGGTTTATCAAACGTAAATTGGTGGTGGATTTTGGTGGTCTTACAAATAGTTCGTGAATAATAACACCAATCTGTCAACGGGACTACACAGATAATCTTACCTATATTAATGGACCAGGGTAATCTGAAATCAACAAAATGGAAAGAGTGTATCAGTTATAAGGGTCGTATATTATTGAATAATTTTATCGATTGCTTGAGAATCCTTACAAACGCCACTTTTATGAAAATTGTCCATCAGCTTTAAAGTATTGTAATTTGAATCATTTTGATCTATAAGGATTGGATCAAAATTTTGAGAAAATCTGTTTTATTGTTGTTTCCAACAATTGAGTGAGGAATGAATTTGTGGGGTTTCTCAAACAAACGATATAATTGTTTCATATAATTTAATATAATTTTTAGAGCCTGTAGAATCACTGAATTTTTAGAACCTGGAGAAGACATCCGACACCATGAATAAAATCATAAAGTTTGAATTGCTGTCAAATCATGACTGCATTGCCATATAAAGCAGCGCAAAGTCATGAATAGTACCTTGCGTTGTGTTGTACTGCAAGAAGCTCGTGATATCATGATCATTATTCATTGTGTACTTTCATAATACATAACCTGAAAACCGGAAATCATGAATCATTTTGCTCATGTTGGAGATTAAATTTCTATCCGTGATAGCCTTAAAAACTACCTAACATAGAATCAAGCTTTAATAAAATAAATACACTCGATATTTTTTCACGATTACAGTCATTATTATCAGCTCTCTGACAACTTGCGGTGAGACGTAGTCCTATTGCCTTTCGAAGCATTCTCAACCACAAGTTGATTTTTATATACATACTGACATCATCAATCCTTCGAAATGTTCAAGCAAATTTTTGAATATGAAACAGCTTTTTGATTATTTTGGACACTTTGCATCGATGTTACGATTAAGGTATACGGACGATAGACATACGGAGATTAGGCATACGGAAGTTAGGAATAATGGACGAAAACAAAACCTGGGTGCTAATTCCGTTATCGAAATTTGACCTTCTCTTTTATACGACAGACTTCGCAACCAGCTGTTAGAATACAGGACAGTGCGGGGTCAGTGCTACGATCCTATTGACTCTAACAGCCTCTCCCAGCCGAGATTCGAACATACGATGACTGGCTTATTAGACCAGCGTCCTACCTCGAAGCCAACTGGGAGGAATAATGGACGTTAGGCATAAATACATTAGGAATAATGGACGATAGTCATGATAGACGATAGACATATTTGACCATAGTCATGATGGACGACAAGCGTAACAAACGATAGGCACAATGTGCGGAAATCTTAATGTATGGTAGGCAGTGCTGTTAATATTCATCAGCATAGCGTTCAAACTTCTGGATTATCAGTCTACCTTGCATTGAAAATCTGCTTGCTTTGATCAAACGTACATAATAACTAAATGCAGCAAGCATGAACTTCATGCACGAGAATATACAATATCTGCGCCCTGTGATATTGTAACAAACTGATATTCACGTTTGAGCAGTGAAAATCAATAAAAAAAATTTATGTTGTTATTTAGCATCTATTGCGTTCAGCTGTTGGACATAAGATTTTTCTTTTCATTTACTGCATTTAAAATTGTTTTTTTCCTGAAGTGAATATCACCTTCTGGATTTGAAAATCACTTTCTCCTGTTCTATTTTCACGATATATTGAACTTGTATACTATGACGAAAATCACTGTGCAGTTGTACATACGAAACTCAGAGGCATAAAAAACAATGTATGCTAAGAAAAAAGATTTTCTGTTTTGTTTGAAATTCGGTGATAATTAAAGGCCCTGATGGTAGGTATAATGGACATAGGGTGATCCACCGTTAGCTTGGAAGAGATCCAATCGACTCAGTTTAAAAACCATTGCATAAATATAGGGTGAGTCGGATTACCCACGAATGGCCGAAACACGAATAGCCGAATCACAAATGACCGAAACTCAAATGGATAAAATAACAAATGGCACAGTAGATCTAATGGCCGTTCACAAATAACCAAAACACACACATGATCCAGTTCAGAGAATGACCGAATGTCATAGAAAGTATTCGCGACCTTCTCAAGTGTTGGGTATGTAGGGTAACCAATCTATTTTGGACCCCATCAGCAGCTGTACATAGTTTGAACAATCCCATTTGATTTTGCTGTAAGTGTCCAAATTACGTACAACTGCTGATGGGGTCCAAAATACGTTGGTTACCCTACTATGCTAACACGCCGCCGCTCGTTTGGACTCCACTAAGGGATAACCCCTACTATTCAGTAAGTCAGGTGAATGCAGGCAACTAAATAGAGATATTTCTGCAGCAGGGCTAGCCGAAACACAAATAACTGAATCACGAATGGCCGAAACACAAATTGCCTAATGGATCTAATGGCCGAATCACAAATGGCCGAAACACGAATTGCCGAATAGAAACCCTTTGTAAGGAAGCGCTTAGTGTTCCGCAGTACAGCTACAAAGCAGGAAAAACTTTTTTAAATCTTTTAAATATTCAAACTCACGTACCAACTACTACCCTCCATGATCGTAATATGTACACTCCTAAAACAGAACAAAGGACTAAATGATATGCTAGTAAATGGAAATCTTTGTAAGTAACTTAAAAATAATATAATAAATGTATTTTACCACAGTACCCCTCGAAAAAGACACCAACAAAGTGTCGAAACGTCATCAAACTTCAGTCTTGATAAATTTCTCCGTAGACTGCCATGCCAAATATTAACAGTTACAATTGAATCCAGTCGATAAAAAACACAACTTTAACAATATTATACGAAAAAATAGTTTTCGGCGAGATTCACCCAAGTATCTAAGCCAAGTTTTTTATCAGGCCAAGTACAATTGCGGTCTTCTGTGAGAGTTGTTGAGGTTAATGTTGCGAATCAAACGAGAAGTCAACCATACCTACTCACACGCGAAACAGTATGAGAAGCATAGCATTCAACGCGTACGTCGCACACGCAGCCGTAAAAGAAACAGCCGCCGGTGCTGTATGCAGACATTCTGTTACCCACACACTCGCGCACGCATATCCTCACGTCGTCTTCCTGCATAGCTTATTACCGAGTAAAAAAACTCACGGGAAATCAGTTGCCCGTGAGGCTCGTGGCACACTGGGATACACATTTTGCAATAGTTTTTCTTCTTATTCTTCTTCATCGCCCTCGATTCTCCTCACGGGCGGGAGTACGAGCCGTCGTGAGTAATCGGTATCAGCAGATCATTCTGTAACGACGAACGACGAGCGATGACTGTAGCTGTTAGCTAAACACACACGCGCAAAACTTCGTTGCACTGCATGAAGAAATAAGAGCGGGAGTTGTAAAGTGATGCCGGTGTGTTTGTTAGAATGAGTACGCGTGTGTGAGAAAATTAGACCACACGAATGTGGCCTTCGAAACACTGGTTGAAGTTCGTCCATTTGGATTTCAACTAATTGTTTTTTTTTTCCTTGTTGGGGACCTATTTGTTATTTTACTTTTCGGTACCAGCACGATGAGTCGATGCAAGGGTTAGGAAACTAGCAACAGTCGGTACAACTGGGAAAGCGTATAAACTTAGACAGATCGAGGAGCCCCCCGCGGCGGCCGTCCCGATCTGAGTCAGCAATAAAAGGTCATAAAATTTCTTTTATAGCATTGTGCCGGAAGGTCGCTTTTGTTTATACCAATGTTTTTTGGCAAACCATGTTATGCCACATGATTGTGAGGAACGTGCTGCTCGAGCCAAAGATGCTGATGCTGAGACGTTAAGCCAAACAGCATTATACCAAATGAGTGTCTGTTGAATGGGGGGCCCAGGGTTTCATTGTATTGTGACAGAGAAATAATTGGCTCAAGTACATATTAGTCTGAAAGCGAAGTTTTGTCAATTATGTCAAACGTTCATTATCCCTATCGTCCATTACAGGAATACCATAAGGTCGCCATTCACCGCTCAGCTCGATTTACCGCTCATTTCAAACAAAAAATGCTTATATCTTTTTAAAATGGTTCATTATTGTAAAAACTATTGACAAACAATAATTTTGTATGTTTAATGATACGAATTAAACATAAATTTCCACTATATTTATTAAAACTCATTTCCAAAATAAATAATCTTTATAATGAGGAGCGAAAAATGCCATTTTGATCGCGATTTTATTAAGGCCAACTGAAAATGACTAAATTAATTATTTGCTCAAACGAACTTGTTGTTGTGATTACTTAGAAACTATTCTTCTACATAACACGAAATAGGTCAACAGTATTTATATTAGCGTTCTATTCTGCTATAAATGCCAAACGCACAATACAGGTCAAGACGCGGGTTTTATTTATTTGGCAACAGTAAAAAATATGAGCCGTAAATGGCACCCATATGGGCGGTGAATGGATCATCATATTTGAAGTGAGCGGTAAAAGGGGTTATGAGATTGCATTTCTTTTTTTTAAGCCACTATTATGAAATATTTAAAAAACCAAGTAAATTTTTCTTGTAAACACAAATTGTTTTCTGTATCTTATGACGCAAATTGGGTTTCGATGGACCTCAATTTAGATTTGCTATGGGCAAACTAAGCTGGAATCGTTTTTAAATGAGCAGTAGATGGCGACCATACCATATATATCGAAACCTGATTTAAAAAAAATGCATTAGCTGGAGACAATTTTGCTCTGTGTTGTGTGTTTACGTTTTTTGAATTATTCATTATTGTTTGAACTATTAGATTTTTAAAATTTTTGAGGTTATTTTGAAATAATGAACATCTTTATGGCGCCGATTTTGGGATGGGAAATTAGCTCTGGTATCGTTACCTACTATGTCAAAAGGATTTGTTCGATATAAGACAAAAATTATCTTTAAATTAATTAAATCGAATTGCCTTATATCGAGGCTGTTTTATAACGAGGTTGTCTTATATCGAGGTGTCCCTGTATACCTATCATCCACTATGCCTAACGTCCGTATGCCTATCATCGTCATCATCATCATCATCATCATTATCATTATCATCATCATCATCATCATCATCATCATCATCATCATCATCATCATCATCATCATCATCATCATCATCATCATCATCATCATCATCATCATCATCATCATCATCATCATCATCATCATCATCATCATCATCATCATCATCATCATCATCATCATTATCATCATCATCATCATCATCATCATCATCATCATCATCATCATCATCATCATCATCATCATCATCATCATCATCATCATCATCATCATCATCATCATCATCATCATCATCATCATCATCATCATCATCATCATCATCATCATCATCATCATCATCATCATCATCATCATCATCATCATCATCATCATCATCATCATCATCATCATCATCATCATCATCATCATCATCATCATCATCATCATCATCATCATCATCATCATCATCATCATCATCATCATCATCATCATCATCATCATCATCATCATCATCATCATCATCATCATCATCATCATCATCATCATCATCATCATCATCATCATCATCATCATCATCATCATCATCATCATCATCATCATCATCATCATCATCATCATCATCATCATCATCATCATCATCATCATCATCATCATCATCATCATCATCATCATCATCATCATCATCTTGTCGTCGTCGTCGTCATTCGTGGATCTCTTAGGTGAAATCAGTCGTCATCAATTCTGCAAGTTTCAATAGCAGTTTTTTTGTTTGAAGCAAAAAATTTGTTCATGAAAATATATTCGCTGTGGTCAGATTGGCAAGAAGAATACAGTAAATACATTTCTGTAAACAGAACTCCACTTTTTATTTTATTTTATTTTACTTTTCTTTTCATCTGACCTTTTTGGTCTACATGAAGTGGTGTGGGTGGGGAAAAGCTTACTTGAGGTGATCACAACAAGATCTTCCTCAAGTGTGCATAAAAACCCCACCATCTTTTGTATGCGTTATATGCCAGTACATTATGTCACATCACACTATAATACAGTACATTAAACATTACAATACATGACTAACATTGCACAATTCTTTACATTCTATAGCATAAGATTGTCATAACCTGAAAACAAACTATAATAAACTTCTCTCTAGTAACTTGCGGCGATAAACCGATGAACTCTCGCGGAAGTCGAATAGATCAGTATATAGGTTGAACTGACGGACCATTGATGCAATTGGCGAGAAGGCTGCATACTGAGTCGACTGGAATTCTACCTGCAGCATGATTCTTGGTTGCAGGGCTCTAGATGGTGCATAGAATCCAATTTGCGCTAACAAATCTGGAGCATCGAACTCAACATTAATGAGCTTGACAACGAATACGGCTTGAGAAGCTCGGCGACATTGGTCTAAGGTTTTGATTCCCAACAAGCGACAACAACTTTTGGGCCTAAAAACTGTTTCCGAAATTGAGCTCTCCGACGAAAATTTAATGACTGCTAGTTTCCCGTTAACCATTTAAAAAGTTGAAAATTGCATCGGAGACACTACGGCTGTGTTTACGCAAAATCGATTTTCACATAATTAGGAGCTTCTAATTTTTTGTACTCCAGAAAATTAATAAATTTATCTGCGTTTCATAAAATTAAGTCTCAGTTTTCAATATTGAGCATCGAGAAAACACTAATGTTTTTTATGTTCATGCAATACCTTGTTTTAAAATAAAACGCAGTGTCGCCACTAGGTATTGGCTCGCCATCAGAGAAAGCACCCGAACACTCGAACGCAAAGTTTTGGTTTCGGCACGGTACCTCGCAGGCACCGTGCCGGCGAACTTATCTTTCTTTATACTTCGTTATTTTCTAGCAGGTAGATAGTGTGAAACGTAAAAAAAACTAGATTGCATAAGGTGCGTCCGTATTCATCTATTGTTCTGTGGCTGGGTGTAAAATAGTATAAATTTGCACCGAAGTACGGTTTTAAGTTCGTTTCCGTTGAGAGTAAGAGGTGCGGTGCGTACATGCACAAAGATAGATGCCCCTTTTTCAGTTAAGTTGGTCACGTAGATCATCAATTTGACCAACCACTCGTTCTTTAACGGGAAACTAGCAGTCATTAGCTTTACGTCGAAGAGCCCAATTTCGGAAGCAGTTTTTGGAATCAAAAGCGGGGCTCTGTTTAGAAAAATGTAAATACTGCATTCTTCTTACCAATCTGAACACCGCGAATATATTTTCATGAACAGAATTTTTGTTTCCAACAAAAAAAAACTGCTTTTGATATTGGCAGAATCGATGACGACTAACTTCATCTTAATAATATAATAGCTTTTCAACATCATCACAGTAAAGTCATATGAAAGAAAGAAAAAAAATTACTAATGGTGGTACACCACAAGACTTGCCGCTAGAGATGACGGCAACTGACTGCCGCATCAACCGAGTAGATAACCATCTATCATCTGTGTCACACAAAAACAAAACTCTCGCTGAGTAAGTGTATAAAGAATAGTAAAAGGAAGAGCACAACAAAACTAGATAGCAGACTACTTAATAGAAGAGTGGCGGGGTGGTGTAATAGAATCACACTTGACCGACAATCGAAAGTTGTAGGTTCCAGTTCAACGTGCCCTTAATATTTTTGGTCTATATATCGAAAAAAAATTTAGTTCATCCAATTAATCATTTTTTGCATCATACTTTTACTCTATTCTAAGATTATGCGTGATTTCTCGAAATTCCGTGTACACTACGGCTATCGGTACGGTAAATTTCGTTCGCCCAGCCTTACTCTTGTCCAAAGAATAAAAAATCTATCCTGCATACATCGGACTCAGCTCTACACGTTGTGGAATGTTACTCTGTTTCGCTCACTGATTACCAATTCCTAAAGGTCAAAACAAAATCACGCCGATTATAGTGAAGCGCATATATTTGCGAATAGAAATCGTCGTCTGTTTTTACCTAATGAACACGTCTTTTCATAGCTAGAAAAGAAAACAAAGCTTTGGCAGGGTTCCAAAGCGGCTAAATTTCGCACGCTGGCTAACAGACAGTACCGTGTTGGGCAATCTAAAGGTTCGTCTACGATGAAGGTGTTTCTCGGAGAGGCTAACGTAGAAACCACCGCCACGGGTTTCTAAGCTCAACCTATCCAGAGGCAACAATTTCTTTATACGAACTCAAATGTTTGTTCAAACTAGATAGGTACATATATTGGCAATTGGGTGAAGTACGGTCCGTTACTAGACTACAGTAGTGAGCTGTCAGGATTCTTAAATGATACTGCAAGGTCTCATCCACCGGAGTGCATCGAGTTGCACCGTAATGTGGCATTGCCGCAGGAAAAGTTCAATCAAGTTCAGTGCCAACCATGCTCCGCCAAGAGTTGTGGGACGGTTGAGACTTGGGTTACAGGCGGGAATAAATGAGACTTCATACCAGGCTCACAACACCCCATCGTGCTTATAGCATGAACAAACGTTCACGTCTGCTGCACTATATATTTACCAGTGACGTCGCGCCAACGAGAGGAAAGTACGCTAGAAGACACTGGCTGACATCAAGAGACCAGTACAGGTGGTGTCGAGGAGGGCAGCAGTTTCCAGGAAAGAGCATTTTTAAGAGGATAGTGGCAGCTTTCATTGAATATAACTTCATTCGCCGGGTAGCGTAAGCTTTCGACTAAGCAAACAATCAGATTGCAACACGGCCGTCAATATCAACAATTTACACAGCGGTAAAGATGGCCTCTGGGTACAGTTTTATGGTTGATTTTCCTGTGCGCCGTTTGTTCCTGTGGAAAGCAAGCAACGAGCAACCGGACGACAATTTTCACTCGATTCGCAATTCGCAAACGAATCTATCCGTGAAGTGTTATTTCACTACGGATTGTTCAATTGCACAGAAATTAGACACCCCTCGTTCATTACCAACGAGCGAATAATCGTTTGGCATTTTCGTTGGAAACTATTTTTAAACTGCCACTCGTTCCCCCCTCTGCTGGCCGCGAAAAAGTTATTCGATTATAATTATTATTGCCGTTATTGCTGTTAACATAGGCAGCGAGGAGAGGTTGAATTATTTTCGAAAATAAATTGCGCCCATTCATCCGGCGCTTTGTCCTCCTTTCCTTCGAATGCCAAGCAAACATTTTTATTTTTATTAACATTTTCACCGACCTCTCGTTTGCTTCGCGGAGAAAAAAAAGTTGAAACTATTTAAAGTCACCGCAATCAGAACTGAACCGAAAACGAAAACAGTAGACATTGTGCTGAATTTGTTGTCATCACTTTGTCATCCTCTGCCGGTTGGGTTCTTTCTCAACAGCCGGAGTAAATGTTACTTACAAACACCAAGTCGGAGCATTCGCTTTCCGCTGCTCTACCACCATTAGCAAAAGTTGTTTGACTCAGCATAATTTCTCGCTAATATAGTAGTTGAACGTCTGTCACACCAATGGTCGTTGGAAAATTCGTTTTCTCACTTTCGAGCAAGGCTGCAAAACGGGCTTTGCTAATGTGTCATCAATTCAGTTGCGAACTGCAAGGCTGCAACCATAGTAGGTACCTACAGCGCCCACAGCCCGGATGAAACTTTCCTGATGAAGACTTTGGCTAGCACTGTAAACAAAAGTTGGGGGTAAAACTAAACAACAAAGTGCATTGCCGATGTCAGTAAGTGAATGAAGCTGTTTAAATATTAAGGACTTGCATCATCGTACAGTGACATCGTCTATTGTCCTATTCCTATTGCGGGAATGATACAACTTTGTTGCCTTTGCGTTCTTTCGCTGCAAAGCAATGCTTTGGGTATAACCGTCCTTAGACATTACCCTTCTTTTATCGACAGACTCCGCAGACCGGCTATTACAATTACGGGGCTAGTGGAACGATCCTGCTGACTGTAGCAGCACCACCCAGCCGAGATTCGAACATACGACGACAGGTTTGTTAGACCAGCATCCAACCTCGAAGCATCAGAAGTGGAAAAACAATTGGCCAATTTAATAATACAATTTAAACATGACCATCGCAGTGCTGCAAAGCGAAACCAAGCCAAGCTGCATGTTGCCGTAATTATGAATGCCAGATTTATCCTATAAACACCATTGAAATGTTTTGCCCAATTTAATGGGTGGACCGGAGGGACGCAGCTGGACGGAACGTTTCCGTTATCATTTCGTACGGCTGTCGAATTGAGTCCAATAAATTGAATAAGATAATTGATCAGCGTGTGGGATGTGCCCACCCATTCGATCAGGCGGTGCTACATGGTGCAAATTAAATCCCTACCGAAGCACACAGCACATGGGGAGTGTAGGTAGGTATAGGAATAGCAAGCCGAGCTATTTAAATGTGCTCGAGAAAAGCAAATCATCGTTTCACAGCTGTGGTGGCTCCGCTGAAGGACGTGCACGTGTTCCTAATTTAAATCTTTATTCAGTGCAATTATATGCTACGAACGGGTGATTGCTGTTTACATCGATCACGTATAACGCGCTTAATGTTGTAATTGAAGCTCAAAGTGTTTGACGTTGTTGTGGTTTCGCTTTGGATGTGCTTCCCCTTCACAAGTCAGTGGGATTGGTAACACTCTTTTCGAAAGAATCCAATGAAAATCTCCTGATATAAAGATCCTATCCAATGAAACAACCTTGCGCACTTCGCTTTCCATTTTTTCTACAAATTCAATATCTGCAACAGGAAGTAAGACAGATAGAAACGTAACTTTGATGTTTTCTCAAATTCTGATACACACGATTTGAATAAATCACGTGGGTTGTTTTAACTATTTCAATGCATTAGGGATTAAAGCGCACGATGAAAATCTACGAGTCCAATACATGCCATGATCTTTTTGAGCGATGCACAATGGGCAAAAACGAGCTCGTAATCCCAAGAATTAAAAGCCGCTGGTCTTTAATCTTACAAGATACCTATCCCTATATAAAAAAAATGTAAGAAATCGATTGGTTATTTTTTAATCCTGCGCAGATTTCGGGAAGAGATCCATTTTGCCCTATTATCCTCAGAAATCATGATAAAAGTTAACAAAACAGCATAAAAACTTATTTGCCGCCAGTAAAATGAACTCAAATAGCTTCCAAACATTGTCAAAACATCTGAAGAAATAAATCCCATTCATTCCATACTGTGCGCAATGCAAGAATAATCCATTTTGCCCAATTCACGCCTAAATACATTGTAAAACCTAATTAAAGCGATTAAAACTAATTCAAAGTCAGGGGAATAAACTCGTATAGTACCAGTACATTCGAAAGACATCAGGAGAGTTGAATGTCACCGATTTAGTACCGTGATGGATTCTCAATCGGTCCGTTTTGCCTGATACTCTCCTAGATCTACAAAAACACGATCTTTCTAAACTATTAGGGTAATCTTATATTCATCTATAAGGGTGATACAAACTTTCGTTTTTTTGAATCTGTTCAATAAAAAAAATTTCTTCAGAGAAACTGTAGAACACATTAAATTGAGCGACTTTGCTGAATATAAAAAAGTCTTGGGCTTAAACCCTTCTTTATCGACAGAATTCGCTGCACGCTGTTAGAGTACAGGAAAATTACGGGGCCGGTGTAACGATCCTACTGACTCTACTCTATCTAGCAAGCACCGCCTAACCGAGATTCGAACATAGGACGACTGGCTTGTTAGACCAGCATCGTACCTCGAAGCTAACTGGGCGGTGGACTTTGCTGAATATAGTAACTATATATGTTTTACTAGTTGCGAGATATAATGGTTTGCTTAAAAACACACTTAAAAATCAATTCTGCGCAATAACTTTGCATCCAATTTATTTATTGCTTTCAACTGTTCCCCAAAGTTATTCAGTAATACGATAAAATACACATTTTTTCTAAAGACTATTTTTGCCTTTGAGTTAGTTTTAATCGCTTTAATTAGGTTATCAATGTATATTGGGATGAATTGGGCAAAATGGACTATTCTTGCATTTCGCACAGTATGGATTAGATGGGATTGGATTCTTCTGATGTTTTGACAACATTTGGAAGCTATTTGAGCTCATTTTACGGGCGGCAAATGAGTTTTTATGCTGTTTAATTAGCTTTTATCATAGTTTATGAGTGTATTAGGGTAAAATTGATCACTTCCCGAAGTCTGCACAGGACGAAACCATCACCAATGGATTTCCTGGATTTTTTATGTTCTCTGTGCACCTCTCACTACTATTTGCAGGCAGTCCATGTTCTAATCGGCATTCCGGTGCACAAATTGATACAATACACATTGATCTAAAAGCCGCCTTTGACCATGTGGATCACAATCTGGGTTCGGCACCTAACTTTGTATCCAAACCGGTTGAAATCGTCACATCACAGTAAAATTGGGTGCTGCCTGCTCTTGTGGCGTTCCACAAGGAAGCAACCTCTGACAACTAATGTTTTCCTGTACTTCTTCGAGAATCTAGACTGAAGAATGCTGATGATCTGGAAGTGTTTGAACATAAACTGCAAAAGCTAATCAATCATCTTGTTTAGTCGCAAGAATAATAGTTATGGAACAATCCCGTCAGCAACAAAATACTAGAAAAAGTAAGGCTTGGGAGTGCTTCTTGATACGAGCCTCTGTTTTTTGGAAGACTACTCCTGTATTATAATAAAAGCCAATCAAAATTTGAGTATATTAATAGGGTCTCCGAAGAATTCAAAGATCCAAATTGCTTAAGGCTTGGACACAATACACACGAATTTTAATACGTTATAGAAATTTGACAGAAAACTCATGGGAAAAATAGTGTCTGGCCTTTACTCTATTGTGCGTTCTGTGCTCTAGACTATGCTGCTGTAGTTTGAAGGCCTTACAAGGGAATTTAATGCTTCAGGTTTGAAGCAATTCGAACCAAATCCGTGGGGTACGCTTTGAGCTTTTTTGTACCAAGGTATCAAGGTCACTGCAACTTACTCAACATTGAACCTCTCGACAATAGGAGTCAAGTCGAAAGGATTCTGTTTATCAGGACAGTTTTTGGGGGGGCGAATTGAACTCTTCAAACATCCTCACTCAAATCAGTTTTAATGTGTTGAGTGGCCTTCGAGATGTATAATATTTTCGTCCGGACTTCCGATGAACTGATTACGAGCTAAATGAGCCAATTAGAGCCATATGTTGCTTACGCAACCGTGTGTACAGTCATTTAATTTTTATTTGTTCTAGTAATAGTTTAGACGCCGGTTAAGAGGACTAAATGTACAATGGAAGGGATTGTATGTGTGTTGTTTTATTTCTTGAAACTTACTGCTTTGCTTAAGTAATCTCGTCTCTAGAACAAGAAAGTGAATCAAATTATAATTATAATAATTATTACCTGCTCATAAACAACAGGACATAATTACGCTCCTCAAGCCAGTACCATCGTTAGAAACTTACCCAGGAAAGAAGATTCGTTGCTGGTAAATACAGAATTCAGTATAAAGGAAGGATGTGGGCTGTGCTTAATGCGCCACTACTCGCTTTGGCGAAACTAATTGCGGATACTGCACAGTGGTGCCGAATCGAAAAAAATGCATGATCAATAGCATCTGCGTAAAAAACGCGTAACTTTTGAAGGTTAATGCCTTTGAAGAAGTTTATAGCACATCTTTTTGCACGGTTGATATAACCATGAGCCCACCTATTAGGGTGATACAAACTCTTGTGTTTTTCGTCCAAAACAATTTTTTGTAGAACACACTAGAATGAGCATCTTTGCTAAACATAGTAACTATCCATCTCTTACTGGTCTTCATGGTTCGTTCAAAGAGAGCATTTAAAAATTAATTCTGCTGAATAACTTTGCATGCGACTTTTTCAGTGCTTTCAAATGTTCTACAAAGTTATTTAGTATATTAAAATACACATTTTCTCTTAAGACTGTTTCTCGTTAGAAAGAATATTTAATGAGTTATGAAGTATATAAGAAAAGCAATCAAATATTTTTTTCAATTTGGGCAAACTTAACAACTTTTATAGGAAAGTACTATATTTTATCTGCAAAATACAAAAAAATTCTACCAACAGCATTCAGCAGGAGCCCCGAAAAAAATTAAAGTGAAAAATGTATTACTGTCGATAAAATTCATTGTAGATCGCTAAGAGAAAGAGATAGAGAGTTACTGTATTTAACAAAGTTGCTTATATTAGTGTATTATACAACTTTTTTGAAGACACTACATCATTTTGGGCACACCCGAAAAAGCAAAAAATGTATCACCCTCATAATATTAAGAGGAATACATTTAAAAAAAGTACCGAGTTCATTAAAATTTTACCAAACTCTGAGCAGCCGAATGTTCGTGTATCTCCCTGTTAGGGTAATACTGGTTTTTATAAACGCTCCCAAAAAAGTGTCTTCACAAAAGTTGTAGAACACACTAAAGTGAGCAACTATGTTAAAAACAATATCGTTCTACCTCTTACTGTTTGCGAAATATGATGATTTGTTTGAAACAAGCACCTAGAAGCCTATTTTGGTCAATAACTTTGCAAACGATTTTTAGTGCTTTCAAATGTTCTACAAAATTATTTAGTATGTTAAAATATATATTGTCACTGAAGTCTATTTGTCTTTAGAGTGCACATTTAGTGAGTTATAAAATACTCAATCAAAAAGTAACACAATGCTCAATTGATTTTTTCCAGGGTTCCTGTGGAGTGCTTTTAGTGGAAGTTTTTGTTTATTGTAGATACAGCGATTGCTCGATATAAGACAACCCGTTATAAAACAACCCCGCTATAAGACAATTTTTACCTCGCCTGTCTTATATAATTCCTTTGACACAGCTGGTAACGACACCAGAGCTAATTTTCGATTCCAAAAGCGACTCACAGTGGTCCAAAAGGGCGAAAAGCGGAACTTTTTTCTAGTGTCTTTTGCTTTATGGTTTATTATTTATGGTCTTCAGCATTTTTGTTTGTGTGAATATCCCCCTTAATCTAAAACTGTCAAAAGTTCGTCATTGCTTACTATAATGAAAATAAAAAAATAAATTTTTCGTGTTAGGATATATAGACATAGTTTCTTCGGCAAAGTTGTAAATATTGTAAAAACAAGCAAATTTTCTGAAGAAATAAAATTTCTATCTTTATCGAATGCGGAACTATAGGGCATATTCTTTCAAACTTCTTTAAAAATTGGTTTTCATACTTAGCTTTTTTAGTTGCATTTTACAAGAATACAATGTTCTAGGTAATTATCGTTTAAGAGTTGCGATACACGTTTTTGCAGAAGATCGCAAATCTCCTGGACCTTTACTTGCTGAGTTATCGCATATTCTAGCTTTAAATTTCCAAAGCTTCACGAGCCCATGGGGTAAAATGGGGCAAGCGGATTTATGAAAACAGCGAAAAATCTAACTGTTTCAAGGAGCAGTGCAGAGATACTGATGCCAACCCACAGGGCGACGCATACAGCAGCACCACGGGAAAGTTGAAAGGTCCATCGAAGCCCGCTGAAACATCTTTGGAGCTGTAGGCGGTCATCGAGCGACTCTTTCCGCAGTATTCCCCAACGATCTGGCCCCCGACATCCTGTCCCATTACCAAAAGGATGGTAATGCCGTAGAAAGTATAGTCACCGACGAGTAACTTGTGGTAGTCGCAAAAGGATTGAAGGCAAGAAAAGCACTCGAGATGGACGGAATCCCCAACGTTGCTTTCAAAATGACGATCCTGGTGTTTCCGGACACGGAAAAGCTGGTGTTACTACCTAAATCAGGTAAACCACCGGGTGATTCTGCTTCGTATAGGCCTATATTTATTACTAACTGACCCGACAAACTTCGTAATGCCTCAAATTAAACTGTGTTGTACATAAATCGTGAAACTCGGACGACATTTGTCACAATCTTGAGTTTTGCAAGTTTCTGGGGAGTTCATGGGTGTTTACCCAAGTAACAATCCAATAGCAAATTGGTCTTATTCATTTCTTATAGTAGTTTTATCAGAGTATTTCAAAGTCTGTTAGGTTTTATAATGGTTCTCCTCAAGTGAATTTTATCTTATTTGACTAACATTTCTGAAGTATGACTGAAGGAGACTTGAAGAATTACCCTTAAAACTAAATTATCAATAAGTGTAATTCACCTTATAAGGGGTTTTAAAGGATATTTCATTTTTGCTTAAAAACGACGCTTCTTAAAACTTAACAATAGTTTTTACAAAAATTTATGACATTCTTCTTCAAGATTCGTTTATCTTAACAATACTGCCATAAAACTCTCTTAAAATCGTATATTCTTGAAAGAGAAATTATACTTTTGAATAAGAACATTCTAACGTAAACAACTAATCTGTCAAAATGGGCGTCTGCACCTGGAGAAAATTGAAGAATACCGATCTTTTAAACGAAAATTAAGTGAAAATCTGTGTAATATTTTGAAAACTCTTTCATATGAACAATCAGCGAAGTCACAAAACAATAAAGATCTCAGGACTAACTGAACTGGGGAAGGACAGGGCCGGTAATGATGCATTTGCCAGAGGCGGTGCGGGTTTCCTCTAGAGCTTTTGGTATTTTTTAAACTAAATATAGAGTTCATAAGTCAGATGTCTTTGTATGGAAAATGAAATGGCACTGAAGCAGTTGAAGCATAATTTTTAAAAACAGTTGTACCAATACCAATTGTAAATTAAACGCTTGGAACTGTCGTGCAGTCCAAACAGTACAAACAGCACAAACAACACGTTACGTCGATACTTCGTTGATATTTTCTTTGTTTATACTAGAATGGTTATCTTGCAAAAACTTGGTGCCCAATTCAAACAATTCTTATTCAAGCACAACTTGTCTTCTTCAAGAATACAATAAGTATTGATGAACTTATCGCGCTCTTGGAAAAATTTTCTTTGTCTTGTGCAAGAAATGTTAGTCTAATAAGCGCTTTCGGGTTGATTTGGATAAAACCATTGAAAAAATGGCGAACAGGGCTATTTTGATTACAGTGGTATTCCGATTATATCTACACCTGGTTTAATCTACACCCGATTTTAGGTACCCCCGATTTTGTCTACCATTTGGACCCGGTTTTATCTACCTTTATTTTTAATTGTTATTTTAAACGTGCGACATGAAAATTTGGAAGATTTCATGAATTTATGCATAACAGAGAATATTTTTTTGTATTTATAGTTTACTATATGGCATCTGTGGTGTGTAATAATTATACACAGAATGGGTATAATAATGCTGAAGTCAAATACGCAAAGTAACTTCCATTTATTTTGTAACGCATAATTTTAACATTTCACAATGACCCTTTGTGAGATTTTTCTGTACCGTAACGCTAACGGGCGCACCTCGTCTCCGCTAGGAACTATGGTTATCACCTTTCTTTTCTTATAAATTCTCATCTTTTGAACCATTGAATCGATTTTAATGATTTTATTTCAAAAAAAATTGTATTTTAATAAGTTTTTCAAAAAAAAACAATAAACTGACGTTCAAAGTTTTTTATGATTGCAAAAACATTTTTTGTAGGAAACCCTTAAAATCACTTAAAACATTTAAAATATTCGTTATCTATTTTTTTAAATAATTGCCATTGAAGCTAGCTGTAACATACGATATCAAAAAACAGATGTGACATTTTTAGTTTTTGAGATAGTCTTTTTTAAGAAATAAAGATACGAAAATGTAATGAACTCGCATGGCGTTTTATTTTAGAGATGCATTTCTTTGTCAAAAACCCTTTTATTACTAGTAAAAACAAAAACCATGCGTCTTCATTGTATTCTCGACACTTTATGAAAACTAAGAGTTTCTTTGGTCTACACAAAAAGTGAATGTTTTCAATGTTTTCGCGATAATAAAAAAAACTGGGCTTCAGTCCGTATTTTTTTTAAAAGCTCATCAAAATACTTTCCATTTGGTATTAACATCATTCAAATCGGTCCAATAGATCAAAAGTTATGAATTTTTAAAGAAAGAAAGGTGGAAAAAATGGTAACTTTTGGGACCACACTGACTCAGAAAAGAGAACCCTAAGTGCCAAATAAAAATACGGTTCTAAAATTTACTGCAAAGGAATAAGTACACAAAATTTGAATAAAATCGGAGCAATTTTGAATTTCGATATGCCTTTTTTCATAATATGCTGAGTTGATGTGCATTATGGCTAATGGTTGATATGAATAAAATGAGCCCTATGCGCAAAATTATGTTGAAATAATACACAATTGAAGAAAATCGTCAACATTAACAATATTTTTCGTTCATTTAAATTATTTTGGAGCAATTTATTTTTCCCCAAATTTGTCTACTTTCCAATTATCTACTAAAAATTTTCGGATGGGTAGATAAAATCGGTAAACCACTGTACTTTTGAAATTGTAGTCAATTGCATATGGGCGCTTATAAATATGGTATTATGCAATACTATTAGTGATCTTATCTTTTTAAATAAATGCTTAGATATATAAAAGCCTTTTTGCCACAATTAGTTAAAAATTTGGTAGCCATCAACTTCTTCATGAAATCATTAGTTTTTTTTATTAATTAAATTTTTCAATAATCTAGCAAAAATAGCTGGCGCGTTAAAATTTTCTAACTTTCATGTCACAAAACATCGACAAACCGAGCGTGGCATGAAAAATTTCTCATTTATGAGCCACAAAGCAGCTGCTTTTATCACCATTTTTATTTTCTCGCAGTTTTGTCGCAGTTTTGTAGAATTACAAGTTTTGAGATCGGTTTTAAGCAGCAAATGCTGGAAACCTCTTCACCTTTCATTTGATTGGGAGCCCCCCTCCTAAAGTAGGGAAAGGTTTCAATTCACCATAGAAAAATTCTTGTGTCCAAAAACACCCACATGTCAAATTTGGTTCCATTTCCTTCTAGTTCTCGGGTTATGAGGAAATTTGTATTTCATTTGTATGGAAGCCCCTTCTTAAAAGGGAGAGGGGTCATTATTCCCCTCCTAAAGAGGGGAGGGGTCTCAATTCATCATAGAAAAAAATTGCCTGCAAAAACACCCACATGCTAAATTTGGTACCATTTACTTGATTAGTTCTGGAGTTCTGAGGAAATTTGTATTTTACTTGTATGGGAGCCCCCCCTCCTAAAAAGGTAAGGGGTCCTAATTCATCATAGGAAAAATTCATGCCTCCAAGAACACCCGCATGCCAAATATGGTTCCATTCGATTAATTAGTTCTCGAGTTATGAGGAAATTTGTATTTCATGTGTATGGGATTATTCCCCTCCTAAAAAGGAGAGGGGTCTCAATTCACCATAGAAAAAAAAATTGCCTACAAAAACACCCACATGCTAAATTTGGTTCCATTTGCTTGATTAGTTCTCGAGTTATAAGGAAATTTGTATTTCATTTGCATGGGAGCCCCTCCTTCTAAAATGGTAAGGGGTCACAATTCATCATAGAAAAAATTCATGCCTCCAAAAACACCCACATGCCAAATAAGGTTCCATTTGATTAATTAGTTCTCGACTTATGAGGAAATTTGTATTTCATTTATATAGGAGCCCCCACCCCTCCTAAAGTTGAGAGGGGTCTCAATTCACCATAGAAAAAATTCTTGTCTCCAAACACACCCACATGTAAAATTTTGTTCCATTTGCTTGATTGATTCTCGAGTTATACAGAAATTTGTATTTCATTTGTATGGGAGCCCCCCCTGTTAGTGGGGGGAGGGATCTCTAACCATCATAAGAACCTTCCCTGGCACCAAACCCCTACATGCAAATTTTCACTCCGATCGGTTCAATAGTCTTCGATTCTATAAGGAACATAAAGCAGACAGAAATCCATTTTTATAGGCATAAATTTGTATGGGAGCCCCCCCCTCTCAGTGGGGGCAGGGGTCTTTTGCCATCGAGAGAACCTTCCGTAGCCCCAAAAACCCCTACATGCAAATTTTCACGCCGATCGGTTCAGTAGTTTTCGATTCTAAAAGGAACATGCGGACAGACAGACAGAAATCCTTTTTTATAGGTATAGATAGATTGCTGGATACTCTTGAAAAAGTTCTGGAAAGAATCATCCTCAACAGATGGACGCGATAGAGTAAGAGTAAGTAAGAATTGTCGAATAAACAATTCGGTTTCCGATAAAGAAAGTTCACGGTAGATGCAATCCAAACAGTAATCGAGAGGGCCGAGAACCCGATAATGTAGAAGCGGTGCTCAAGATCGATACAGCGCTGTAATAACCATGGACGTCAAGAGCGCTTTCAATAGCACCAGCTGGAAAGCAATCGCCCTTGCGTTGCACAGAATGCTCGTCTACAACACGTCAGTTGGACAGAAGTCCATCCACGACGAGTGTCCCTCAAGGTTCCATCCTCGGCTTTGGAATGGAATATACAACGACGTGTTGACATTAACGCTACCTAAAAGCTAGAAGTGTCGACATTTTCGGCGTTCACAAGTGACAGGTTCATGGAGAGACACTTCTGCCAGCTCACCACAAGACGGAAGTAGTAGTGGTTAGTAACCGTAAAATAGTGCAACAGGTCCAAATTACCGTCGAAGCTCATGTCCTAATCTCGCAACGGAGGCTGAAACACCTGAGAGTGACATGTGATGACCGGCTGAGCTTCAATACCACGTTGACTACGCTTGCGAGAAGGCTGCGGAGGCCACCACTGCATTAGCTAGGGTAATGCCGAACAACTTGGGGCCAATGAATAATAGAAGATGTCTGCTGGCCAGTGTTTCCTCGTCGATATTAAAGTACGGCAGTCCCGCTTGGATTGCAGCATTAAATACTAAGCGGAAGCAAGCGAAGTTGGACGATACGTTCAGACTCATGGCAATGCGGGTCGCAAGTGCTTACAAAACTATTTCGTTCGAGGCAGTATGCATTTTCCCCTCGGGGAAAGTGCTACAGGCGGAAAGAAACCAGTGGCATAAGGAAACTGGTGCGAGTGGAGTCAATGGTCAAGTGGCAGTTATAGTCTACGATATGGGATACGGCCCTGAACGGTAAAGGGACTCACCGACTAATGCCGAATTTCTCGACGTGGGTAAACAGAAAACACGGCGAAGTTAACTTTCATCTGATGCAGTTTCTGCCTGACGACGGCTGCTTCAATAACAATATCTACATCGGTTCGGCCATGCAAGGTCACCAGTCAACACTCTGTCCGAAATGGAGAATATGCCAGTATGGATGATATGCCAGAGCCTGTCCTGTTCGACTCTCCTAAACTCGAGGCTGTGCAGAGAAAGATGCCTACCCTTTACGTGGAAATTTTTGTCGCCGAAATGGCTACCGAGATGCCTACCCTTTAAATTTTTGTCGAGAACAGGCTATTTGGAATACCGTTAGCGGAGCAGTGACGCAAATTCATACAGCATACGCAAATAATACCATCGCAGAAGAATGTGTCTTGCGTATGCGGGATCAGAGAATCGAGAGAATGGTAACGAAGTTAGTTAGGTATTAGACTACCTGATATGATGAATGCCGGTAGTTTAGTTAACAAAACAGTCGAGTACCTCCTCTCTGGTGTTGCACAACCTGATATATCGAAATTTTGCGGTTTACTCAGACGTACCTCCTTTCCCAAAAAACAATCATCTGACGTTTCTCCCTTCCCAAAAACAGCCTATAGAAGGTTTTTCTCCTTTTTTCTAACAAAAACACACATACATGAAATACTTGGTGTGGAACTAATATTATACCTTATAGCCAGTAAAACCGCTGCCAAGAGCCACTGATCTGGGGACAGATACTTAAGGTTAGCATTGTTATTCACTCGAGGTTACCCGATCTCCTTTAACGTAGCTCCTGTGCCAGTTGGTATTAGAAGGAAATAGCGAAATAAGTTATTAATACCACAGACTAACTGATATAACTCTTCGAACAGATTTCTAAATAAAACATCGTTTGGCACACTATAAAATCAGTTATTTAATAAATCTACTTTATTGTGGCTGTGTATATGTTTCTGAAGGAAAGCCTCGCGCATCGACTGTTATTCTTTGTGACTCATACAGTCACTTGAAAAGTAACATTGTATTTTTCCTCGACGAGCAAAGCAAAACTACACAACTTAAAGCTATCATATTGCAAAAACAAAAAATTTGAGCTCTAAAACCAAACTAGATACCATCGAGAAAAAAAATGCACTAACGCCGCTACTCAAATTGCACATGCACTCGTGCGTTTCCGTGCACCAGACAAAATGCATACTCTGTTCGAGCAAATTCTCGTTAGCAAAAACATTAAAATTTATTATCAAATTATCACAACTTTCTACGGATGAATATATTGAATTTGTTTTGCAGGATAGGCACCCACGAGCAAGCACGGGTAGTACAGCGAAGCGTCGCGCCGCTGCGCGCTGTTGGCGCTGCTGCCTCAGCCGCGCCCTTAACAAGCAAGCACACCCCGGCGCGACTGTGGCGGTGCACCTTTTCCGGAACCAGCGCGCATAACCCGAGCACGAGGGAAGATAAGGCACACAAAATTTATATTCGACGAGATGGGTATGATACATTGCACCTTGGTGGAGCGAATTTACACTCGTGCATGCAGACACAGACAGGAGTGCGCCCAAATCCTCGCACATCCATCGCTACGCACACGGACTGTTATTTCTCCAACCGTTGAATAATGAGCTTACGAATCGAATTGGTTTCCGTGTAGTTGAAAAACGAGCGAAAATATCCCTCCGGGGAAACAGGATGAAACTCTGCTGGGAAAAGCTAAAATATTTATTTGAAATGGGATATGTTGCAAGCCCGGGGATACCAGCTGTTCAACATCGATTAAACTTCGATTGTGCTCACGGCTCTAACCAGAGCATCGGGGCCATGGTCATGGTTGGGCCAGCCAAATAGGAGCTCCGTGAAGCGTGAGTGCAGTACGTGATTGACGGGCGGGGTGGGCCTTTGGCAATTTTCTGACGACCCGTCGTATACTATAGAATCTCCCTCTATGAATTTTCCATTTAATCGGATCTCTAGCCTAGCGGGTGAGAGTCGTTGATTAGTGTGGTCGATTGACAATGTGTATTAACTGAAAATTGTAATTAGTGGAACGCATTCAGCAGCCGCTGAACTATCGGTGATTTCAAAGATATACAAAGTTGTGTGCAAATTGAATAGTCCAGATGTGGGTCACTCTAATGCTACTAGCAAGTTGTAGCTATTCGGTCGCTGTGGGTTAGAGTATTTGATCGAATTCATCCAGTTGCTAGCAGAGTGTTGGGTTGAGCTTACAACCGACAGATTCCAGATGAGATTAAAACCATGTATTTACACCGAAAGAGTTAGTTTACAAAAGCCTATTAGATGACATGTGAAAAGGGTATCTGCCGTTCGGCCGGCCGTAATTGATGAACCATTCATTTAGGGCCTAAAATCTTCCGCTGAGAACAATGGAACACCACGCTGCTACAGAGCGGCGGCGGTGGAGAGGAAAATGCTTAATCGCAAACTGATAGGATTATAATGGACTGTGCGGAAGATTTTCAAACATTGAAGCTCTTTCATGGGAAACTACCTGTAATATATGTTTCGAATAAAATACCATATAAATTAATGAGAACTATTTATTCTGAATGTATAAAATGTGACCAGGTGTGCGACGATCAACACTGTGTCGAGTGTTGGTAAAATAGAAGTCTTTTTTATAACGGTAATCTTTCCCATCTTTTCAAGAAAAGCGTACGCATTTATAGTTTGTGTTATTAAAACTGGAGTGCGCGACTGTGCTGTCAGTAGAGCACTATGATTCCGCGATTTTTGATGTCATTTAACAGCTCAGAAACTTACTTACTTGCTTACTTAAGTGGCTTGCCGACCTCAGACAAAGCTAGTTGAATAAGGTTTCTCGAGTTAACTCGGTTGTGGGCTACCATCTTCCAATTCCTCGAACACCAAGCACTCTCCACCAGATCTCGCTCCACCTGGTCTAACCATCTTGCTCGCTGCGCTCCTGGTCTTCTTGTTCCTACCGGATTTGAGGCAAACACCATCTTTACAGGGTAATTGTCCGGCATTCTTGCAACATGCTCTGGCCAGCGCATCCGCCAGCTTTAGCCGGCTTTTGGATACTAGGTTCGCCATAGAGCTGTGCGAGTTCATGGTTCATCCTGTGCCTCCATACTCCGTTCTCCTGTACACCGAAGATCCACCTTGGCACTCGTCTTTCGAAAACTTCAAGCACTCGCAGGTCCTCCTCGAGCATTGTCCATGTTTCATACCCGTAGAAAACAATCGGACGGCCAAATATGCGTCTTGTACAGGAAGCTTAGTCTCCCACTCTCATCTCCTACTTGGCCAACCTGTTACTCATAATAAGGTAAAATAATCAGTGATCCACTTAGACTACCCCTAACTTTAAAAGGCAAAATCGATTTTTTAACTTGTTAACAACCTCCCAGAACGATTGAAAAAAATTAGTCGCCGCAACGATCTAATGCTTTTATGACGTAGGACTACGTCTTACGGCAAGGCTAATTGGAAAATGCGTGCATTACGAAAAAATTATACGTTTTGAGAGCTAATAGCTTAGCGGTTTCCAGATCAATTTTCGACATTTTTGATTGGCGCAAAATCAGAAAATCTTCTACGCATCAACCCCAACATCGAAGCTGTTGATTTTAAAGTACGCACTATTGAAAAATTGAAAATAGTGAAGCATTATCCAACTGGAAATCCCTGCTTCGTGATTGTTTGGAAAAGATGCCATCATAGTTTAAAAGTGTTTTTAGAAAAAAAGGTGACAAAACCTTCCCGTCCCAAGAGGTCGAAGATTCTTTGCGACAATTGTACCTAGACCAATTTGATATCTGTGTTCCCAAGCACCAAAACAGTAGGCCAAAACAAATGACAAAGTCCTCTCGTCTCTACAAGATTACTTTGTACCGTGATTAAACCTAGACTAATTTTTAGTCTTTGCTTGGGAAGTATCGCCAGAAAAAGTGAGAAAGTCTCCTCGTCACAAATAAGTTTCTTACGACCACGATTAAACCTAGACCAATTTGATGTCTGTGTGAGGGAAGTGTGCCAGAAAAAATGACAAAAGTTCCTTGTCCAAACAGAGACCAAATTCTTTACGGCACGACGATTAAACGTAGGCAAATTTGATGTCCGTATTGGAAAAGTGCGCTACAGCTGTAGTGTTCGGTTCTTATAATATAGAGTAAGGAGGGGTAAAAGTGCGATTCGGGTAAAAGTGCGATTCAATGATTTATCGGTGCAGTTTCCGAGTAAATTTTCTACATTGGCATGGATGGGTGACTACTTTGACAGCTTGAATCTAACGTAAACTTTGGTTGCTTACGATGCATAGTTGCTGAGTGCAAATGTTATTTTAGAGCGGTTTTGATGTAATTTTTCGTTATACGGCAAATACGATATCAACAGTAGGATATTGCTTGTTGAAAATTTGTAGCAGCGTTTTACATCACTCACATATCTGTTTTGAAAATACGGCGAAAATAATTTACAAAATATATTTCGCTTTTCCGTAATTTAATCTAACTCCGTCAAGCGCTAAGCGGGGTATAAGTTCGATTCGCGGACGGGGCAAAAGTGCGATTCATGGATGAGGCAAAAATGTATAGCTAATTATATACATCTTTAGGCAATATATTACAGATACTAGAAATGAAATACCTGCAGAAAACTGTGTGCTCTACAGATGTTGGCCGAAGAAAAACAATGTGTTTCCGCTGATGAAACAAAAAACAAACGTTTGGAAAAGTTTCGATCTAACGGAGGCTGCAATACACCAGCGCAAAATAGAAAAGGTGAAAATTGAGAATATTCCTTACCGAAACATAACGCAGATTGAAGATAATATGGTTTTGTTAGCTACTGCTGGGCTAATTTCATGGATTCTAGCTTCGAACTTTTGCCCCGTGGTATTCGCACTTTTGCCCCGCTAGTGGGGTAAAAGTGCGAATCTGCACTTGATCAGAAAAAAGAAGAATTTATTTTGCAAAACACTATTACCGCAGATAATTTATAGTTGAATGTGAAGACATTGAGTTACTGCATCACTATAAAGTATATTATGTTATTGACCTTCTTTATATCTCACGAAAATTGATGACAACTTCAAACATCGCACTTATGCCCCGCCCTACTCTAACTAGTGGAGGCCGAATCTTACTGAACCGGAAAATATAAATGTCTGTTCAGAATTCAGAAAACTGCGAATACATTCCATTGGCCAGTGTTTGCGAAGATGTTTAATCTTTGTATTAGTTCTTTGAGTTCTTTTATTGCATAATATAGCTCTAAGATGTTGTACATAAAAGAGTCCTAGCCAGAAACTGGAACAAATAGTTTTGATGGTCGTATTGGATTTTATTTAACTGAATAAAAACAATAACTTCACTGTGCTGATTCTATAGCCGGACAATATAGCTCTTTTGTGTGAGTGGCTCTGAACCGTCTATTGTCTGCCGCAAACCGACTCATATGGTCGGCGTTAAGTCAGACAGAATCGAGTGAAAAAATCCTGACTTCGAGAAAAACGCATTCAAAGTTTGCTGGATTCGAAATCATTTTCTAACTCTGGCTGTTTGCAACATTTATGTAGTCTGATTAGAGTAAAATGTTGCTTAGAAAATTCTTGATCGTTTGCATTTTTCGCATTTTTTTAAAGTTTGCGACTTGGTCCGGTTTGCTTTAACACCGACTATATGATATCGCGACAAGCAATCGAGTTGAGCAGGCGAGTCGAGCAGTCGAATCAAGTAATCGAGTCAAACAGTTGGGTCGAGCAGCCGAGTCGAACAATCAAGTCGAGCAGTCAAATCGAACAGTCTAGTCGAGCGGTTAAGTCAACCTGTTCATTAAAGCAGCCTGTTCGAGTAGTTGAGTCGAGTAGTGGAGTCGGGCAGTCAAATCGAGCAGTTTAATCGAGCAGTGAAATCGATCAGTTCAGACGAGCAGTTTAATCGAGCAGTGAAATCGATCAGTTCAGACGAGCAGTTTAATCGAGCAGTTGAATCGAGCAGTCTAGACGAGCACTTCAGTCGAGCACTTCATTCGAGCAGTCGAATCGAATGGTTTAGTCAAGCAGTCGCGTCAAGCGGTTAAGTCGAACAGTTGAGTCGAACAGTTCATTCGAGCAGTCGAGTCGAGTAGTTGAGTCGAGTAGTCCAGTTGAGCAGTTGAGTCGAGTAGTCCAGTCGAGCAGTTGAGTCGAGTAGTTCAGTCGTGCAGTTGAATCGAGCAGTTAAGTCGAGCTGTAGAATCAAACAGAAGTCAAGCAATCTAGTCGAGCAACCGGGTTGAGTGGCTAAGTCGAGCATTCTAGTCAAGCTGTTGAAGCAAACTGTCAGTTGAGTCTAGCAATCAAATCGAGTAGTCTAGGCGAGCAGTTGCATCGATCAATCAGGCTAAGCAGTTGAGTCGAGCAGCCGATTCGAATTGTTTGTGCAGTTAAGTCGAGCAGCCGGGTCGAGTAGTAAGTCAAGCAAATGTGTCAAGCAGTCGAATCGAGTAGTCCACTCGAGCAGTTAAATCGTGCTGTTCAGTCAAGCAGTCAAGTCGATCTGTCCAGTCAAGCAGTTCAGTCGAGCAGTTCAGTTAAGCAGCCCATTCGGGCAATCAAATCAAGCAGTCTAATCGACCAGTCGAGTCGAGTCGACCAGTTGAGCAATCGAGCAGTCGACCAGTGAGGTGACTGAGAATACAACCCATTGCTACTAAATTATGACGTCCTGTCAGGGACCTGTTTTTAGTTACCGATAAGCCTCTAATGACTTCCTGTCAGAGACCTGGTTTTCGGTACAGACTTAAGCCTCTTATATAAATAGATTCTGTATGGATGCGCATGAGCACGTTTCATTGGAAGTGTAGTGAAAAGATGTGCTGCTGATAAAAGGGGATCAAATTGGTAAAACCCTTCAACGTGGGGCAAAAAACGTGGGGCAAACGATTGGCAAAAAACAATATATAATTTTTGTAAAGTAACTGGAAAGCCATAGCTTGTGTTCTTGATTTTTTAATTTTTTTCCAAACACATATAGAAATAACTCCGAAATCAATTGAGAATTGAACGTATACAATGTTACTACTTTAATAAATGTTACAATGATACATATAACGCATGTAGCATGTATAAATGAAGGATGCTACTACAGGGCTACCTCGATATAAGACAGCCTCGTTATAAAACAACATCGATATAAGACAATTCGATATAAGACAATGTTTGTCTTATATCGAACAAATCCCTTTGACATAGCTTGTAACGATGCCAGAGCTAATTTTCCATTCCAAAATCGGCGTCATGAAGATGTTCGTTATTTCAAAATAACCCTAAAAATTGTTAAAATGTAATAGTTCAAACAATAATAAATAGTTCAAAAAATGTAAACACACAAGACAGAGCAAAATTGGCAACCGCTAAGGCAAATTTTTTTGAAAAAAAAAATCATGTTTCGATAGAAGACAATTTCGATATAAGACAACTTTTTGAAATTATAAATTGTCTTATATCGAGGTATCCCTGTATCATTATAAAGATAGTTGCGTAGTCCTACGTCACCCATGCGGTCGTGTCTTGTTACAACCCCTCCCCAACCCCGCAGAGTTCTCGGCGTGAGAGATATGGATTGAGCCACACTGGTACATCTAGCCTATGTTTTCTTATCCCGGATATTCAATTGGGGTGGGGTCAATGCGCACAGCCCAAGCAACAATGTGAGTTTTATTGTACTCTTATGGCGGTTTTCATGACCAATTTTGGTCTTAAATGCCATCATAAGAGTGTAATAAAACCCAAATTGTTACTTGGGAGTACAGACCTATTAAAAATGTATAATTGGAAACGACAGTAGCAGTCACACTCTTTGATTGAATTTTTTTATTAGTTTTAGAGGGTCCAAGTACGGGCAATTTCAAGTTAGCCTCGATTTGTCGATATTGACTGCATTAAATAGAACATGCATTATCTCGTTGAAATTATTATTCAATTTTAACTCATTATTCAGTTTGAACTCATTTGCATTCAAGGATATCAAACCATTACTATATTTGATAGTAATGAAACGATAAAATTGATTATCGCGTTAAATTAAAACCCATTGCTTCATCCTCGCGTGATAATGTTAAATTGAAGGTGACATCGCCGAGTCCTGGTCACAATTCCCAATTTCTACGAGATGAGTCGGTGCTATCGATGTCATTTCCGCAGATGTTTGAAATTAATGTAGAGGCATTTGTTTGATAATTTTTTTGATGCAGAGCAATTACTGATGGATGTCTGATCATTGCTCAATTAATAGAGCAATCAATTAGAGTTAACGAAAATCGAATATTCTAATAAGTTCTAAAAGTTATCAAGAAAAACGAAAATAATTTGATAAACAGCATTTGAATGGTTTGTTGTCATTTATTTATAATAACTTCATCAGTGGTTCCCAACATTTTTTGGTTCGCGAACCCCCTTGTGGAATTCGACCGGATTTTTTCTATATGCCAAGTGACTTACAGGTATTGAAATTTGACTTCCCTTAGTTTTAAATTTAGCAGAATTTGAACCTTATTATTTGCTACACTCAAGTCTCGTGTTACGTCCACTATCAGGTAGTAAAAATAGGATGTTAGTTCAAATTTCGGACGTAAAAAGAAAAGAAATTTAAATTTTGGACGTAAAAAGAAAGAACCTTAATTCAAATTTTTGGACTAAAAATAAGTTGAATGAACGTAAAAAGAGATTCGAGTGTAATTGGTTGTTACAGTCTACGTCTAAATGCCAATCTGGGACAAATGATAAATGGATCCGTCTTTCATCACCGTCTCTTTCAGTTAAACAATTCATGTCCACCGGCCGCCAGTTTACCTGCCTTTGCGGTGAATGACCTGCCTAGTCGACCTTCCAATTTCCTTTGCCGTGCCGTCTTAGAACCGCGTTTTTACGATCACCACGGCTTTGCCTGAGAATTATTCGCTCTTAATGAAAACGAAAATCCTAATCCCCGCCGTTTTCAATTTCGTCGGCTGCTGCATGGCCTGCCTTTCCTCTCTCTCTTGGTTCCCTTGGCATTCTACACTGCGCCAAAGTTTAATATCGCTGTCGCAGCCTGAATATAAAGTAGAAATGTTAATCACTGACCGACGACATTTACACGACTTGTGCTTTTCCACAATTTACCACCCAGTCTCGGCTGCAGTTCTGATTCCTGACATTTGGAGAAAAATAATTAGAACCGAGTTCTTCCACATTTCATTTTGCCGCTCCTGCGTTCAGAATCGCAAGTGAATACATTTTTCCTTCGACCTTCAGCGTCGCAGCGAACCAAACCGGGACCAGGGAATGATGATAGGGGAGCGCGGAGCAAAGTTGTGAATTACGCGGCAAACTGTTTCAAACTGTGATGGGTAAGGTGGACGCGAAGTTGTCGGAGAGCCGAACAATTTAATTTCCAGTGACTAATGATAATAATTAAGCTAGCTGACATTAAACTTTGCATAAAATTTGTATAACTTGAATATACTTTCCGAATGTTAGATAAATAGTTGAAAAAATGGAAATTTGAGTTAAAATAAAAAAAAACTTACTGAAGTTACCCGTATTGCACTACCGGTTATCGATTTCAGCCCGACGAAGACTACAGCTGAGACTTTCCTAGAAATTATTACCCCCTCAGCGAGCAGCGTCAGTAAAATGGGAATGCCTTTTCATGCCAGAGAATAAAGCTGCAAGCTTTTAATTCACCCGGAATGCCATGTACTGCTTGCTATAGGTATAGGGATGGAGTCGTCAGTTGGCTTTTATTTCCTACTACACATAGACGAAAGGAGGACACAAACCAGCTTTAGTTCCAGTGCAGCTTGAGCGACTTTAAAAAGGACAATGACGGAAGCTGCAGTGGATAATAGTGAACAGGGCGGTATGCAACGTTTCCGTAAAATGTGCCTACCAACCAGTAACGCTAGAGCCTTTTGCTAAGCCGTCATATATGAGCGCCACTCCTTCTGTTAGCAACCAGTGCCATCTCAAGTTCCGGTGGACGGCAGTTAACATAAACGGTGAATTACTCGAATCTGAAACAGTAATTAGCAGCTGCCGTGTCCTGGAAGGAAGCATCGTCTCATATTGCATGCAAAAGCGAAATAAAGCCAACGCTGTGCTTTTAACTGGAGCGCAGAGAATAAGCTTTATGCTACCCGCATTCCATGTAGGACTTTGAGTTGTCAAATGTCATAGCTTGTTTTATAACTGACATTAAAAGCTACCTGTCAGCAGCACCTGATGTAAAAGTTTAAGTTGTTCGGAATAGCATGAACGCCGCGAATGGGTCAAATTTATTTGCTTGTTGGGAAACGATTCGTCCCCAAGCTGGTTAAAAACATGACTTCATGCCGAACAATTTGGAGCAAACATTTTCCAGAGTGCTGCTCATAAATGATGCATTAACTTGACAGCAAGCTGAACCCAACGAATCCTTCCGGACCATTCAACACTCCAACGAGAAGCAAAACTCTTGCTGCCACCACCGTCACCGGTGAGCTAATTACTCTGAAGAGGAATTTAATTAAATTGTATTTGCAATGCCCTTTCTCACGTAACACGAGACGAATGAACAGATAATGAAATGCTAAGGACGACATATCTACGTAATTATTTTAACGTCTAGGATTGTCGGAGTCCCGTGGGAAACCATGTCGGTTGGCTAAGACTTCCCCATTCGGAATTAAGCTTATTCCTGGGGCATTTCATGTGGGGTGGGTATGACATGTCCAGACAAAACCAAACAGACAGAACACGTATTGTTCTTGTAAACAAATTTCCACGAACGATAAGTGTTTTGTTTTGTTTTACTTCCGTGTTGTGCTCTTACATAACCATTAATTGCACATAGTACAAGTGGCATATCCAGGGATGATCCGATCACTATGACTCAATTTTGATTCATTTGACTGTACCGTCTCAGCCGAGCAAAATTTGACAAATTAATGTATGGGACATGTGTAGAACTAGTTATTAACTACAATTTTGCAGCATAGAGTTTTGCTGTATCTTTTGTAGTTACGGAGCTACAATGCTGGTACCTCATAGTAACTAAATGAACGTTCACTTAGTTAATAATAATGAGGTACTAGCATTGTAGCTCCGGTACTACAAAAGATACAACAAAACTCTGTTCAGCAAAATTTTAGATAATAACTAGTTCTACAAATGTCCCACACATAACTTTGTCAAATTTTGCTCGGCTGAGACGGTACAGTCAAATGAATCAAAATTGAGTCAAAGTGATCGGAACATCCCTGAGCATAGCCCAACAAACATTTTTGCTGTATAATAGCTTATCGAGCGCTTGTTTACTGTAAATTGGCTGTATAATAGTTGAATAAGCTACTCTTCAAATAAAATGTTTGTTGGGATCTTTCCACAGAAAATTGTTGGCTGCGCTTAGTTAATTTGAATGCATGTCTAATTTGAAGAATATTTCTCATAGTATTGATAGTATAAATAGTGGCCTCAGGGGAGCCCTGTAGCCGCAAGGTTACTGAGACTGCCTTGACTAGCCAACCAGAACAAACTAGCTGCTCAAAGGTCCCCCAGTAAAAAAAATTACATTAAATTTGTAGTACAGTAGGATTTCGAATTTGGCAACAAATGCGTGTCGCCCCTTCCAGTTGTCCTCGAGGTAAGACGCTGGTTTAATAAGCCAGTCGTCGTATGTTCGAATCTCGGCTGGGAGAGGCTGTTAGAGTCAATAGGATCGTAGCACTGACCCCGCACTATCCTGTATTCTAACAGCTGGTTGCGAAGTCATTCGTATAAAACACAGAAGGTCAAATTGCCGATAACGGAATTAGCACCCAGGAGTTGCTTTTTACGTGTCGCCTATGTTGCCAAAATCGAAATCGTGCCAAAATTGAGACTAAAATTGATATGAAAAAATTGAATGTAAATGCGTTAGAAATTGACTAAATACTATTAATCAAGGATTGCAACCATTTTATGTTTAAAAAGTCCGTCAAGAGCTATCCGTCCGGTGCAAATAAGTTTTCACCAGCCTGCGGTAAGACGTAGTCCTAGGGCAATAAAAATATTATTGTTCGAAACATTCTATAACTCCAAACTTTTTTTCATGAACACACTGTGGGCATCATTTTTTCGTCATTTAAAGCATGTATGCGGAAACACTGATATTTAAGCATATTTTTTGAAGTAAAATATTTTGTGTTGCCAAAAACGGATACTTTTGTTGCCAAATTCGAGGCATGCCAAAACCGAACCATGCCAAATTCGAAATCCCACTGTATAAACAATACGTTTACAACAGTTTTTACTGTGGGCATTGAAACTTATGGTAAATTAATTGTAAAAATGTCTCAAATTCAAACATTTTCATATTTTTGTTTCATATTTTATGCAATAGAATTGGCCATATTTCATCACAAAATTACTGCTTTTTTAATTATATTTTATTTTTTCACTTAAAAAATTGCCATAAAAGGACGATAACCTTACTGCACACTCAAGTCTCTTTTTACACGGTTTATTTTTACGATTTTTGACTTTACACGATTTTTTTTATTTTTATGATTTTTGAATTAACACGGTTTTTTGACATCATTTTTCGAATTAACGCGATTTTTTTACATCATTTTTTGAATTAACACGGATTTCTTTTATATCGGTATTTCGGCTTTTTCGGTTATTTTTCAACGGGTTTTTACGACGATTTTTGAATTAACGCGGTTTTTGACGTAGGATTACGTCTTACGGCAAGGTTTGGGATAGGGTGTCATTCCAAAAAATCTTTCGCGAACGAAACGCGTTTTCACGCTTCGGCTTATAATTCAGTCAATTTTGAATAGTTTTCCAAGATATATACACCAATTGATCGGAAAATCGATTTGGAAGATATTGAAAATATAGAAAACTATTTATTTTCAATGCGCGTCATATAAAAATTGTAAATAACTCTAACTCGATCGTACTAGAAATTGTCGCTGTGTGATTGGTTGGAATAATTTCCAATTATTGTAGAACAAATCTTGGTACAATTCAGGAATCAACGAGAAAGTCGATAGAAAATTTCATTTAATTCTACTATAACAAAGTTACAAGAGAACTAAATGAAATTCTACCATTTCTCCCTGATTGCTATTTGCCTTGATAATTCTTTATTGTGTTCAATATTCAATAATCGTCACGTTGAAAAATTATCTGCCGTGAATAAGTGATAGCAATTAAAACCAAGTTTACACCAAATAAACACTGAATCACCGCAACAAATGCGCAGGAAAACGCATTAAAACTAAACCCAATGTTATGTTTTAATAAATACTGCTGGCCCAATAAACTTTACTGTGATCATCGGAGAACAATAATCAATTATCTATACCTATAAAGTAGGATTTCTGTCTGTCTGTCTGTCTGTCTGTCCGTATGTTCCTTATAGAATCGAAAACTACTGAACCAATCGGCATGAAAATATGCATGTAGAGGTTTTTTAGGGCCAGGAAAGGTTTTAGTGATGGTTAGAAACCCCTTCCCCCACTAAGAGGGGGGCTCACATACAAATGAAACACAAATTTCTGCATAACTCGACAACTAATCAAGCAAATGGAACAAAATTTGGCATGTGGGTGTTTTCGGTGACAAGAATTTATTCTATGGTAAATTGAGACTTTATAAGGGGAATTATAACTCCTCTCCTCTTTAAAAGGGGGGGCTTCCATACAAATTTCCTCATAACTCGAGAACTAATCAAGCAAATGGAACCAAATTTGGCATGTGAAGGTTTTCGAGGGCAAGAATATTTTCTATAGTAAATTAGGACCCCTCCCCACTTTAAGAGGGGGGGCTCCTGTACCAAAGAAACACAATTTTCCTCATAACTCGAGAAGTAATTAAGCAAATGGAACCAAATTTGGCATGTGGGTGTTTTTGGAGACAAAAATTTTTTCTATGATGAATTGAAACCCCTTCCCGTTTTGGGAGGGGGGGATCCTATACATATGAAATACAAATTTCCTCATAACTGAAGAACTAATCAAGCAAATGGAACAAAATTTGGCATGTGAAAGTTTTCGAGGGCACAAATATTTTCTATGGTAAATAAGGACCCCTCCCCACTTTAAGAGGGGGGGCTCCTATACAAACGAAATACAAACTTCCTCATAACTCGAGAGCTAATCAAGCAAATGAAACCAAATTTGGCACGTGGGAGTTTTCGAGAGCAAGAATATTTTTTATGGTGAATTAGGACCCCTCCCAACTTTAAGAGGGGGGGCTCCTATACAAACGAAATACAAATTTCCTCATAACTCGAGAACTAATCGAGCAAATGGAACCAAATTTGGCACGTGGGTGTTTTTGGAGACAAAATTTTTTTTTATGATGAATTGGGACCCCTACCCACTTTAGGAGGGGGGGCTCCTATACAAATGAAATTCAAATTTCCTCATAACTCGAGAACTAATCAAGTAAATGAAACCAAATTTGGCATGTGGAGGTTTCTGGAGGCAAAAATATTTTCTATGGTGAATTAGGACCCCTCCCAACTTTAAGAGGGGGTGCTTCTACACAAATGAAATACAAATTTCCTCATAATTCGACAACTAATCAAGCAAATGGAACCATATTTGGCATGTGGGTGTTTTTGGAGGTAACCATTTTTTCTATGATAAATTAGGACCCCTTACCTTTTTAAGAGGGGGGGGCTCTCATACAAACGAAATACAAATTTCCTCATAACTCTAGAACTAATCAAGCAAATGGAACCAAATTTATCATGTGGGTGTTTTTGTAGGCAAAAATATTTTCTATGGTATATTTTCTATGGATTTCCCCACTTTAAGAGGGGGGGGGGCTCCTATACAAATGAAAAACAAATTTCCTCAAAACTCGAGAACTAATCAAGCAAATGGAACCAAATTTGACATGTAAGTGGTTTTGGACGCAAGATTTTTTTCTATGGTGAATTGAGACCCCTCTCTTCTTTAGAAAGCGAGTTATGGCCCATCTCCCCTTTAAGAGGGTGGGCTTCCATACAAATGAAATGCAAATTTCCTCTTATCTCGAGAACTAATCAATCAAATGGAACCAAATTTGGCATGTGGGAGTTTTAGATGGCAGAAATTTTTTCTATGGTGAAATACGACCCCTTCCCCTTTTAAGAGAGGAGCTCCCATACAAATGAAATTCAAATTTCCTTATAACTTGAGAACTAATCAAGCAAATGGAACCAAATTTGGCATGTGGGAGATTTTGGAGTCTTGAATTTATTTTACGATAGTTAGAGACCTCTTACCCCTGTGGTAGGGGGATATGGACTCTCATACAAATAAAACAGAAATTTTTGCGAAACTCAAAAACTAATCGAACTCGAGAAATTCGAGACTCTTCCATAAAACATTAGTCAATACAAGACCACAAAAACTATCTATAATAACACTAGATCATTCAGGACGAGACGGTCGCGAGTGTTACCGGTGACCCGCCGTCGGAAGCGCCGCCCACTGGGGGGCTTGCAAAACTCGAGATTGTGACAAAGATCATCCGAGATTCATGATTTATGTACAACACAGGTTAATTTGTGGCAATACGAAGTTTGTCGGGTCAGCTAGTATCTTCATAAAAGCATGTTTTCATCCTTAAAAGGACGGTGTATGGTAATTGATACAACTGTTAGAAATATCGGCATTGTTCTCATTTTTCTTGGGCAATACAATAGCTTGAATGTTTAGCAAAACACCTCTAGTAACTTCGAAAAAAAAAAGTTTGTTCATTTTTCCGTCGGCGGGGGGGTTGCCAGCTGCAGATTGATCTGCTCGTCACCACACAATCTGCCCGCCTGCGTGCAGATAAATCCAAAATTCCAGCTGCGAAATTAGGCTGCTGGTTTATGGACGCACGTAATTTTTCTTTGGAAGCAAAAGACGAACGGCTCACTAGTAACTTTGCTTTTTTGTTCAGACTGAAATTGAAATGCTCCATTTCATTCAACGTAGATGATAGAATGAAGGATCACAAAAAATAGGCGGGACCTTTTCTTGTCGCTTGCTCTGGTACATAACACGAGGTAAGCCGGCGAACAGCATTATTCAAACGCTAGCTGTGCTATTGCCGACATCTTACTGGCATGTCTTGACGCGACAAAGGAGAAAGCATCAACGGCAAACGAAAGTCACGCCCGAGCCGTGCATATCTGCAGTTCCCGGTCAGACGTATTCATCGGTTTCTGAGCAAAGGAAACTATTGAAGCTAGATCTGACTGCCGTGGTGGAATAATTAACTGCGGAAGTGCTGCTCACGGCAACAAAAAGACCAGAATTATCCCACGTCGCTTGCAGCTGGCCACCTGAACTGGTATTTCATCGAGACTCATGACTATACACGAACGGCTTCGTCGATCGCATAGCTGCTGTGACTTTCCGGTTGGTTCACTGCAACAAGCCGTTTACCGAAAAGAAAATTAGGTTAAATGCGTTAGTGCAAGTTTATTGCAAGCTGGAGTTATGATAATCAAACAATCGGTTGTTTTAAGGACCACAACAATTGAAGAGCTTATTATATTTTCTTGTCCAGTTAATACGATAATAACACAGGCGACGAGGGAAAAGTTGAATTTTTTGCCGTTGCGGACGACCAACAAATGGTGGGAATAAGTTTTCTGGTCACGGACGACATTTTCTACCACTTCCAAAACGTCAGTAAATCAGTGTTCTTCTTTTGTAAGCCGCAGAAAAGTTTTGCGTAAATTTTTTTGCTTTTTGAAAACTAGCACGTACCGTGTACCGGTTACCAGAGGAAAAGCACTATTCAACGTAGAAACAGATCATGAAAATTGATTTACTGTTTGGTTTAGTGTGACTTCGATTCGTTTTAATAAAATAGATTCAATCAATTCATATAAAAAACTCCTAAATCTGTTGAGGATTGAACGTATACAAAGTTCCTACTTTGATAAACGCTACATACAACGCATGTAGAATGTATACATGAAGAATTGTATTGTTACATACATGGATACATCCTGCTATCGCTACAAAGAGACTTCCGTAGTCCTACGCCACCTATGCGGTTGTGTCTTGTGCACAACCCATCCAATTTTTTTCAACAGTTTTCGAATTAACGCGGTTTTTTTACAATATTTTTCTTATTAACACGGTTTTTTGACGTAGGACTACGTCTTTGTTTACTATACTGGGACTGGATAGCACTTTATGAAAACGAAAATAAAAGTGTAACGTTTGAATGAAAGATTTCAAATGCTAATAACTACTGAACTACTGAATGAAACTGAACAATTTATATGTCGTTGGATAGATAAAATGACCAGCAATTTTATGGGTGGGTTAGAGAGCAACTTTAAGGAGGGCGTAAGAGGGGGCGCTCCTATACAAATGAAACATAAATTTCTTCAAAACTCGAGAACTAATCAAGCAAATGGAACCAAATTTGGCATGTGGAGATTTCAGAAGCCAGTATTTTTTTCTATGGTGTACTGAGACCCCTTCCCCTTCTAAGAGGGGGGGCTCCCATACAAATGATATACAAATTTCCTCATAACTCGAGAACTAATCAAGCAAAAGGGACCAAATTTGGCATGTGAGGGTTTTTGGAGGTAAATACTTTTTTAATGGTATATTGAGACCCCTTCCTCTTCTAAGATGGGGGGCTTCCATACAAATAAAATACAAATTTCCTCATAACTCTAGAACTGATCAAGCAAATGGAACCAAATTTGGCATGTGGAGGTTTCAGAAGGCAGGAATTTTTTCTATGGTGGATTAAGATCCTTCCCCTCTTTAGGAAGGGGGGCTCCCATACAAATGAAATGCAAATTTCCTCATAACTCGAGAACTAATCTAGCAAAAGGAACCAAATTTGGCATGTGGGGGTGTTTGGAGGCATGAATTTATTTTATGATGGTTTGAGACCCCTCACCCCTGCGGTAGGAGGATAAGGACTGTCACACAAATAAAACAGAAATTTTTGCGCATGTGCCATATTTTCTGCTATGTAAAAAGCGGTAAGGTGTGAAAGTAAACTAGTAAAACCTTCTCGGAGCAAGAGACAGTGAATCGACGCCGCTAACTTACGTGCCTGCTGCCATTCATGTCAAATGTGATGACATTCGAATGGCACGTCATATTTGCGATGAAAGTGCTTTGGCTATAACATTATTTGTAACCAATGGCCCTTTTAAAGGCCACAAGGGAGTTAAAGTAACATTATTGAAACATGTCAAGCTACGCATAATCATATTTAATACAATAATCTGTGGGTTGGTCATTCATTACTATTTTAACCTTTATGATGCACACAAGTGATTTTTTAAAGAAATCTCTATATTTCAAAGGTTGCAGGCGTTGTACTTATGAACCCCCGTCCACGTATTTTCAAAGCCACCATTGCATTCAATGAAGAATTGAATCTGAATATTTTGCTTTTTCTCTTAATGGCGTTCACAGATTCTTATAAACATACATATGCCAGAAATGCAGTTTACATTAGTCTTTGATCTAATGATCTGATATAGTCCTACGTCACCCTTTCGTACAACCCTTAGGGCTGTATATCTTGTAGTTTTTTTACCGTGTACCGCGCTGAAAAAACTTTTCGTATAGTTTCTATGTGTTTCACACATAGATTTTTTCCATGTGCCCAGTAAATGAACTTTATGTGCCAAACAGTTACCTTTTATGTGTTTTTAAAATTTACCTTTAAAATTTGTACATACTATTCATGTGCATATAATTTTCATGTGTACTTCTGGGCGGATTGTGTTTATATGTGGCACATAATAATCATAAGGATTTTCATATGGAAATTTTCCATTAGATATGTGCGGATTATTTTGAGTGCGTGTAAAAACGGTACGTATCCCCCGTGTAAAAAAAGACTTGAGTGGTGAGGGGCCGTGCACTAATTACGTAAGGCATAATGGGGGGATGGGGGGTTCCGCAAAATCTTACAAAATCTTATTTGGGGGAGTGGGGGGCTTAATCATTTCTTACGTAAGATTTTCAGACACGAAAAAATTATGATCAATTCAAATTTTTTAATAGCAAATTTTTTTAATTGATGAGTTAAGTTGTGAAGTGTCAAAATCCTTCATGCTACAAGGAAATGCGTAGCAACTTGCTAAGTATTTTACCCTTGTCCACTCAGGGAAACATCAGGCGACCTACTTGTTCCAGAGCCATCTGATCGGTTTATGCTATTATTCCAACATTTTCGGTTGCAATTGCCTATCCCAATCCCGCAAGGCAGCCGCCAAATTTCTTATGATATCACTACAAACATTTTTGTTTAAAATGCTAATGTATAGCTGTATCAAGGGAACAAGCGCTTGATAAGCTACTGTACAACAAAAATGTTTCTTGGGATGTAAGACCATGTCGCGTGTCATCTAGAAAAGGCAAAAAAGTTCTTTGTATGCTACTGCACGAGGACACATGTTCAGAAGATGTAGAGTGGATCAATGCAAATTCTGACTTCAGTTTTCAGAAGGTCGCATAATGCATGCAAAAGGGTTGACTATGCGACCTTTTGAAAACTAAAGCCAGAATTATGTGTACGCTAGTGAGTTTCTGAACATATACCAACATCTATTGACAACCTCAATACTGAAATACGTTCGGTTCGTGAGTGGGCTATGAAGGGATTTACAACAGATAATTGATTTTGCTTGTTTTTTTATGAATTTGTTTGAAACTTGGTTTTTATGAACTTGTTTGAACTTTGGGTCGGTCACTCGACACAGCCGTTTTTATGTTAGGCGACTTGAAACGAGCTGAACTGTGCCGATGCTGTACCGAAAGTGCCGAACTGCAAGATTTGTTAAAATCGTTAAAATCTGATAGATCTGTCAACCGTGCGAGATGATTTTGACAACTGGCAGTGCTCCCATTTCATACGTAAAATTGAACCGGAGCTGTGTAAAGCCCTATAAATGTTATTTTTATAAGGCTTTAGAGGTGTGCCGTTTGATATCTCTTCAGTGCCGGGGCACTATGTGCTGAGTGTCCGACCCCTTGTAAAACTTGCATTTTGATGTTTCAAAAAATCTTACTAAGATTTTTTACGGGAGGAGGGGGGATTGGCAGAATCTTACAAAATCTTATATAGGAGGGAGGGGGGGGGTTCAAAAATGAAGAAAAAGCCCTTACGTAATTATTGCACGGCCCCTGAGGAAAATTTTTGTTAGCGAAAAAATAGATTTTTTTATTGTTAAGATCAGGGCTCGCCAGCGTGAAGCTTAGGTTTCAACAGAAGCAGCACCGCTTTAGTTTCAAACTGGCTTCAGTCAGCGTCAGCGAAACGGGGTTCACTTCGTCATGACCATCGGTTTCAACTTTTCATTTGTACTTTTCTATCAAATATTCAGAAGAAGGCCAGCAACTATGAATGCAAATGAATTGATTTTGAGTAACATTTCCTACAATGCAACGCATATTAAAGTTAACCTTGTAAATGTCAATCGTGCCTGATTTTCTGCCGTCGTCAATAGAAATAGCCACCAACTTCAATTGAAGCTTGCTTGAAACGTTCTGTTCAACAAATGAAGCAAGTCTTCAAGTGAAGCAAGTCAAGCACTTCATGTATGAAGCGTATGTAAGAGAAAGTCAGTTTCATTTATTTGTTTCGACGATGCCGGGCCCTGGTTAAGATACTTAACATTTTTATGGTAGAATCTCTGAAAATCATGAAAGTTATGGTGGACAACAATAAGTTTGATGGTTTGGTTATCGTTTTTGACGATAAATTTTATTGTTTTTACTGTATTTTGTATCCTACTATTACGAAAATTTTTATCTTCGTATTATGGTTATTTTTTTTTTTGGGTTGTTTATCCAAATATTCATCCTAGATTCTGTACCGCCTCACTAGGCGAAAACTACACAGGCTTAGTGTGAGGACAATTTTCCGGCTTTTATTTCTTCGAAAATTTGCATCCTCTCGACTTCTATGCAGGGGACTGGGCTAAAAGATTAACTGTGGATACTTTCTAGCAAGGTTTGGAGAAGATTTGGGATGACATGCGTCAAGTAACTATGCGTGCCAGCTGTAACGCTTTTTCACAACGATTGCGACTGGTAATTACTGCAAAGGGAGAAAGATTTGAATTGAACTAATGTAAGACAAATTTTATGTATATACTTTACACGATATACATTCAAAATTAAAATATAGTCAGCCGTTTTTGTGACCAGTTACTTTACTGACAGTTATTACTACTCACCCTGTAAACCTATTGTCATTTCGAGATCCTTCGACAAAATATTTATTGTAAGTACTAAATATAATTCCTAACCTTCGTTAAAAATTTTATAGTTCAAATCACGCAAATCTGTACGGAAATCTTTTTATACCAGCAAACCACGAAACATGAATTTCTATTGATACATTGCACAATTATTTTAAATTTCTTGAAAAATTGTTTTGCAATATTATAACCTAGCATTATTGTCAATGATGGTTAGTAAAATTTCAAATTTATTGATATAAATATCTCTGAAATGAAATGGGGATTGACTAAGACATGCTAGAAATGTAACCACTTTGATACTCGTTACATACAACGCATCATATTAGCAAGGCTTTATCAACCAATCACGAAGCGAAAATTCCTAGTTGGAGTCAAGTAACACACCTCAAAATCAATAGTTTACTTTATTTGGGTCGACGCGTCGAAGATATTCCGAAAATAAGGAAACCGTTAACTTATTAGCACAGATAAACAGACATAACTCTTGGAAGAAAAATCAACAAAAATTGTCTTTACACACATTTTACCTGAATACTAGCACCATCTATGATAGACCTTCCCAAATATCAAATTACAACATGAGTATGCCTCGAACAAGCAAGTATTTTATAAGGGGCATTCGTCTGCTTGTGTGAAAAAGCGCCACTTCAACGAATACAGAGACATTTTCAACCAACAAAAATATTGGAATAACTGTTACAGTGTGTGAAGAACGCGACACGACAGTGAGTATTGTGTCTCTTTGACTGCGTTATTACCGTTCACACCCTGACCACTTTTCGAGATACATTTTTTGGAATGACATCTTACCTAGCCAAGCCTGCTGTAAGGCCTACGACAAAAAAAGTATAACTTTGCGCATCAATATCGTGAAATTTTTTTTGATTTGTAATCACATTAAAATATCTTACCCATTTTCTAAGAATGCTTGCAATCTAAGTGAAATTTTTAATGATACAAAATGATAGTACGAAGAGTGCATAGATTTACTCCTGCCGGAAGCGGTGAAGATAAAACACTCCAGTAATGCTTCCAACCCGTTTCCATCTCAACCGAATTCAATCCATTTGCTCACAAGTTACTTGGCTTAACATAATATGATTTAACTTAAATACACCAACCACACAAGCACGTGTGCACGCTCACACACATACACACATGAACAACGGTTACGGTATCAAGGTTCCACATCGACTCGCCGTCAGTTAGTTGGCAGCCCACGGACAGATCCACGGGGAAGCTCAAGAGGCTCGCACTTATCCTCGCAGGATATACGATATCTTTTCATCCTCTTTCCTTTCGGTCGTCATATTACGCCACCATCATCGGAGAAAAAGCTTCAAGCCAAATCCATGAAAATTTGACGTGCCTCTTAACTGCAGCAGGAAAAAAAGGCAACAATGTCAAGGAACTCGAAACTCGGCAACGTTACAGAGGAGAAGCATTTTCATTCACTCTCGCTAAGCCTTGGTGAAGGTAGATTGATAACGGTACAGCGGCAACATGAGGAACGCCAGGAAAGATTTGTGAATTGAAGATTGTTTTCATTCAGTTTGCTTCTGCTGCTGCTGTGGGTTATTTGTCCATGTGCTGCCTATTTACAGGTTGGTTCTGTGCCGTCTGTATCGCAAAAGCCGCCTCCTCCCATTCGTCCGCCTATCGATTGAAGGTTAACGGCTGTTTTGGTGATATTTTTGGAAACGTCATTCGTCTATTTCTGACTAATGGTTCGAGCTTCCGTTGTTTTGCTTTTGAACAGCACTGCAACCAAAATGGAAAGTCACGTCGAACAATATTTTGAGTCTATGACATGGGCGCTCCGATGGATGACACAAACTGAAATTAAACCAAGTGTAAAAGGTTATCTCACGACCGCAGCAGATGGTGCTGCTTCGCGTTATCCAACCCTGTGAGTGTCACTGCTCCGTGGACTCCCCTCGGTGACACGCGGTGATTTCGGCCTGATGAACAAGCCGTTCGGTATCATCAGCGGCAATAAAAGCATAAGCACCGTGTCGCTACGCCGAAAGAAGATCAAAACATAGACTGACCGGTCAGTGGCACGTGCAAGGGTGTGTGATCAAAAAGTCTGCCTGCCAGTAGGTAGTGGGCGGATCGAACGGTTATTTTTGTAATTTGGTTATCTTGAGTGTTTTGTTTTCGTATCTACACTCGATCAGTTTTGCGTATCGTTGCCATAAAGTGGGCGCGGTGTACTTGTGAAAAGCCGAAACATTGTTTTTTTTTTTCAATTTGACATTGAATGTTTGTTAAAAATGATAGCGCAGCTGTCCGCGTGAAAGTTTTAAGTTATTGAACCAAAAACTCATCTTAGTATTCCGCCGTAACTCGAAACAGTTGCTTCGGTTTTTTCATGTATCTTTATCAATGACCTTGTGGTAGGTCTAGAACTCGTATTTCATAATCGTCGCTTATTGTTTAACCTGTCGGACCTGTTACTTATGTACATATTTGAAGTGGCACATTCCTTTGGCAGATAAGAAAAGTTTTTATTTAGTAAACAGTAATCGATCCGTAACGACCTTCTTTGATTTGGTTGGAAATTTTAATACCTATTCCGTACAATCAAACTTGTCGGCTCACACTATCGACAGAGTAATAAAATTACGTTGGCGATAAGATGCTAACGGCTGCCATCTGAATTGCTGCAACCAAATGCATAATTCACTCTGCGGTAGGTCGGGTCGTAAATGGGTTACTGCAACTAAATATCTCAAAAAGACACTATAAGTAGGGTATTGTCGTTATCGTCGGGCCACTGTTATGGTCGGGTCATCACGATTTTACAGTTTTAGTAACTCATGATATCTATGATACAATCATTGTAAAACTTCTTACTGTGATAGCTAACTTTTCACAATATTATTAGTTTCAATCGTGTATTCGAAAACACCCGTACTGAATTCAGTGACTAAATCTTCCAAAAAAAAGTTTTCCACGCGCAATGAACTTTTCTTCAGGAAATGATTCCTGAAATGCAATTATCGAGATAAATTTTGAAAATGTATGAAGTGTGTTGTGCTGCACACGTAGACTATAGAAAAATCCCCTCCAGTAAAGTGTTTGGAAAGGCTAAGGTGAAATACTAGAGAAGCGCTATTTGTACAGGTCGGGTCACTTGAGTAGTCATGGTTGGGCCACCATAATTTTAAGCGCAGAAGCGCAATAATCGCTAGAGAATGTCAGTCACGTAAAATGTGATGAAATGAAGCAAAATTAACACGATAAATACTTCGATTTGTGTTGTTATTTCATTGTAGTTGTACAATTCGGAAAAGGCAATTGTAGCAATACTGATTTTACAAGATCGCCAAAATTTCGCAAAAATGCAATTAAAAATAGGGTATTTGTGCATATATGAGCCGTTGTTCACGGAATTCATTCTTTTCATGCCTCTATATAGAATTTCAATACGTATGTCTTAGATTTTCTGCGGTGGCCCAACCTGTACAACATGGCCCGACTATGACAACATTTTTTGTCTTCACGTAAATGCCTATAACTTTTTTATTTTTCAAGCAATCAGTTCAAAACTTTCCGGAAGCATACCTTATTCTTAGACCTTTGCAACGATGTATTTAGATTTCCAAAATTCCTTTTGAAACGAAAGTTATGGGCGAATTCTAAAACGTGGCCCAACCACGACGACACTCCCCTATGCAAACCGCGTTATCTGCATGGTTGACCTTCATCCCAACGTGAAAAACGCTTATAAATATTGTGCTATACGTAGTTTTTCATCCTATTTCAGCAATTCCGACTGAAAAAGTATTGTATCTACTACAAAATCAGCGCAAAATGTTAGCATTTATTTCAAGTTTGAAAATTTCCTAATCAGGGTGCATATTCCTAAGTAAGGGAAGATCAAAAAAATTATAGGTGCATATCTAGGGTATCTTCAGCATGCAACTAAATTCAGCCTATATTGCTTTTCTTTTGCTGCGTTTTCTCAAATAAAAACTTTGCAGCAATAAAGCAATACTGAAACGAATGTGGCACTCATTGGCTTTAATGTATTGTAACTACTTTCATAAAATGTAAGGAATTTGCTGTTTCTCCACTAGCACGTAATTAGACCGAAAAAATAGAAGCAATCGCTTACGTGTATCTGCCCATCGTTTACGCTACTACAACTGTACGAGGTAGAGGCGCCAAGAACGTTTCTAGTAAATTCAGTAAAAATCCTTACTAAGCTAATGGATCATTGAAGATAGCTAGTTTTTGAGTATCAACCACTTGCTTCTGGCGGGGTATGAAATGGGTAAGGCAAATGAGGAGCGTCCAATATAGCTCTAGCTATCCCAAGCCCCTACCTAGCGCCTCCACGTGGCCATACCCGGTAATACTCTATTGAGTAGCCAAGCTAGGAGGTGCGATACTGTGTGGTTCCCGGCTGCCTGATCTCATAATCGAGGTTTTGGGCAGACGGTGGAGCCACACGATCTGGTAAGCATAATATAAGTTATTTTAATTATTTTTGTCGTTTTAGCTTATGAAGCATTTACTGCTTTATAGTGAAAACTTTGGCCAATACGAATGTTAATACTGCACATGGATATTGGATATCAGAAGAAAAATTAAATTAATTATTAGAAGCATTTATGGAAACTAAAAAGATGCAACTCTATTCCATTCGAAGGACTGCTAGTGAGATTGTTCTATTTTTACCCATATATACCACATTTCATAAATACACAAGAATCGGAAAGAGGTAGGGACCATCAGAGCACTTGTTTGAAGCGGTGGGCCTAGGGAGAGTGAAACAGTCAACTTTCTAGGGTTAATCTTGGCCCGATTCACAACACATCGTGGATAATGAGCGGGTTCTTCTCCCCACCTGCTGGAGTCATTCTGCATTCTGCATTCTGCCCGGTTTATTCAACGATTGACTCAGGTGACTTAGCCCTTGGAAGGAATCCGTGGTACGTGTAAGTGATGTTGCTTATCGATCAATTCCCTTTTGGCCCTTCATACAAGAGTTGGGAAGCATGACCAATCGTTGAATATGTTCAACTCTTTTTGACATGATAGGCTCATTGCTATGAACGGATGTTCTGCTAAGGCAGGTGGTAGTACCATATATTCATATTCATATTCATCAACCACTTGCTTCTGGCGCTAGTGTATGTGGACGATTTAATGTACACTAGCGCCAGAAGCAAGCTGTTGTTACTGTTCTGCAGAACTAGTTATCTTCAATGATCCATTATATTGCCGGTATGTAGGCAGCACTTGAAAAACATCGACACATAAACCATCCGACTTTCTTTTTGTTTGGTGTTGAAATGCAGCAATACACCGAAAAGACCCTTGGGTGGTGTTGTTTGCTAATCGCAATTTCTCTGGCTTCTTTAAATAGATATTGTTGGTTTTAGTAGGTGCTAAGGCTTTGATAAGACCAAATATACTATATTAACAATATAGTTCACTCCTCTATAATCCTGAAGACACGACTACTAGCGCCATTGCGGCATAAAAGGTTACCAAAGTACACCGTAAATTGAACACGTCTATCGAAAACAACTCAACTTTCAGTATAGAGTTTAGCCATTTCTAGATAGAATTAACAAAAGGGCAAATGTCACAAATGTAACCCAAACGGATGAGCTATATTCTGCTGGACCAGTATAAGAATCAGCTCTCGCTCGGTTTGTTCACGTTTGCCACATTCTCTGGTTTACTGGTTCAATTTCTGGAATATTTCGAATTCCAGTTATGTTCCTATTTCATTATATCTTTAGGAAAACGGATACGTGAGCAAAGTTTTGTCGCAAACCGTCAATCAGCGAAAGTAGCCTGATTTGTTTTCTACATTTTCATGAATCCGATTTTTTCAATCCTGATAACAAACGTCAAGGGTTAATACAACAGAGCATGAATAAAAAATTATGATAATTATAAATTAATTGTTTTTAGTTTATTCCTGCACGCTACTGAAATGTCAAAAATGTTGTTCAACTATTACGTACACGTCCGACATTATGGTTCGTAAAAAGCTGAATAGTTTCTAGTATTCACAATTAATTTTTATATCTAATGTTACAATTTAGAAGAATGACGTCATAGGGTTAGAGATAGCATCTACCGCACCTTTTACTTATGTATTGGTTGCACGCTTAAAAATGTTTGTTACAAATAGCTTTTCGTCACCTTTTTGCCCGCAAGAGGGTGTTACTTTTGCGTCTTTTCGGATATATATGAGATTTTGCGAAGTGAACTATATTGTTAATATAGTATATTTGATAAGACCCAACAATATGCCAAAAATCAGCTTTATTGTCGATTGCGGAACTAAGAAATTACGATGGGCGCACGCGCAGTACCACCCATTGCGCTATTCGAGGGATTGCTTTATAACTGTTATGGTTAGTACCATAACGCGATTGGCCCGCTGGAAATTCAAACCACACAAACATTTTTGTTTTGGGAAAGAAGGAATGTCTGGTGCGAAGAATGATTAATTGAATGAACTGGAAAATTTCGATAATGGTCTTTCGATTGGCGCTCGACTATCAGATCGATTAGGTATGGTGACCATAATAAAATGTTCTAAAAAATATTTAATAAATTTTAAGCAATTTCGTTGGTTTGCAGCATGTGCGCATTTAATTTTATTGTGCATATTGATATGATAGGTGAATAAAATCAACGCGCCACTGAAATTTACCAAATTTTCCAAAACTGGTTGTTTTAACAAAATAAATTATTCAGTTAGTCAATCTCAATTTCGAGCAATCATCATTTAAATTTAAATCATTCGCATAAAAAAATGATTTTGGTGTTGAACTTTAGTATTCTTCATAAAAGCAAGCTCTATAAAACCAACAGATTTATCGCGGTTTGAGAAGCAACCGCGATGAGATCAATTTCGATTGGTGCGCCATTTTGTATTGCTACGCCACACTTGTGGTAAGTTTTTAAGAGACGTGTTGCAAGCAACAAGTTTTAACGTGGTAATATAAGCAACCACAATAAATTTGCTTTATTAACAGTTTTATTATGGTTTTCTAGCTAGCTGTAAGTGTGTTTGGACTCATATACTCTTGGTATTGCGCAATACCACAATAAAACCAGAGGTAATAATGAATACTGCAATAAAACCTTAATAAAATTCAAACAAAACCAAGTGGTTTTAGGATTGTTACTTGGGAAGTTACCGGAAAAATGGATGGGTTTGTCCCATCTACAAAAAGGGCGACCGGCTCGACAACTATCGTGACATAATGCTGGTAAACATGGCCTACAAGGTACTCCCCCAGTTTCTGTTACACCGGCTGTCACCGATAGCACAAGTTTTCGTAGGGAATGGGGCAGCCGGCAGCCTTCATGCGAATTCGCACAACTACGGACCACATTTTTACCACCCGACAGATCTTACAGAAATGTCGGGCATACAACGTGCCCACTCATCACATCTCTATTTATTTTAAAGCAGCATACGATACAGTCGATCGAGACCAGCTATGGCAAATAATGCATGAACGCGGCGCTCCGAATAAACTGACGCGTAGAATCAGAGTTACGTTGGATCGAGTGATGTGTTTCGTGCACATTTCTGGGAAACTCTCGAATCCCTTTGAGACGTGGCAAGGGTTGAGACAAAGTGACCGCTTAGCCTGCATGCTGTTTAACATCATAGCCAGGAACTTTACAACAACTTGAGCCTAGGAGGATTGGGCTAAACATAAATGCGTCGAAGACCAAATACACGAAAGGAAGAGGCTCAAAAGAAACAAACGCGTGCCTCCCACGGACGGTAACCGTTGACGGCGACGAACTAGAAGTGGTAGATGAATTCACGTATTTGGGAATGTTGGTGATCGCGGATAACAACACTATAGTAAGCAAATCCAGCGGTGCATTCAAGTGGGAAATCAAATCGGATCTGCTTTTCCCGTCGAAAAATGCAACGATCAAAAAGCATACGTCGCCGTACAAAGCTGACGATGTACAGAACTCTTATTAGACCGGTAGTTTTTTATGGATTTGAAGGCGTGACGCTACACACGAAGGATATACGCGCCCTTGCCGAGTTCAAGCGGAAGGTACTGCGGACGATATTTGATGGAGTACAAACAGAAAGCGAAGAGTGGCGAAGGCTATGAATCACGAGGAACTGCTTAAAGCGATTTTCATCGTATATCTGGCGAAAGTAAGTGGGTTACGGTGGGCTGGACGACAGAGTAACAGTTCACTTCAAGAACCCCACCGACACCAGAAACAGGGGGGCTCAACGTGCAAGATGGCTCGACCAGGTCGAAGGTGATTTGCGACTTTTGAAATCAAGTTGAATAGATGCAACTGCTTGAAAGAGCACATGTCACTCCGGCTCTAGGCTGCTGACGATGACGACGATCTAAAAGACCGCGTAAAATGAAGAATCTAAATTCAAACTAAGATGCTGTATGTGATTTCTGTGAAAAATGATTAGGGTGTTGGCTTTATCCAGAGTTCCCCTACGGAAAACTGAAAAACAGCACAAATTATAGTTTGTTGTAATGCTCCACCCGGTGTGCTTTCTTCTATTTTCTCCTTGGGTTACTTTCCACTGGATTTCGGTGCCATTTCGATGGTTTGCGTTGCCGTGCTCCGCAGTGACTAACAGCACTTTGGAGAGGCAGCCCTTGTTTTATTCCAATACATTTCAGGTACAATTTTAGCCCGACTCATTTTTCAAGTTTGACCATTTCACTACTTACATAGCCGAATTTTCCTATCGATCGTTGCTCTGGTAATTTAGTATATAACGATAGGTCAACCGGTGAACGGCGTCAGTTTGAGCTGCGGGTTTGCCCCATAGTCTACGACCTCTTCCTGGTACTTTGCTGAGAATAGTTTGACATTGTGGACTTTGCCCCGATTCTGGACCACATTTTTTTATCAGATTTTGTACCAGATTTTGCATCAAATTTGGATCCAGATTCTGGTACTGGAACCAAATTTTGGACCAAATTTTAGAACAGATTTTAAACCACCAACCAGATTTTGGATTAGGATTTGAACCAGATTCTAGACCTGGACCGCATTTTGGACCTGAATTGACTACATTTTTTATCAAATTTTATTCCAGATTTTATAACAAATTTAAAAAAAATAATCTTGGTTTTGAACCAGATTTTGTACTACATCTTTAATTATAAATGGCCACCATTTGGACCAGATTTTGGATCTGAACCAGATGTTTCACCTCTATCAGATTTGATAAATATGTATTTGAACCAGATTGGATAATATTTAGGACCACATTTTTTATCAGATTGTAAACTACGTACTGGACCAAGATCAGATTTGAGTCTGGACCAGATTTTGAAGCACATTTTTCATCAGCTTTTCAATCGAATTCTGGACCAGATTCTCAAATTAGATCAGATTATTAACCACATTTAAGACCACATTTTTGATCAGATTTTAAACCAGCAACCAGATTTGGGATTGGTTTTGGAGCCAGATTCTGAACTTGGACAATTTTTGGAACAGATTTGGACTCGATTCTGGATTAGATTGTGGACCGCATTTTTGAACCACATTTAGTCAGGTTTTTAATCGGACTTTCGATTAGATTTTGGACCCAGATTCTAGACCTGGTTTGGACCACATTCTGGCCCTGCATCATGTTGTGGATCAAATTTTGGCCCACATTTTCATCAGATTTGGACCAGATTTTAGACTTCAATTTATATCAGATTTTGAACCTCATTTTTGATCAGATTTTGGATCAGATTCTGGATCTGAATAAGATCTCGGAGCTGCATCAGATACTGGATCAGATTTTGTATAAAATTTTGGAACACATTTTTGATCAAATTTTGGACCAGATTCTAGACCTGGACCAGGTTGTGGATTTTGCCCCGATTTTGGACCACATTTTTCATCAGATCTTGGACCAGATTTTGCATCAAAATTGAGTCCAGATCCTAGAACTGAAGTAAGATTTTTTATCAAATTTTAAACCACCATCCAGATTTTGGATCAGGATTTGAACCAGATTTTAGGCCTGGACCGCATTTCGGGCCTGGATTGATTTTATCAAATTTTATTTCAGATTTTGTTACAAATTTTTAAACAAATTTAAACTAGATTTTGAACCCGATTTTGGACTACATTTTTAATTAGAATTTGGCCACCATTTGGACCAGATTCTGGATCGGAACCAGATGTTTCATTTCCATCAGATATGATAAATATTTGGACTAAATTTTGGATAATATTTAAGACCACATTTTTTATCAGATTGTGAACCACATACTGGACCAAGATCAGTGAACCACATACTGGACCAGATTTTGAAGCATATTTTTGTCAGTTTTTCGATAAAATTTTGGACCAGATTCTCAAATTGGATCAGATTATTACCCACATTTAGAACCACATTTTTGATCAGATTTTTAACCAGCAACCAGATTTGGGATTGGATTTAGAACCAGTTTCTGAACTTGGACAAATTTTGGAACAGATTTGGACTCGATTCTGGATTAGATTTTGGACCACATTTTGGAATAGATTTAAGGTCAGATTTTGGACCTGGGGCCGATTTTGGGCCACAGTGTTTGTATCAGTTTTAAAACCACCTTTTAAATCAGGTTTTGAACCAGATTTTGGTCCAGACCATATTTTGAACCTGGACTAGATTTGCGAACAGCATTTGTTATCAACTTTTGTTTCAGATTTTGGAACACATTTGGATTATTCTGGACCGATTCGGGGGCATATTTTGAACCACATTTTAGTCAGGTTTTGAATCGGACTTTGGATTAGATTTTGGATGCAGGTTCTAGACCTGGTCTGGACCACATTCTGGACCTGCATCATGTTGTGGATCAAATTTTGGACCACATTTTCATTAGATTTGGACTAGATTTTAGACTTCAATTTATATCAGATTTTGAACCTCATTTTTGATCAGATTTTGGATCAGATTCTGGATCTGAATAAGATCTCGGAGCTGCATCAGATACTGGATCAGATTTTGTATAAAATTTTGGAACACATTTTTGATCAAATTTTGGACCAGATTCTAGACCTGGACCAGGTTGTGGATTTTGCCCCGACTTTGAACCACATTTTTTATCAGATCTTGGACCAGATTTTTCATCAAAACTGAGTCCAGATCCTAGAACTGAAGTAAGATTTTTGACCAAATTTTAAACCACCATCCAGATTTTGGATCAGGATTTGAACCAGATTCTAGACCTGGACCGCATTTCGGGCCTGGAGTGATCTTATCAAATTTTATTTCAGATTTTATTACAAATTTTTAAACAAATTTAAACTAGATTTTGAACCCGATTTTGGACTACATTTTTAATTAGAATTTGGCCACCATTTGGACCACATTCTGGATCGGAACCAGATGTTTCATTTCCATCAGATATGATAAATATTTGGACTAAATTATGGATAATATTTAAGACCACATTTTTTATCAAATTGTGAACCACATACTGAACCAAGATCAGATTTGAGCCTGAACCAGATTTTGAAGCACATTTTTGTCAGCTTTTCGATAAAATGTTGGACCAGATTCTCAAATTGGATCAGATTATTAACCACATTTAATACCACATTTTTGATCAGATTTTAAACCAGCAACCAGATTTGGGATTGGATTTAGAACCAGTTTCTGAACTTGGCCAAATTTTGTAACAAATTTCGGAACAGATTTGGACTTGATTTTGGATTATATTTGGGACCACACGTTGGAATAGATTATCAACACGCATTTGTTATCAACTTTTGTTTCAGATTTTGGAACACATTTGGATTATTCTGGATCGATTCGGGATCAAATTTTCAACCACATTTAGTCAGGTTTTCAATCGGACTTTGGATTAGATTTTGGACCCAGATTCTAGACCTGGTCTGGACCACATTCTGGACCTGCATCATGTTGTGGATCAAATTTTGGACCACATTTTCATCAGATTTGGACCAGATTTTAGACTTCAATTTATATCAGATTTTGAACCTCATTTTTTTCAGATTTTGGATCAGATTCTGGATCTGAATAAGATGTCGGAGCTGCATCAGATACTGGATCAGATTTTGTATAAAATTTTGGAACGCATTGTTGATCAAATTTTGGGCCAGATTCTAGACCTGGACCAGGTTGTGGATTTTGCCCCTACTTTGAACCACATTTTTTATCAGATCTTGGACCAGATTTTGCATCAAAACTGAGTCCAGATCCTAGAACTGAAGTAAGATTTTTAATCAAATTTTAAACCACCATCCAGATTTTGGATCACGATTTGAACCAGATTCTAGCCCTGCAGGGCATTTCGGGCCTGGATTGATTTTATCAAATTTTATTTCAGATTTTATTACAAATTTTTAAACAAATTTAAACTAGATTTTAAACCCGATTTTGGACTACATTTTTAATTAGAATTTGGCCACCATTTGGACCAGATTCTGGATCGGAACCAGATTTTTCATTTCCATCAGATATGATAAATATTTGGACTAAATTTTGGATAATATTTAAGACCACATTTTTTATCAGATTGTGAACCACATACTGGACCAAGATTAGATTTTGAGCCTGCACCAGATTCTGAAGCACATTTTTCATCAGCTTGCGGATCAAATTTTGGACGAGATTACCAAATTGGGTCAGATTATTAACCATGTTTTGGACCACATTTTTTATCATATTTTGGACCACATTTTTGAACAGATTTTAAACCAGCAACCAGATTTTGGATTAGATTTTGAGCCAGATTCTGAACTTGGACCATATTTTGGACCTGGACAATAGTGTGAACCACACTTTTTATCAAATTTTGTTTCAAATTTCGGAACAGATTTGGACTAGATTGTGGATCATGTTTAGGACCATATTTTTATCAGGTTTTGGATCAGATTCTATACCTGGTTTCAGAGTATCGTAGCTTGACAGTGTGGCGGAGTCTTGGCGAAGATCCGATTTGGCACCCCCTCGTTTTCAGAATTGAACTGCCATGTGTGATTGGTGCAACTGCCTATATCCAATACTTCGCTACACGCGAGAGTACCTTACTAAGATTCAGGTCGTTTTTAGCGCCCCCTAGAGCTAGCGCCCGTGGCTGGGACCAATCTGGCTAACTGCACGCTACGACGCAGAGTGCAGTACAGTAAATTGAAAATTTCTGTGGCAAGCTTTTGAGCAGTTGGAAAATATTAGGCATTGTTTCGTCATAATAGTTTCATTGGGGGTTTGGACATGCGTAGGTTGGTCGATCGTTGAAATTATGCCACCGGGACCAATGCAGCCCTACGTCTTCCATCGTGTGACCATGTCTTGTACATTCACTGATTTTTTCTGTTTCAGGTGATTTGTTCTGAAATATATTATCGTTTAACATAAAAAAGTAAGTATGAATTTATGTAATGTATTTTATTGCTATTATCAATATCAATCAATCATGTTTTAATCTGATTCCGCAGTTGGGCTCACAGTCTTTCCCTTCAGTTTTCCTTATTATCAACGTGTTTCTATTAATTGGGTTTCGACAGCGGAACAATATTATCTCATATCGCATTATTTACGAACAGTAAGTAACAGATTTACATTTTACCCAGTGTAACATGTTCATCTGACTGAGTAGCCCATTAATTATGTCTCCCACACACACACAAATACACCCAGTTATGTCAATGTTCATACGACCTGATTCATTATACTGTAAATTTCAGGTCAAAATTTTTTCCTCCCCCCAGCCGAACGCCCGCCCGCCTGAATCTCTGCCGAACCAACGGTGGCAGTGTTGCAACGAATGTAACAGCATTCGAACATTCCCACTCAGGATTCTGAACATGGGCCTGTAACAGAACCGTGCGGTTATGCAACAGTGCAGCGCTCGCGGTGGGATGCCTATGTGTTTGCCATCCAAGTTAAAGTATAGCACTCAACAAACAGCTGAGAGATACTTGTGTGTACATAGAAATCGTGAACCGAAGCGGGGCGTTGAAGTGGGTTTTCGAAAGTCCGCATTTTAGCGCCACTCACGTCCGCCCCGTCTCCGGCAGCCTGTCACCGTGCCCGTGGGATTCGGGCACATGTGTGTCAATATGTATCCAACGGTGGTGACGTTAACTATAAGAAACCCCCGATCGATCGGCGAGATTGGCTGTCGGAGACCGGTCCTAAAATCAGTGGCTTGCTGAGGCTGTGATGGAGGTTTTTCTGGTCGATTCCAGTGAAATTGGAAACCACCTGCGAGAAAGAACGCACATTTTCCAACTACGCTTGCTGCTTGCTGGACGGTGATGCTCCCTCGATCAACATTCCTCACCAAAAGAGCATGCTTTCCAGAGGAATTTCTTTCGGTTCACAATTTCTGTTCTGCTGGATTGTGTAACAAATTGGTGAAATCACGAAGGTTTGATCTTTTGAATTTTCCATTCGATTAGACTTAACTAGAGAGTCATTCACGGAGCGTGGTCAAGGCTCGCTTTTCGACACGCAGCTTCGCTCCGGTTGCGATTTTCATGGTTAGAAGTTGGGCGTAGAAAGATTTTCAACCCTTTGGCGATTCGGTCGAGTCATCATTCAGTGGCGTTTACTCAGGCGAATCTAACACAACACAACGGAACACAAATCCCTGACAAACTGGATTCCATTCGTTGCTTTGATTCTCTGAGGAAAAGAAAAAAGAAAAAAAAAACTGCCTGCATGGATAGTGTGTTCGAGTGATAAAAATCGGAAAATTGAGTCCTATCGTAGGGTGTGAAGCCCGATTCCGAAACTGCTGTAAATTGATCGAATCGGTAGCAGAACGGCACCGTTCGTTGTTGGTCGGTTCCACCATCGCCGCAGCGATCGTCAAGGTGGTTGATAGCATGCCGGTCGGCCGTCGGAAATTAAAAATCCCTTTTTCGCAGTCATCCGTTTTATGGCAAAGCTTTCGGTTAAGCTGTCCCATCCTTTTCCAATCCCCGGCGGACGGACGCCTGCCTATTGGTGGTCGGCAGTCCGCATTGGTGTTTCCGGAGCAGAAGAAAACGACATGCTAGCAAAAGGCCAACAGCTTGCTCGTGGCACAGTTCGTCCTGCAGATGGTCAAGCCACCCGCTCACACAGCCTGCACACTTTTCGACGGAGTCATTTTTCCTGCCAGAGCTGGTCGGTAACAGTAGCCCAAGTTTATGGAGGGAAATATTCTGTATTTATTTTATCTTGCTTTCTACCACGAGACCGGCTTGCGGTGTTCCCATTTCCTCTCTGCCATCGACTGATTGATGGGATGGATATTCGCATTCAAACGGAATCGTCACGGAATTTGCTTGTTTGCGTTGGCAGCGAAATGGCACCGGGCGTTACATTACCGATTGAACCTCCTGGTCCGGATGTGCGCCGCGAAACGGAACTGTCTCTTTTACGGTAAGACTTGTTTTCATTGTTATCTGATTTTATTGATATGGGTTTCTTTTGAATGTATTTCGACAGAGCTCGATGGATGAGGACATTTCACTACTTGAAAATTTACTTAATTTATTTTCGGCATTCTCGGCTTCTATCAATTGGCTTTATTAGTGTTTTTGCGATACCTACTGGTATTTGTGTACTTTTCTTTGACGAAAATAATACTTTAAAGGGTGTCCCACATCAAATTGCATCAGCAAAAAAACTCTGTAGAAAATTATCCATTAGGTATTTTCTCTTTGGAAATTTGGGTAGAAGTAGTTTACAGTGTATTGTTTAGATTTCTTTTATTGATATCAGTTTTTCGAAAATTTGAAAAAATTGCGTCACCCGAAAAACAACGTCGCGAATTTATTTTGCGCAAGCACCCGAAGAATCTTCAAATCTCTCATTGGGACATCGGAAAACAACTCGGAATCGTGCAGTTAACGGTGAGTCGTGTGATTAAATGTTACTACGAAACTCTGAGAATCGAACGGCAAGAGAAATGTGGTCTGAACGGATGTTCTATTAGTCATCAGGATCACAAGCGTGTCATAAAAGCGTTTAAGCGGAGTCCCAATACTTTGTTCAGGGATGTGCGGAATACAGCACTTGGTCTGTATCACAATAGTGAAAAATACTGGTCGCAGTGATAATGTTCATTTCTAAACAAATTGAATAGATATTACGTCCTACGGCACCATATCGTACATTCCACGTGGATGTTCATCTTGAAGTTGTTTTTAGTTTTGGTTTTAGTGATGGCGTTTTGGTCATCGGGTTACTAGTAAACTAGTTTATTTGCTGTCTAGGCCAACGTTTCAAGGACTTTATTTCCTCATCATCAGGGCAACTACGAAAATACAGTTTACATTTACATTGAGTTACAAAGTCAATTTTTTACACACAAAACTTACAAACATGTTAAACTAATTCTTGTCAAGTTTGTTGGGGTGGGTTTTTTCTGCTATTGGTCGAACTACACTATAAAAACAGTACAATTTATTAGAAACTACTGGGTTGGTCTAATTTTGAAAATTCAAATTTGAATACCGGCGAGCAAAAACTTACACAGTCATTCCTGTACACAACACAGTACGGTTATGACTTTCAGGGAGCGTCAAAATGGAGAGTACTGTTTCAACCTGATTTGAGAGTGTGTATCATTGTGTGAGCGACCGTAACATACCAGAATAAGCTATGCTCAGGTTGTTTGTGTCTGTTCTGTAGTTGATTGCGGTTCTGTCATAAGCAATATGGCACATTTCAAGCACTTGTAGCGCTTGAATTCTGTCGTCGGAGCTTAATATTTTTGTGTTGGTTAAATCAAACTTGTGTTGTTCCTCGATTGCATGTTTCATTAGCGCAGTCTTTTTGAATTCCTCGTCTCTGTCCGTGCGCGTGTTTTTAGTTGTTAGATCTAATATTGTATCCGAATAAATCGAACTTATTTTTTAGGACTAAACTGCTAAAAGCACCATGGTAAGGATTGGCGTGAAAATTCTCAACTCCCTTCGTTTAACATCGTTCACGTTTGTGTGCTTTGTATATTCAAACATATTGCGCATCTTACCTCTCATTAGACACACAGTCTAATAATTTTGTCACACTAAAATGTGTTCACACCAGTTTACAATTTGCTTTTGCTAGTGGGAACTCGAAATCAATAGTGTACTTAACTATATCGTTGGTCACAACTACTACACTGTAAATTTAACCTACATGCTGACGATTTCCAATTATACCTTTCCGGAAAAAGTAATGAAACTGACAATCGCATAAATAAAGTTGGATTGGATTAACTCAAAAGGTGCTTCATTGAATGCTGAAAAACTCTGGCAAAAAAAATAATAGCTTGACCCCTCCTAAAGAGAACCCTGGCTACGTTACTGAACAGATCTGATTCAATAATAAATAACTGATATTATCGTGCTATAGTGTTATGTCGGCCGTTCTCTTCTTCCAGTTTCTCGAGTACAGCAAAAAAAGTCGCAAGAAAAGGTGCAATGGAGCGAAGAGCACTGACAAAAAAGCTGAAATTTATGCTCCAACAACAACGTCAAATACAACTTCAACACTGCACAAGCGGCAAATAAACAGTTTTACGATAATGTCAGACATAAATAGAACACCCCTGTTATCACCTTCACAACTATCAATTTTAATGGTATCAGCAATAAAACTAAAATAAACGCGCCTGTCGAACTCATATTTACATGAGCTGCAATTAGATAATCTATGCGTGCAAGGGGTACACTATGAGGATTCCAGAAACGTGAAGTGGGACTGCAATCCGGGTGTCCGGAACTAAATAGTATCATTTTTTACCCTTTTTACCCATTTGGATGTATTGTGTTGTAATTTTAAGTAAAACTAGCTCAATGTGTATTGTGTGCACTGTGTGTGTGTTGCAGCTGTGAAATCATTGCAAAGGTGGAGCAACGTACTGACAAGACTGCCATCCGCATATAACTTAAGTGATGCCAAAATCTTTGGTCCAGTGGTCTAAGTTAACAGCTTATCTCTCAGCTAATTTCGTAAGGCTCTGTTCATGCTGTAGGGTAATTTATCTATTTTGGACAAGCGTTACGCATACTCTATTTTGGACATTTACTGCAAAAACAAATTGAAATAACTATCCAAAATAGCGTACGCGTAACGCCAGTCCAAAATATTGTTAATTGCAAGGAAAATTGTACCATCCAAAGTGCGATATCGCTCATAAAAGTGCTATTTTACATTAAATCGTTTCGGTATCTTCGGCGCACTTATTGCTTGGAAGATAACGAAAAAGTGCGCCGAAGATACCGAAGCGATTTAATGCAAAATAGCACTTTTATGAGCGATATTGCACTTTGGATGGTACAATTTTCCTTGCAATTGACAATACATAAATCACCATAATATCTGGCAAGCTGTGATACACTGAAACATGGACCATGGTAACTGCTACCCTATTAGAGGGTAAAATTAAGAGAACGGACTAGTGAATTTTGACTAAAAAGATTTCTGTTTAGCTTAACGAGAAATTAGCCCTCAACGTGTATAAATGACTACCATGACTGCTTTGAGTGTATTAGTAAATCGGTCTTAATGGCTCTTTAGTTGCAACTTTTTAGATGTAGTACAGTAAATTCGCTGGGATAAATGATTGTCTGCCTTACATTATCGTTAATCGCAGACTAGTATAAATATAAATAAAAAACATTTCTTGGGTGTTTTATACTGAATTGTGTATTTTGCTCGCTATATTAATTATTCAAATGTGTATTTTCGCCAGCCCAAATCTGCAGACTTTAATGTCAAAATGATAAATGAATTCTCTATATTCGAAATAAATCTAGTAATTAAACAGTCTTTGCTTCGTTTTCAAATTTTCAAGAAAACCAATAAAAATGGTAACTCAATAATTGATGCCCCAAAAAACACCAAAATTGAAATAAATATTTATACATTTTGATAATTGCTTTGTTAGCAGGAGATTATAATGAGTAAAATTTACTGATAATGTGACTTCATTTTCTCTAGCCATGGGAATCTCTGAGCAAAGCGGCAGCATTTAATTGAAGCCATTAAAAAGATTAATTAATTAATCAATTCAAAATTAATTAATTAATTCAAAATATTTTCCTCTGTGTTAAGACCATTCATAAATTAAAAAAATATATAAAGAATCAGAGCTATTCTACACTCAGTGCACGTAATTTGCTTATTCAACTGTAACACCTTAACCACTGACGAACTGACATGACACATAGAAGAAAATTCTTCAAAAACCATCGTCCTACACATTTTGCTTGCACTCTAGCGCCATCTGTTATGCATGTTGCGGAGTAGCTTGCATTTGCAGGGTTTTATACTGTAAGTGTTTTACATTTCCAGGGTTTTACACTGTAGGGTTTTTACATTTGTATGGTTTTATACTGGAAACTCGAAGCAGCACTTGAGCGCCGCGGTGTGGCCATGTTGCGAAACATGCTTTTTTTGAAAAATGAGTGGTTTTTGATTGGACGATGGAATTAACGCGAGTGTCTCGTCTGTTTGTCTGTGCCTTAACCAAGCAAAATGTGAAAATGTTATGCAAGGGGCATTTATAGAGTGCATTATTATCCTTAAGGGGACATAAACGACCAAAAATTTTGAAAAAATCATATTTTTTTACCTTTGTTATACTATATAACAAAGTTATTTCAGATTTTGATTCTACAGTCTTTTTCGCTTATTTTGATACTAAATTTGTAATAATCCGACCGGAGGAAGTGGCCGAAAAACGATCATACACATAAGCATTCCAGTGCGGCGTGGAACAACTTCGGCGGAATAAAACGCCGCTCCTGAAAAACCATGATTTTCAAACTTTGTGTACCTTTTTCTCAGAAACTACACAACCTATTGGAACAAACTTTTTTTTGTTTTGTTGGTAGTAGCTTGGCTTTGACTTTTATAACTTTTGAGTTTTGTAAAAGAAATATAGCTTGAGAAAAAAGAAAAAGAAGACAAAATTTTATTTTTTTTAGCCATCTTTTCTTCTTCTTTTTCTTTTTTCTCTGGTTTTGTCTGGTTAGAAAGATTACAAAATCTGTTCTACTTTAAATAGACAGATAAATAAAACGAAAAAAATTTGATGTGACATTGTCTGTCAAATTGTGTCTTTCAAAAATCTCAGAGGGTTTGTGCACAAGACACGATCACATAGGTGACGTAGGACTACATAAGTTTATTTGTAGTGATAGTAGCATATATCGATGTAATCAGGGATGATTCGATCACTTTCACTCAATTTTGATTCATTTAACAGTACTGTCGCAGTAGAGCAAAGTTTAACAAAGTTATATATGAGATATAAGTGCACTTTTCCAACACAGCTATCAAATTCTCCTAGGTTAAATCGTCTTGCCGAAAATAATTTGCGATCTATTGGAACAAGAAGTTTTAGTAATTGTTTCTGGCACATTTTCTTAAAACAGACATCAAATCGGTCTAGGTTTAATCGCGGTCGTAAGAAGTTTTGTTCGAACGAGGAGACTTTTTCACTCTCCCCGGCGTACTTTCCAAGCAAATACATCAAATTGGACCAGGTTTGATCGTGGTTTTAAAAAAAATTGTTGAGACGAGGAGACTTCGTTATTTGTTCTGGCTTATTTCCCAAGCAGAGATATCAAATCGGTTCGATCGCTGCAAAGATTTTTCGACCTATTGGGACGGAGAGGTTTTGTCACTTTTCTCTAAAAACACGTCAAAACTATGATGGCGTCTTTTCCAACCAATCACGAAGCGAAGATTTCTAGTTGGACAATGCTTCATTATTTCCAATTTTTTAATAGTGTGCACTTAAAAATCAACAGTTTTCTTTATTGGTGTGGAAGCGTAGAAGATTTTCCGATCGATTGACGCAAACATATTTAAAATCGATTGGGATACATGTTTTCATCTTAATTTTGAGGAATGACAACCTATCCCAAACTTTGCCGTAAGACGTGATCCTACGTCAAAAATGCTAGCTAATGACGAAAATATTTGTTTGTTTCTATTTTATATAGAGTAAGGAGGGGTAAAAGTGCGATGCGAGTAAAAGTGCGATTCAATGATTTATCGGTGCAGATTGCGAGTAAATTTTCTACATTGGTATGGCTGGGTGACTACTTTGACAGCTTGAATCTAACGTAAACTTTGGTTGCTTACGAAGCATAGTTGCTGAGTTATGTGCAAATGTTATTTTAGGGCGGTTTTGATGTAATTTTTCGTTATACGGCAAATACGATATCAATAGGAGGATATTACTTGTAGAAAATTTGTAGCAGCGTTTTACATCGCTCACATATCTGTTTTGAAAATACGGCGAAAATAATTTACAAAATATACTTTTGCTTTTCCGTAATTTAATCTAACCCCGTCAAGCGCCTAGCGGGGTAAAAGTTCGATTCACGGACGGGGCAAAAGTGCGATACATGAACGAGGCAAAAATGTATAACTAATTATATACAGCTTTAGGCACTATATTACAGATACTAGAACTGGAAGATCTGCAGAAAACTGTGTGTTCTATAGATGTTGGCCGAAGAAAAACAATGTGTTCCGCTGATGAAACAAAAAACAAACGTTTGGAAAAGTTGCGATCTAACGGAGGCTGCAATACACCAGCGCAAAATAGAAAAGGTGCAAATTGAGAATATTCCTTACCGAATCATAACGCAGATTGAAGATAATATGGTTTTGTTAGCTACTGCTGGGCTAATTTCATGGATTCTAGCTTCGAACTTTTACCCCGCGGCATACGCACTTTTGCCCCACTAGTGGGGTAAAAGTGCGAATATGCACTTGATCAGAAGAAAGAAGAATTTATTTTGCTAAACACTATTACCGCAGGTGATTTATAGTTGAATGTGAAGACATTGAGTTACAGCATCACTATAAAATATATTATGTTGTTGTCCTTTTTTATATCTCACGAAAACTGATGACAACTTCAAACATCGCACTTATGCCCCGCCCTACTCTATTCGTTTTAGGTCAGAGAGTAAAAATCCAAAATTTAGTGCCGATTGGATCTCCCCCTGATTAATGGGAGTACCTCCATTTTCAAAGAAAGTACTGTAAAACAGGGTAACATTGATCAGTTCGGGAAAGTTGGCAGAAGTTGTTTATTTCACTTATTTATGCGAATGGTTCATTTGGTCAATGTTACCCCGGTGATCAATATTACCCCGTTTTACGGTACCCGTTTTTATCAAACAGTCTTATTTTCTTATATATCCGAAAATATTAGGTTTAGAATGACAGTATTTTCACATTGTGATAGATTGATTTGAAGCATAATTATCCTACAAATAACATGTGGGCAGCCAGTTAAAATGTCAATTAGCTAACGTCCTCTGCATCTTACCAGTTTCTTTCAATACTCTACTTTACAGTTATTTGCATACTTGACAGAAATACAATGGAAACTATGTAAAGAATTGCAAGTAATTAACTGACGCAAAGCAGCAAATAAAACGCTGAAAAACTATTTTCGGATAAGACAGTTGCTGATTTTCCTCGTTTTGAGAATTGCGCGTTACGTCACCTGCCTTCACAAATATGCCTTCTGCCCTGTTTCCATGCAAGACAACAGTTTCGAAATAATTCATACTGCAAGAATGGATGCAATCTGGTATATAAGAAAAGGATGTCCGCTCACTTTTCTATGACGTTTCTTTTTTAGGACATCAAATTGAACTAGATTCAATGTTTAAACAGTAAAATCGGTTGAAGAAAAGGGTTGGTTTTGCATTCTGGCGTACTTCCCAAGCACAGATAATACATTGGTATAGGTTTACATGTAAAAAAGAATCTTCGACCTGTTGGGACGTAGTCCGTCACAATGATATGGGCAGGGCATACTCGTCAATAACGGACAATTTTCATACTATCCACCAACGCATATAATTTTACAAATTCTTATCGCTAACGGTTTTTTTGTGATAGTTATTTTAACGCTCTGGTGCCCACGATTTCTCCTTTATATGAATACTAGCTGACCCGACAAACTTCGTATTGCCACAAATTAAACTGTGTTGAACATAGATCATGAATCTCGGATGATCTTTGTCCCAATTTCTAGTTTTGCAAGTTTCTGAGGAGTTCTACCTTAGATGATTCATTTTGGCAGCTATGTAACCCAGGTAACCAATAATCATCACCAATGCTATTCAAATGCAAGCCAATAAGCATTTGCAGATAATTACCGACACGAAGAATTTAAAAAGGATTTTGCATGCCAATTTATATACAACATCGTACAGTATAAAATGCCAGATATGCTGATTTACTGCTGATGTTAATGCTTATTGGTTACCTGGGATGGGTAGTTTAATGTACAAATTTGCCATTTTTCCTCACAGTAAAGTAGAAAACTACTCCCCTCATTGCTTAGCCAGAAAGCGGATATCAATATTCGCCGTGGTTGTACAACATTTCGCCGAATACCATTTCACGAAAAACCTTAAGCGGAATGTACCATTTCACGGAAAACTTTTTCGTGGAAAGTACCATTTCACAGGGGTAATCCTATCCTTTCTCGCTAACGCTCGTTCGGACCCAACTGAAGAAAAGTAATAGAGGTCAGTACCCAAGTAACAATTTGGGTTTTATAACACTTTTATGATGGCGTTCAAGACCAAAATTGGTCATGAAAACCGCCATAAGAGTACAATAAAACTCACATTGTTGCTTGGGTAGACTTCGGAAAATAAATAAACCTAGACAGTGGTGATTTCTGCAGAGAGGTTGCTTCCCCCAGTGGCCGGCGCTTCCGACGACGAGTCGTCTGCAACACTCGCGGCCGTCTCGCCCTGAATGACCTAGTCTTACTATAGATAGTTTTTGTGGTCTTGTTATTGACTAATGTTTTATGGAAGAGTCTCGAATTTCACGAGTTCGATTAGTTTTTAAGTTATGCAAAAAGTCCCCCATATGCCAAATTTGGTTCCATTTGCTTGATTAGTTATCGAGTTATGAGGAAATTGGTAATTCATTTATATGGAAGCCACCCCCTCTCTCAAAAGGGGGAGGGATCATAATTCACTATAGAAAAAAATTCTGTTTTCTAAAACCTCCGCATGCCAAATTTGATTTCATTTGCTTGATTAGTTCTCAAGTTATGAGGAAATCTGTATTTCATTTGTAGGGGAGCACCCCCCTCTTAAACAGGGAAGGGGTCTTAATTCATCATAAAAAACAATTTTGTCTCCGAAAATCCCCAAATGCCAAATTTGGTTCCATTTGCTTGATTAGTTCTCCAGTTATGAGGAAAGCTGTAAGTCGAAATAAGAGGAAATTTGTATTTCACTTGTTTGGAAGCCCCCCCTCTTAAAGGGGAGAGGGGTCATGATTCCCTTTCTAGAGAGAGGAGGGATCTCAATCCACCATAGAAAAAATTTTAGCCTCCAAAAACACCCACATGCCAAATTTGGTTAGAATTGCTTGGTTAGTTCTCGAGTTATGCAGAAATTTGTGTCTTATTTGTATGGGAGTCCCCCCTCTTAGAGGAGCCTCTTACCATTATAAGAACCTTCCTCGGCCCCAAAAACCCCTACAAGCAAATTTTCACGCCGATCGGTTTAGTAGTTTTCGATTCTATAAAGAACATACGGACAGACAGACAGAAATCCATTTTTATGGGTATAGAAATACAGTGGACTCTCGGAAAAGTTAACTCTCTGAAAAGTTAATTGTTCAGAAAAGTTAAGCGAATATTAGCTCTCATGCAACACTCTAGAAAGTTAATTTTTACCTTAACTTTTCTGAGAGTTTGAATTTATTGGTTGTCCAATAAACACGTGTGTTTTCCTTCTATCTTTATTTCTCATATTTCAGTTTATTGTCGTCTTTTCCCAGCTTCATACAATCATCTCATCATAATTGGGTTTAAATTAAACTCTTGTACCGGACAGCTGTAGCAATAGTTCAATACCGACACATAGTTACCTCAGAATTTTTGATAGCATACTGGAAAAGCGCAAACATTGATTGAGTTCTAAATGCAAATAAGGAACAGCAACGAACAAAAAATAAGCACGAACATTATTAAAACGTTGTCGTAGACTACGAAAAAACAATAGTAAAGTAGTATAACCGACTATTTTAAATTTACTGAAAGAAACTCAGTATTATTTCATAGAGATTTTGCTACATATTTCTTTACATTACAACTTCCAGATACATAAAAATGTGTATCCTGTATTCGAGAATATATTTTTTGCTTCTGTATGTATCATTTTCCATGACTCTTAGGACTACTCAGAAAAGTTAATATTTCGAAAAAGTTAATCGACCCTTTTCCTAATCGATTAACTTTTCCGAGAGTTCACTGTATATGTAAATGTGAAAATAATCGGAATTTTCAATCATATCCAAAAATAATGTATCCTTTATCGACAGAATACACGGCATGACTATTTTTTAGAACCAAAACATGCGGTTTAAATTAAATTCAAATATATGTCTCAGTATTCAATACTCGTTGTCTCATTTTTCCCACCTATTGGAGAACAGTTAGACAAAAAGATACCTTCGCATTTGTGGTTGTAAATAATTTAACTTACAACCAAAACGACTGAAGCTTTTTTTTTTTTTCAAACAACTAAAAGGAAAAGTATATCAAAAGAATTGAAGAGCTCGTTAGTAGCTATCACCAAAATTGTTTATAATTTTTGAAAAGAAAGTGTTTCGTTGATATATGTCTTTCCCCTACTCGAACTTTAGCTACTCGTCGCCAATTCATTGAGCGTCTCGACACACGCAAGTCGGCTTCAGCCAGGTGAAGTCATCTAGCACGATGGGCTCCCCTGTTTCTGGAGCCAGCTGGGTTCTTGAAGACAACAGATTTCACTGTACAGTTGTTCGGCATCCTTGTGAGGTGACTAGCCCACCGAAGCCTCCCAACTTTCGCCAGGTACACGATGGGAATCTCTCCAAGTGTAGGGTCTACAGCTCGTGGATCATACGCTCTCGTTACTCTTCGCGTTTCGCCAAAAATAGTCCGCAACACTTTTCCAAAAATATTGAAGATCGATCAGATCACAGCGCTCAAAATCGGACCACTTTTCGTGACTCTTGCTTGTTTAGACTTCTTAGAATAATTCCCTATTTTTGCATAAGATGTAGTGTTACGTCAAAACTATTTTCAAATGTCTTGGTACAATTCCCAGATTAGTCAATTTCCCTATACCTTCACAACTTGGCAATCTATTTTATCCGTTACTCCATTACTTGCTTTTGCTAACGTACTAATCTCCGTTACCCAAGTTCCCATTCAAAGATCAAAGATCATTTTCCATTCAAAGATTATCAGAACATTGAATGGAAAGACCCCAATTAAAAACCATAGTTCGCGGCTGCACGGTTGGTGATAAACTAACAAACCAACTATCTTCCCGGTGATGATGGTCGAATCAGTGCCAGTCAGTTTGCTGCCATCAAATTAATTTGAATCTATCTCGAGCAAAACGTAGTCCAGACTGACTCGTGCCACTCGGCCGTCTGCCTATCTGCCAACAGCAATTTACAGGTTTTTTTTTGCGTCCACCTTCCGAAGGGTAGCGTAGCTGCATCATTGCACGGTGACAGTCCCCACCCAACAGCAAATTAGCACCTCAATTGTGTCCCATTAAAATCCCACACAACATTTATGTCATTAGGACGGGCGGGCAGCGTGTAGCATTGCAGTCTGCATAAATTATCCCGCACTTCTAGAATACTGCAATAAAAACCGTTTAGCGTGTCTTTCGCGCAGTAGCGACGTACCTGACAGGGTGACGATTATTACAATTTGTATAATTTTCGTAAATCTCTTTTATTCAGCTGTCGCCCAAAAAATAACAACCTTAGCGGCTGAGAGTGGCGCTGTCATTTCAATTCTATTTCAAAACCTTTCCCCTCGACGGGTAAAGGAAAAGAAAGGAAAAACGGCGCGAGGCGCCATCCACAAACTTTGCAGAAAAACATAAAGCTAAAACACATTGAAAAACATCGAGGGAAACACGTTCTTCAACGCGTACCAACACTTACGGGGTTGTTTCTGTTACTGCTGTGTCCTTGGAGTCGCTCCGCCTGCGGGGAATATTTTCCCGCAAAAATGTTAGCAAGATGTGTCCCAGCTGCTGCGACGGAGTCGGTATGACTTTCGATTCAAGCACACACAGCGCAATTCGAAGGGGAGCTTTGGCTTGAACTAAACTGGGTTGTGGGGTATAAATTTCTCTTATTTAGGGCCGACTTCTTTTGTATTTGCTTTGCAAAAAACCAAACTGTTCCGATGTGATTTTCTTACTCTACGTTCCCGAATCTTTCGAAACTGGAAGCATCAAACGACACTGAGTCTGAGACACTTACCTTTCGTAAGTTTATCGTTGAGACAGCAGAGAAGGAAATGTGGGCTATTTTTGCTTTGAAGCAACCTTCACTTGGGAGCTGTTCTCCTTGAATCACAGCAGTAGTAAACGGCACAGCATTGGTTTCTTGCGACTTTTTTTTTCTTTGCTTCACACCTTTTTGTCACTTATGGACGCTTTACCGCTACTTTGAACTGACTGACCTTGCCACGATTCCCACTCCGGATTTCCAAAGTGTTTAGGATAGACAGCCCAAGGGTACTTTGTTTTTTCTTCCTTCCTTTCACACTGATGAGTACGATATATTTTCTCGCTACCCGTCGCTCAAGTCAAATCATTGCCATCGCCCATTCAGTGCAGTGAAGAGACACAATCGAAACACAATGAAACCACCGCAAGGAAATTAGGATCCTTCCTTGGCTTAATTATACCTCATGATTGTGGGCCTCCAACGGAGACCGAGCAGGACAACTTGAGCACGGATGAATGCTTCTGGTTTTTCTTCTTTTTTAACTCACCATCCCACATCTGATTACAGCGCTGACACTGGAGTAGCCCTGGTTTGGGATCAAAGCAAACATGACACGATGAGTACACTTAAAGGTAACATGCTTCTTTCATTAACCACAGCGCGCTGAAGTCTAGAACACGACATTACCACTAAACACTATTCCCGGAAAGCTTTTCGTATAATTCAAAACTGACCACAACTTTTCACCAATCGAAACTCGAAAGTCCTTAATGCGCTCATCTTCGGCAAGGAATCTTTGTGCAATGGATTTGCGCGCCTCCCGCCCGGATTCTAACTGACTGCCATCGGTCACCTTTCGCGAAAATAACACCTCTCAATGGACTCAACTATAACGTAGGTGGCAGAGTTAATCCTACGAGTGGTAGGTTAACGGGCGGTAATCTCTCTTTTCACACTTTGGTCTTAAATGGGAAACTGCTAAACTAGTGAGCACCATAAAGAACCCAAACTTATCATCATTCACACTTTCCACGCTTCATCGACTGATAGTGCCGCGGCGAAAATTCCCTTCCTCGTTCGTCCACCGGCACCGAAAGCTCTTCTAACCCACAACGAGCTAGAATGCACAGACCAGCGTTCCTGTGCGTGTACGTGTGTGTATGTTTGCTATGTTTTTCACCATAGAGCGACCTAATCGCCCCAATCACCAGGGAAAAGCGCGCGCTGCTGGCGGTTCAACAAACGTTGCGACAGACTGCGAGTACCGAGTAGAACTGGGACCAGGAGCGAAATCTCGACTAGCATTTGGGCCCTAGAGCAGCCAGCCAAACAGCGGTAGCACTAGCATACGATGAAGATGCGACGACGACAACGACGACGACGACGACGATGGCGATGACGCCAAATTTGAGCGATACCAACATCAACGACGACGACGACGACGATGATGATGCCGACTGCGACGAGACCGACTGATAGCAGCTGCCGCTCAGCGAGGGTGCCTTTCTCGCGAGAATTTGCGCCTGCCTGGCGTGTTGCTCAAATCTCTCGCCCGTTCAGCTGGCATGCTCTCGCTCAGCCCGCAGTTCAAGTGTCGGTCGGTCGGTCGGTCGGCGTGTTCGGAGCAGCACTGAACCGTGCCACCACCCATCGACAACAACAGCTGGGTGGAAATTCAGAATGGACCGTCGTCCGCCCCGCGTGTGGGAGCGTTTCACACTCTTGAGCTTACCGGCCGTACGGCCGGATGGTGGAGCCGCTTGGTACTGTATACAGTTCACTCATTCTCGAAGCCGAGCTCGGGCTGCGAGAGGCTGGCTGGTACACTCGAGCTTGAAGTTTAAATTGGATTAGAGGTTTGGATTCGGACATAAAGCATCAATTTGAATAATCTCTCGAATCCACTTAGATGGATGGTTCGGGGTAATGCTGTTTCCTCGACACGTGTATGCGCCGCCACCGGTTTGAACGGCTTCGCTGTGAGTTTTTCGACCGTTTTGCAGGTTGAAACTTTTTTTTACTCAGATGAATTTTAAGTGGTCTGATTTACTAATTGTTCAATTTAAACAAATTGAATTGTTTAAAATTACCTTTAAATTTACGTTACGTATATTCTACATCTTTGTTATACTCAAGCTGATGCTCCATACTCGTAAGGTTATAAAGTCTATTTTGACAAGTAAGACTCAGAAACTTAGATTTGTTAGATTTGGCTGTAAGAATTTCTATCAAATTTTCAAATCGCGCAATTTTCCAGTGCATCCAATTAATTCCTTCTCGCCCCATGATGTTAGATATTTTAGAGTGTAATGGAGGACCACATTTGAAGAAAAAATTCTTCTACGCATAAGGTCAAATCTCAATTGTTACAGAATTATTAAACATTTTTTTCGGTTTTGTTTGCATTAAATTAGCTCTGGTAAAAAATTTGTATTTTATTTGTATGGGAGCCCACCTCTTATAGGTGGGAGGGGTCATAATTCCTCTCCTAAAGAGGGAAGGGGTCTTAAATCACCATAGAAAAAAATTTGCCTTCAAAAACATCCGCATGCATCCAAATTTGGTTCCATTTGCTTGATTAGTTCTATAGTTGATGAGGAAATTTGCATTTTATTTGACTGGGAGCCCCCCCCCACCTAAAGAGAGAAGGGGTCCTAATTCATCACAGAAAAGATTCTTGCCTTCAAAAACACCCACATGCCAAATTTGGTTTCATTTGCTTGATTAGCTCAGGAGCTATGAGGAAAACTGCATTTCGTTTGTATGAGAGCCCCTCTCCTAAAAAAGGAGGGTTCCTAATTCATCATAAAAAAAGTTCTTGCCTCCAAAAACCCCCACATGCCAAATTTGGTTACATTTGATTGATTAGTTCTCGAGTTATGAGGAAATTTGTGTTTTATTTGTATGGAAGTCCCCCGCCCTCTTAGAAGGGGGAGGGGTCATAGTTCCCTTACTAAAGAGGTTAAGGGTCTCAATTCACTACAGAAAAAAACCTGCCTCCAAAAACATCCACATGCCAAATTTGATTCCATTAGCTCGATTAGTTCTCTAGTTATACAGAAATTTGTTTTTCATTCGCATGGCAGCCCCCCCTCTTAGTAGGGGAGGGGTCTCCTACCATCATAAGAACCTTCACTGGCCCCAGAAACCCCTACGTGAAAATTTTCACGCCGATCGGTCCAGTAGTTTTCGATTCTATAAGACAGACAGACAGACAGAAATCCATTTTTAAAGGTATAGATTTGTTTGGGAGCCACCCATTTTAGTGGGGGAAGGGGTCTCTAACCATCATAAGAACCTTCCCTGGCCCCAAAAACCCCTAGAAGGAAGTTTTCATGCCGATCGGTTCAGTGGTTTTCGATTCTATAAGGAACATACGGACGGACGGACGGACGGACGGATGAACGGACGGATGAACAGACAGACAGACAGACAGACAGACAGACAGACAGACAGACAGACAGACAGACAGACAGACAGACAGACAGACAGACAGACAGACAGACAGACAGACAGACAGACAGACAGACAGACAGACAGACAGACAGACAGACAGACAGACAGACAGACAGACAGACAGACAGACAGACAGACAGACAGACAGACAGACAGACAGACAGACAGACAGACAGACAGACAGACAGACAGACAGACAGACAGACAGACAGACAGACAGACAGACAGACAGACAGACAGACAGACAGACAGACAGACAGACAGACAGACAGACAGACAGACAGACAGACAGACAGACAGACAGACAGACAGACAGACAGACAGACAGACAGACAGACAGACAGACAGACAGACAGACAGACAGACAGACAGACAGACAGACAGACAGACAGACAGACAGACAGACAGACAGACAGACAGACAGACAGACAGACAGACAGACAGACAGACAGACAGACAGACAGACAGACAGACAGACAGACAGACAGACAGACAGACAGACAGACAGACAGACAGACAGACAGACAGACAGACAGACAGACAGACAGACAGACAGACAGACAGACAGACAGACAGACAGACAGACAGACAGACAGACAGACAGACAGACAGACAGACAGACAGACAGACAGACAGACAGACAGACAGACAGACAGACAGACAGACAGACAGACAGACAGACAACAGAAATCCGGAAAATTGTCCTCACACCAAGCCAGCGTAGCTTTCGCCTGGTGAGAAAATGCAGAATCTTTATTGGTGTAGGACTACGTCTTACGGCAAGGTGTGAGATAGGGTGTCCAAAAAATTAAAAAATGCGAGCGCCACAAAAATATGAAAGCTTTCGAACGCTCATAGCTCTACCAATTAGTCATATATCCCCATACATTTTCTTCGTGATCGCTTTGCTTCACAGGCAGGAACGACAATTATATGTACCTTCTGTTTACTGTGATTTCGATTACTTTATTTTTAGGAAAAAGGCGATAAAGCCCCTCGTTCCAATAAGTCGAAGAATCCTGACGTTGTTAAGGCTTATACTAATTTGATATCTATGCTTGGGAAGTACGCCCAAAACAGCGATATCTTAGGACCGCTATGAACCTAGACCAATTTTAGGGAAGTGCGCCGGAAAAAGTGATAAGTCCCCTCATCCTAGCTAGATTTCTTAGGATTCTTTTTACTATAGAAGGACATCAAATTGGACTAGCATAAAGCTAGTCCAATTTGATGTCCTTCTATAGTAAAGTAAGAGATTTAGGAGTGATTCTTGACTCAAAACTGACATTCGTGCACCATTTTAACACGATTGTTAACAAGGCTAATAACATGCTTAGTTTTATTCAAAGATTTAGTTACCACTTCAAAGACCCTTGTACTATAAAAACTTTATACGTTACATATGTAAGATTCATTTTAGAATAATGTAGTGTAGTTTGGTCTCCTTACCAAGCTGTGCATTCCAGTCGTATCGAATCTGCACAAAAACAATTTTTATTATATGCACTCAGAAAGCCGGGTTGGAATTCATTTCCTCTTCCACCGTATGAATCCCGTTGCATGCTCATAAACATCGAAACACTTAAAAAAAAGAGAGATTGCTATGCTTCTGTTTGTAAATGATATAGATTCATAACGTATAAATTCCGAAAATATACTAGAAAACCTTAGCTTCTATGCACCGGTGCGTTCGTTAAGAACACGTAGCTTCTTTACGTTAAACCACTATAGAACAGATTATGCTAGAAACGGTCCTATTATTAGTATTACGAGCATTTACAATAACTATTATGAAACCATTGCATTGCATGCACCATCATAGAATTGCATGATTTAAAGGCCAGCAACAGATTGTCAACTATTGATTAAATTGAATTAAAATAAAACAATTAAAGTGAGATATTAATTAAACTTTAGGGTAAGAATGTAGTCTACAAAGTTTGACGAAATAAATAAATCTTTGTTTAATTTTTTTTTATAAATCTTTATTAGTGAGCTGTTATAAAAAAGTGAGCGACCAGCCCTATCATTTGGCCGGTTGTATCTACAAATTGCAAGGATTGATTCTAGACTGATGTCTTGTGTGTGTGTGTGTGTGTGTGTGTGTGTGTGTGTGTGTGTGTGTGTGTGTGTGTGTGTGTGTGTGTGTGTGTGTGTGTGTGTGTGTGTGTGTGTGTGTGTGTGTGTGTGTGTGTGTGTGTGTGTGTGTGTGTGTGTGTGTGTGTGTGTGTGTGTGTGTGTGTGTGTGTGTGTGTGTGTGTGTGTGTGTGTGTGTGTGTGTGTGTGTGTGTGTGTGTGTGTGTGTGTGTGTGTGTGTGTGTGTGTGTGTGTGTGTGTGTGTGTGTGTGTGTGTGTGTGTGTGTGTGTGTGTGTGTGTGTGTGTGTGTGTGTGTGTGTGTGTGTGTGTGTGTGTGTGTGTGTGTGTGTGTGTGTGTGTGTGTGTGTGTGTGTGTGTGTGTGTGTGTGTGTGTGTGTGTGTGTGTGTGTGTGTGTGTGTGTGTGTGTGTGTGTGTGTGTGTGTGGGTGTGTGTGTGTGTGTGTGTGTGTGTGTGTGAGTGTGTGTGTGTGTTTGTGTGTGTGTGTGTCTATCCAAAGACCCATGAAGAATTACTGAGTACTTGCAGCGCATTCCGGAATCATTTTTAGTCAGCAAGCCCCGCCAGAAGGTAATACTAGAATCATGTGGATTATACTATTACATTCGGATTTTCAACTCGTTTGGTATGTTATTACCAAAGGAGTCGACCCCTATATAGTGGCATGTAGAAAAATTCGACTTGAAACGATCTTACCAAATTGGGTCCACATTACATTTTCTTACGCGTATCGCGTCATTTGAGTTTCCATCAGTGCGTTTAATATCCATAAATCAAATTATTTTTTCCATCTGATATCCATGTGCATTATTTAACTTATTAAGGACAAATTTCTATTTCTACTGTATAGGTGCTTGATGAGCTAAAACGAAACAAATAATTAAATTAACATATTAGGTTTACCCGATAACTAGGCTGTGCGGCTCAACCGTCTGCCCATAATCTCAGCTTCAAGATCAGGCATCCGGGAACCACGCTGCATCGCACCTCCTAGCTTAGCTACTCAATAGAGTATTACCGGGTATGGTCGCGTGGAGGCACTAGGGAGGAACTTGGGCTGGCGAAAGCTATGTAGGACGCTTTCTCGTTTGCCTACCCCATTTCATAACCAGGATTTATTCTAGACTGATGTCTTATATGAAAAACGGTTTGAAGAAATAGTCATGCATGTGACATGATGCAGCAATTTTCCGAGTGAGGAAGAATTAGCGACTGTCTAATCCGAAAATAAGTTTTAGGCGTTTAATTTTTGTTGGTTTACAATTAGTTATAGACTAATCTCATATAGGGTACGGGAGGGTATTCCCATCACGCTACTAATTTCGGCATACATTACCTTTTTTGGCTACACTTTCCCAAATAAAAACTTTGCCGCTATATAACAATACTGAAACGAATGTAGCACTCATAGGCTTTAATGTGTTATAACTATTTTTATAAAAATGTAAGTAGTTTGCTTAATTTTATTCAATAAATATCAAAACCACTGTTTTCCACTAGCACGTAACCAGGCTAAAAAAAACTAGCAGCAATCGCTTACGCGTATCCGCTCTTGATGATGGTTTGGAAAACAGACAATTATGATCACGTTTACTTATTCTAGAAACTAAACAGCTGTGAATATGCTATCACAGAACAATTCTACTTATTTTTATCACGGAAGAACACAAAAATTCCCCTCTGATATGTAAATATAAATCAATTTTCATTCACTAGTCATTAGCAGCATTTTGTTTTTAATGAGCCCGGAATGTAGGCAATAGCGAGGAGTTATTTATCGGTCTCTCTTTTCTTGTCTCTTTTGATCTGTTTTTGAAAAGCATTTAATCGCTGTGCTATTTCGGCCTGTCGGATTTAAAAAACGCAAACACCACTGTAGAAAATGGGCTCAATTTAGCCGCAGCGACTTCATCATTTCTCGCGACTATAACTCAAATTCAATAGCGTTTTATTAAGACCAAAATACACGCCGATATTCAGTAAATATTATTCTATCAACTGGTATAAAAATCTTGTCTCGAATAAATATAGTTTCAACGTAGTTTATGAATATTATTCAGGCTACCGCTTAATGGGCTGAAAATACCCACCCGTACCCTATACCTCATACATATATATTAATATTTTTTGAAACGGTGCACAGTAGGACGGATTCAAAAGAAGACTGACATCGATATTTGCGACGAAACTACTGAAGATATCAACTTACTGTCTTCTGCAATGTTTCTTCGATTTATGAGAACTTTATAATAGTATTGTAAAATGTGGGATTAAGGGGATACCACAACAGATAGAAAAAATAACTTTTTAGTTTCAAGCTTACCGTCTTCGATTGTTGAGAAACATTTGTAGGTAATATTGTTTTGAGCAACTTCACTGAAGAAAGAAAAGGGAAAAAAGTTACGGAGCGAAACTTGCGGGTATCCCCTTAATATTGGTATTTTTCACATAGCTCTTTTATTTTAACTCTTATAAACATGAAATGTTCTGCAAAGTTGTAGAAAATGCTAATTTGCATATTTTTGTAAAATATGTGGAAACTCTACAATTGCCGGTTTTCAAGTTGTTTAAATTTTTTGCTTTTTTCATTGCAAGCTTTAAGGGGATGTTTCTTGAGTAGTAGCAGAATGTAGCAGCTGACTTATAATGTTTTTGCAACATCCACTCTTTATGTATAAGAGCATGTATAAATCGCAATGGGATCTCATGGGCCAAATGAGTAAACTGCATTTAAGTTTTGAAGATTTAACCCTCCAACGAGAAAGACCGCCTGCTGACCTAGATCCTTAGAGCAACTTATGAAATTTGTTTTGAACGATCAATATAAAAAGTTTGTTTACAATAGACTTCTTGACATTTTGGAAATAAGATTACAACATTCTGACCATGCGTTCGAGAGTTATCATCTTTCAAAACCAAGAATTCATGAGAATTGTAAAAAGATTATTCCGTCATTTTTACTTTTAGAGAAAAGATCATTTAGAACAAATTAATCGACCTCATCATTTTTGTGAGTTGTTCATATGCTTTATTTAAATTTTGTAATACATTTGATTTTTAAAAAATATTTAGATATACCGCTGAAGACATGGGAATCGTGGAAAAAAGTCATTAGCTCGAACGTACGTTTTTTTTCTCGATGTTACCTGTTAGAGAATCAAAGTAAATAATATGTACCTAACAACTTGTCGCCTGTTCGAATCTTGACTGGGAGATGCTGCGATAGAATCGCAGCACTATCCCTACAATTGTCCTGAATTCCTACAACTGGCTGTGAAGTCTGTCGTAATAAAAAACAAAGTGCCAAGTTTCGAAAATAGCATCTAGGCTTTACTTTACTTTCACCCTGGTTATGGCATTCGTGCCTTAATTTGTTTTTATGTTTATGTATATATAAGACATGTTTAGTAAAAGAAATCAGCTAATTTAAGGTAACATGAGATTTGTACGACTTTAAACGTTCTTTTGTACTGTAAAACTGATAAACTAAAATGCAGTTTACTCATTTGGCCCATGAGATCCCACTGTCATTTATACATGCTCTTACACATAAAGAGTGGATGTTACAAAAACATTATAAGTCAGCTGCTACATTCTGCTACTACTCAAGATACATCGCCTTAAAGTTTGCAATAAAAAAGCAAAAAATTTTAACAAATTGAAAACCGGCAATTGTAGAGTTTCCAAATATTTTATAAAAATATGTAAATTAGCATTGTCTACAACTTTGCAGAACATTTCATGTTTATAAGAGTTGAAATAAAAGAGCTATGTAAAAAAACAATATTAAGGGGGTACCCGCAAGATTCGTTCCGTAACTTTTTTCCCTTAAGAGATAGCCACTTTATTTCTTCAGCGAAGTTGCTTAAAATAATAATATCTACAAATATTTCTTACCAATCGAAGACGGTAAGCTTAAAACTAAAAAGTTATTTTTTCTATCTGTTGTGTTATCCCCTTAATCCCAAATTTTCCAACACCATAAAAAATTTCTTATAAAGCGAAGAAACTTTGCAGAAGACATTAAGTTGATATCTTTAGTAGTTTCGTCACAAATAGCGATGTCCGTATTCTTGAATGAAGGGACGATAGAGGAAAGAAATGAAAATTTTTTGGTGAAGGAGGGGAAAGAGCGGTAAGGTGTGGAGGGGGGGGGGGGGGGCGGGTATTGGTAGCTACGCTTAACAAGTAGTCGTTTTGACTCCTACCTTTTGTCCAATGCTGGAAGGTGCATGAGTCGAACCAAGCTGTAATCTGAGATTATAACCGGATTCGAACCCACAGCACCCGCCAGGGCATGTGGTTCGCTGGTACTTGTACCTTTGAATCCTAGAGGTGCTGGACAAAAGCAGACTGCAAAACCCACTTATCAAGGTTGAAATGGTTAAAGATTTCGAGCATTCAAGCCACTGTGCCTTGGTCGCCAACTGCGGTTGAAGACCTGTCATGGCTGATCTCAGCATCATGGATTACGCTTTGGCGAAAAAACAGAATACAGGGTTGGCTGCGCTATGCTGCAAATCCTTCTCCGGAATGGCAACAAGTGTTACCGAGCAAGTAGAGAACCCAACTGAAGCTTCAAATGATGAACAGTGGGCAGAATCCGGCGACTGTAAGCTGTACGACCAGGTTCTGACGAAACGTGACGGATGTGAATTTAAACAAATCCCTGGGTCAAATTCTACAGACTCCTACTCGCAGTGAGCTTTGTAGTATATTTAAGTTTCCCAGCTAGCACCAACTCGTATATCAATGTACGGAAACTATCATAAATATCTCCTAACAAACTCTAAATCGTAACTAAAGCTGGATAAAGTGGGATCAAGTTGATTTTCTGTCGTATATAATGATAATAACTGACATACATACGATTTTCAGTACAAAATCGTAGAGTAGTACGGAGCGACTCGCGCTTAATCGGATATTATCGTATATACATCCTTATATAGTCGTAACGCTCAAAATTATTCGTAATCATGTATATCGCCTCCAAAATAGTACGGATATGCCAATTTTGCGTATGCAATACGATTTATTTAGCATGTATATCTGTACGTAATGCTGATTTTTACCTTTTTTATACATATGAAAATGCTAGCTGGGTTGTTTTCGCGGATAAGCTATGTGTCAAGTTCGCGAATAAAAAGTCATGATTTGTTTTTCAGGATTTTAACGAAAATGTTCTTTGCTTAGCAGTTATTAAGACTGTGTACTAGTAGGTTTAAACCTATGTATCAAGTTAAAAACCTCCGGGGGCTCCGTAGCCGCAAGGTTACCGAGTCTGCTTTGACAAGCGAGTGGTCGTGAGTTCGAATCTTAGTAGAATCAAGCCATTCGATGTTAAGTGACTTTAGCATGGGTTTATTCTCAGGCCCCTCCGTTTACCCTTCCTTCGTGCTGAATTCTATATTTACCCTCTGAGGCCTCTTGACAGTGCAAATGTCCCTCCTATAGTTAAGTGTACTGGTCACAGGTACGAATGAGTCCTCGCCAGGGACGGCTATAATATGGGGGGATAGTGCTGACAGCGAGGAATAAGTGGGTAAAGTAGATCAAGCTTTGAAGGAAGGGTAAAACCCCAATACACGCAAGCACGCATACAATTTAAAATAAGCATATCGCTCACTCAATAGCGATTATAGCAAAAAGAAATGCAGTGCAGGTCATACAGCAAACACCCGGGCGATATTACAATAGATCAACTATACTGGTCGCAGTAATGAGTCCACACTTGGAAAAAAAAAGTTAAAAACCTATTTTTTATAGAGACTTTGCCTATTTTGGCATTCGCCTCTGTTAAAAACATATTACTTTGTTGAGTACCGCCATCCGGGGTGAGATTGTGCCACGGCACAGTGGTCCAAACAGCGAAATACGTGATCGTTTGATATAGCGCCGAAACGTGAAGTTTTTCGCATATAGTGTCTTTAGGAACATTTCTTGGTATAATTAGCCTCTTCTTGTGAGAGAAACCTTTGGGTGATTAATTCCCTTAAAAGTGAGATACGAAATTTATTTTCTTGTACATTCGAGATACAGGTTTGGTACTTTCAGCAAAGTTGTAGTAAATATCAATACAAATAACTTTGTCAAAGACACCATACTTGTATCTTTTCATGGAAATTGTCTATGAAACATTATTCGTGGACAAACTCTTCAAAACAGGTTTTAAACCCTGGCTTATTCTGGTCAACTTTTATGTGTTCATAGTGTTCTAGAAAGTTGTTTATCTTGCTAAAATCAACGTTTTTGTAGAACATTATTATACGCGATTTTCTGCAGTTTCGGAGATTTTGAGCATTTTTGATGTAAAATAGTACTAATTTGAGCCTCAATATTTCCCAAGGTGGCAAATGGTGGCAGACCAAACAACTCCTACTTAAAAGTACAACAAAAAACCTTTAAAAGCAAGTATCAATTGTCTGTTTCCGTTTGTATCCTCAAAAGTTACAGTCGTTTTAAAAATCCATCTCAGTCATGTTTATAGAACAATTAAAATGTACTTCGGATGCAATAAACGCCATTTTGTTTACGTTGACAATCTCTTTCTAACAAGTTGAGTTACCAGCAATTTTTTCGCCTATTTTCGAGTCGAAAATGAATGTAGACTTAAAATTATTTACCGCAATTAATAAGAGCAAGACTTCCAAATAACTAACTTAAGTCTATTTTGTTCAATACTTTCGATTGGTGTTTTTTCAAAAGATCACACTCATAATGGGCTGGTACCGAATGGCCGAAACACAGATAGTCGAATCACGAATGGCTGAAATCCAAATGGCCGAATTTCAACAACAGTCACAGAAGGCCGAATTTTCTCGGAATGACAAAATAACTATTTAATTAGAAAACACGAATTAACAAGCAGTTAACAATTAACTTTACTCAAACCAAAAATAAAATAAGCAACACATCTTTTTGTTGTACTTTTAAGTACGAGTTGTTTGATCTGCCACCATTTGCCACCTTGGGAAATATTTAAGCTCAAAAAAGTACTATTTTTCATCAAAAAAGCTCAAAATCTCCGAAACTTCAGAAAATCACGTATAACAATGTTCTACAAAAACATTGATTTTAGCAAGATAAACAACTTTCTAGAACACTATGAACACGTAAAATTTGACCAGAATAAGTCAGGGTTTAGAAACTGTTTTAAAGGGGTTGTCCACGAATAATGTTTCATAGATAATTTCCATGAAAAGATGCAAGTATGGTGTCTTTGACAAAGTTGCTTGCATTAATATTTACTACAACTTTGCCGAAAGTACCAAACCTGTATCTTGAATGTACGAGAAAATAAATTTCGTATCTCACTTGTAAGGGAATTAATCACCCAAAGATTTCTCTCACAAGAAGGCGCTTATTATACCAAGAAATGTTCCTAAAGAAACTATATGCGAAAAACTCCACGTTTCGGCGTAATATCACACGATCACATATTTCGCTGTTTGGACCACTGTGCACGGGGGTGAGATTGTGCCAAAAACCAAGAATGTTTATTTGTGAAAATGTATTATATCTATAGAAGTGGTGACCTAAATTCAATATGATGATGAAAATAACATATTTATTCATAACTTAGAATGGAACACAGATAATATTAGCAAACTATTTAGCCTAAACAGGGTTTCAAAGTTCGCGATCAAAAATACTCGGAAATAACGCTTGTAAAAAATGTCTCCCATAAACCAACCCAAACATGATATCGAATCAACTTGCTATTTTGAAGGTATATAAACTAATCATTTACAATGTATTGAAAGGTTATTATGCGTTGGATAAGTTTTGATTACGAAAATAATATTTTTCGAAACTTGGTACTTTTCGAGCTTCACGGGGGTGAGATTGTGCCAAGCCATAATGATCGATCCAATTTATGGATTTCACATTCGCAACAAAAATACGTCAGTATACACCAGTACACTCACATTTTTTACTATTGTTCACAATGTTTTGACAGATTAGATTGCATCATCCATTTTGGAGCAAACAGCATTATAGGTCTGCTAAATAATTTAAACTAATTTTTACTTTTTCGTTGGAAATTTCAGATGCTTTGAATGAACACTCTAATATAAGACGAATATATTATACCGTGTATAAACTGCCAGTTTTAAGGAGGGGGAGGGGGGTGGGATAGGCCACATGTTCTGCGGCCGCGGGTTCTCGAACGAAGTAATGGTTACTTTTGTTAAATGATCAAATAGCCCAAGAAACAATGTGAGTTTTATTGTACTCTTACGGTGGTCTTCAAGACCAACTGTGGTCTTAAATGCCATCATAAGAGTGTAATAAAACCCAAATTGTTGCTTGGAAGGTACGCCCCCTTAGGATACACCCCTTCATATGTCTCCCCCTTGTTAACCCTAGAAACGCTACTGGCTATATGAAGGCTGTTCATTGACTGCGAACTCATTTTTAGTTATTTTAGACCTCCCCGGATTATTTCCGTTCATACTTTTTGTATGATGCGTTGTTTTTGGCCGACCCCCTGCCCCTAATAGTCCACTTAGTTCATGGACGGCCCCATATGAACTATTTTATACTGATATTCACGTGTATGGGTTATACTGGCGTCTTACTGGACCCAAAATTGACGTTCAACTTACATCGTGAACTAATTATCTCTAAAGCATCTCGGCAGCTTGGATTCATTTTTAAGATTGGACGAAATTTTGATGATCCGCATTGTCTAAAATCACTGTATTGCGCCCTAGTTCGCCCGCTGTTGGAGAATTGTAGTTTGGTGTGGTTCCCTAAACAGCTAACCTGGAACATACGGATTGAACGCGTGCAAAGGAGATTTATCCGACTTGCTTTA